>NC_045495.1:951818-1269090 GCF_009650955.1 Corvus moneduloides
AAATAAAGCCATGCACCAAACCCTCTGGGGAGGCAGGTCTGCAGGTGCCAGGGGCCAACCTCCCATGAAGAGGAGAAGGTGGCAAAGCTTTGCTCGTCAGTTACTTGGTAATGAGAATCTCGCTGGCGTTTGGCACAGGGATTTGTCGCAGCCATGGCAGCTCTGATGTATTGGATTGGTGTTCATGGCTCATGGCTGGAGTGTAGCTGGCTCTCCCCTCTGCTTGCTGCTTCTTCTTTGTTTTCTTCAAAGCAGTTTCCCTAGCCTACCTTTTCAATTCTGGAGGTCATGTATTTCCTCTCCAGGAACGTGGTGAGACTTGGTGGGTGTGTCAATCACACAGGAAGCCAGGGCTGATAGGATCTGCTCTGCCTGTATCTGATTTTCTGGATGCTTTTATGTGTGCGTGTGTGGTTTGTTGTTGTGTGGGCTTTTCTGTTTGTTTGTTGTTTTTAAATCCAAGTGCTCATTTTGGGGCCTAATTGCCATTGTTTCTGTGTGCATTCTGGATCTGTGTCAGGGAGTTCGGTAGCTCTGCAGAGCCTTTCTGAGTGCAGGAGTGCTCCTCTCCGCAGCGCAGGGAGGCACAGGGATAGCCAGGCTTGCAGTGTGCCCTGCTCCCAGGGAGCTGCAGCTCTCCTGGCTCCTGGCAGGATGGCAAACCCTGGGCTGCCTCCCGTGCTGCTTCCCCCGTCGGCGCTGGCCGTGTTCGCAGGGATGCGTGTACGAGCCCGTGCGCGTTTCCAAGGGCAGCGGAACCTGGGGATGCAGCGGTGTGTCCCATGGGGCACAGTGCTCTGCTCCCCTGGCACTGCCGTGGAACATGTGCCTGCCTGTGTCTCCATAAGGCTGATGTGCAGCTCCTGACTGGTTTGCAGTCCTTAGCTGTGGGGTGTGGGACACGGATCTCCCTCCCCGGCTCTGCCGCGTGCATGCGAATGCTGGGCCCTGGTTGTGCCTCGCAGAGTGGCAGTAGGATGCCTTTAGGACTGTCCTTTTGCCTTGCAGAACATCTAGTAATGCCTTTCACATACTCCCTTGAGTAATCATTAAAAGCATTTTATCCTTCTTTTTTTTTCCCCTCTCTTTTTTTAAGTATCCTGGCCAGAGCAAATAGGATAAGGAATTACAGCAAGCTGAGGCTGGTATAATATACTAAACCATGACTCTAACAGCAATTAACGCAAAGGAATGAACATTTACAGTGCCCTGCAGTTATCCTTAGTGCTCAGTGGTAAACTGAAATAAGCCTGGTGTCTATGGGCTCGCTAGACTAACTGCCATTTTTATTACATTACATGGATTATTGCTCATTTTTCCTTCCATTTTCAGGCTTCTCTTAGGCTACCCTCCTTCCCCTTAATAGTGACCCCAAAAGAGGAGTGTTATACTTAGTGCAGCTGATGTTTGACACAGTTGAGGGTGTGGAGTCTCCCTTGCTGGAGATATTCCAGAACTGTCTGGCTGCAGTCCTGTGCCTTGTGCCCTGTGCTCTGGGATGGCCCTGGCTGAGCAGGGAGGCGGCACCAGGTGAGCCCCTGTGGTCCCTTCCAGCCTGACCCGTTCTGGGATTCCATGATTCTGTCCTGCTGAAAAGGTGCTGGTTGTACCCTGCTACTTCCACATGCTTTGCCTTGGGCTCTTGGGCTTGTAGCAAGTTTGGGGCAGAAACAGAGCAAAGAAGAGCTCGCTGGGGAGGTTGGTTTGGTGGTGGACACATGACACAGCCACGAGCTGTTAGTGCTTCCCAAATTGAGGTCACCATGTCCTCACCACTTTGTTGTGAGGAGAGAAGGACAGGGGAGAGACCCTGAGCTAGAGCAACTTGCTGCGCATGTATATTGGTGTATGAAGAACATCTGTGTGAAATACATGCTTTGGGCAAGAAAAAGAATGTATAATGTAAGAAAATACTGTTACTTAATACAGTTTTTGCTCAGAGGCTACAGTCAACACATGCTGTAATACTTCTTGCTCGTGTGGTACAGTAGCAACATGACACTTGAGATTTATTACTTTTGGTTTCTCTTTAAAGAAATCCTGAATCTGGAATCAGAAGAATGCTTTTTTTCTCTTGAGCTACAGAAGGGAAAATGTTTCAAAATGTCATAAATCAAAAATATATTAAAGGCCAACAAACCAGATGAAAACTTTTTTGGAAGATTGTATATAATGTTTGGCAGAAGAGACTAATGTGCTGTGGTTTTTGGCTGAATTTAGAAATGTGAAATACTCTAGGGTCCATCTCCTTGAAATGAGCTATTTTTATGTATTTTATCTGTCTATATATTAAAACACCACTAGAGGTGGTTGTGTGTGTATAATGTAAGTATTAGCGTGTGTGATTTATGTTAAGTATATTTAATGCATTGTATAAATTAAATTATACTTTGATATAGAACGTTCAATTACGAAATGATTTCTGTAGTGCAAATGCTCACTAGATACCTTGATTATAGCCAGCAAATCCTGTGTCCTTGTTGACTGCAGGGCTGGCAATACATCATTTTTTATGTAGATTCGTTTCTCTCAGATCCATATATCTGCAGACTTTACAACAGGTGTGTTCCTGTGTGTGTGTGCTCTCTTTTTCTGATAACTCAGAGGTGCACCAGGGACTTGAGGGAAGCTGTGGCCGAGGTTCACCTCGTGCTGCGGAGCAGCCGGATGGAAGCATTCAGCTCTGGTGGGGGGTCTGAATGAGTTGGCTTTGTGTGTGTTTGCTCTTCAGTAAACTTTTTATGACATGTTCCTTCCCCTTTTAATGCATTTTCAAGTTGAGTTCTGTGGTTGTGTTGGTTGTAACCAAGTTGCAGAGCAGAGGACATGGTGTGGGACGATCAGTTAAAGCCGCTGCTTCCTCCTCCGCTGCTTGGCCTTCTGCCGCCGATTTCGAGGATGTTTCTGGCATTTCAAGCAAGGACAGTCACTCTTGAGACTCTGCTAGTTGGCTTTTAGTCTAGGGAGGCTGTTTCAAGTCAAAAGTTTCTACAGCCCTTTCTCCTGCTGGGAATCTGACACCACCACTGCCCCGCGATACATACACTACATGCATGGATTCCCTTTTTCTCCCTAAATAGGGACTGCAGTTTTTTGGGGGTGAGCTTTAGATCCTCACTCCCTGGTCACGTCAGTGATGCTGTGTGGCACAGTTTGCACTCCTAAACACAATTGCACACTTAGGGCTCCGGTCGTCTTACAGAGATCTACAAATTCCCAGTTGTAAAAGGACATCTTTTCGTGTAGAATTTCTTGTAAGCCCCGTGTTGGTACCAGAAGGCTGCTGTAAGGTCTCCCTGAAAATAGCAGAGGCTTCCCTTAAACCTCTTAGGGTCAGATGCAATCAGGATGGTCGATAGAGGCAGAGCGAGGGCTGAGCCCACACCTGACTGACAGGGACTGAGCCTTTCCCAGGGTGCTCCGAGTGGTAAAAAGCAACACAAACCCTCCAGCTCTTCACATCTCCTTCCCTTCCTGCTGCAACTCTTCCCTCGGTGTGGTGATGTTCATAACGCTCCCGAGTTTTGCTGTTTGTGGTGGGGACGGAACAACTCAAAGCTACATGTAAACAGCTTTGTTGGCTACTTTTCCTTTCCTTGCTTATATTGTACACCTTAAATGTGCTATTTCTTTTGGCATAATGGCAAAATCACTGCTTATGGGAACCGCTGTAGATAATACAAAAAGCTCTTTGAAAAGAGCTTTATCAGAGTACAAAGTACTTGGAATTGAAAGCCCCTAGAGGGTTGCTTTATTTTCCCCCTTCATTCAAACTTGTAGTGGTGCAGGATCGAGATACATCATGCCCTATTTTCAGCTGATTTGCATGTTAGAGAGAACGGAGTAATTGGTGTTTAACCAGAACAAAAGAGGATCTGTTTGCTAAAAGAAAAAGAATTCTTGAAGTAGACCCTAATACATATACTGCCTTTGTCTCTTCTCTCATTAAGAATTGAATAGGATGGCCTAGTAATTAGAATGTGGAAGGCATTGCTTTGGTGTTGATGCTTTTTGAGCTAATTGGTTTGAAAATTATATTTGATGTAGCTCTAAGGGATGTTGGCACAACACCTTCTTGGGACAGGGACATCCTGTACTCCCATTTTGCTGCAGAAATGGGCACTGTGAGGCAGGGTTTTGTCTTCTGGTTTGGTTTTTTAAAATTTTATTTATTAAACCCATATTTGCCTTCCCAACTGAACACACAGGATGCATTGTCACATGTAAATAATTCTTCTCTCGCTGGTATGAAAACCTTGAAATGACCTTGAAAAGAGCTTAGCCCTCTTTTCCCAAGTAAATGCGTAGTTCAGCCTTTACTAAAGTAGAGATTTGAGCTAAACTGGGTTTGGATTTCTGCCCTTCTGCATTCTTGGAAAGGTTTTGTTGTTGTTGCTTGTTTGGTTGGCTTTTTGTTTCATTTTTGTTTTGACAAAAAGATTAAAACAAATGTTGTTCTTGAGCAAACTGAAATAAGACAGGTCTGGAATTGCGCAGGAGGCTTTCTTTGGTCAGTGTTTGTGCTCATCTTCAGCCCCGTCTCTGGTGGTGACAACATCGGGGTGGGATGATGGTTGCCTCCATAGATCCTTCCTTGGGATGCTGAAATTGAGTTGCTTTAGTGTGAAAACCTGAAAAGTCAGAAACATTTTTTGTATCTCTTGAGTTGCAAGAGGGAGCCTTGCTTTGGACAAGCCTTTTGAACCGTGTCCCCTGGGCAGGCAGTGGATTTGGGATGGGTTGGAATTCAGAGGAGGAAGGTGCAATTCTTAGACTGGGAGATACATTTAACAGTAAAGATTCAGCTGAAGAGAATTTAAGGGTGTTTTACTTGCTAATGCTGTTGTTCTGTGGAACAAGAAGTCTCAAGCCTGTTGTTGGTTCTCTGCAGAGCCCTATACAATCATCTTAATAAAGTATTGCACTGTGGAGGAGCCATTGCGTTACGAGGATTAGATGAACTTCTAAAATTTCCCCCAAGGTTTCAGTGATAAAAAGAACAATTTTAGAAACGACTTTAGGTTCTGGGGAGTATGTATTTAGCAGTGTATTCGTAATTTAAATGGATCCAGTCTTGCAATGAGCAACAGCTTGTTTTCTTTACTTTCCAGGGGTGTCTTTTCTCCCTTCTCATGGTGGGTGGGCACGTGCCTGCCCTTCCTCAGTGGTTTTGTTTGGCTGCTCACCAGGGTGTGCGAATCAGTGTCGAGTTTGGTCCTGCTTTAAGATCTGTGTGTTTATTGTACTGCAGCTTCAGTGCCCTTTAGTGTCATAAAGCTTTAGCTTTAGATAGCATGGGTATCTGAATGTCTTACATACCTTATCTTTAGATATCAGTAAGTGACACTAAACAGTGTAAAACCCAGGGTGAGGGCTGATGGCCACAGTGTCCCAGTGAGGCCCAGTGCTACCCCCTGCCCAGGCGTGGGACTGATCTGTTAGGATGATTTTCCTAACCCAGACTCGAAGATGCTGGATGCTGCTGAGCACCCGTCTCTGTTCCCTCTTATCTGTGCGTTGATATGTTCAACAAACTTGCATTTTTTCCCTTCCCGCATTCTCCATGTTTAAAAGTGGCCTTGAAAGGCAAAAGGTTTAAAAGGAGTTAAATAAACTGAAAAACCTGCAGTGTATTTCCGCTCAGAGTTGAAACAAGATGTTGTAGATTGACTCAAAATGAATTTTTTCTTTTTTTTTTTTCCTTTTAAGTTTTGCCAACAAAATGAAAACATGTTTGTTTAATCATAGGCAAATTCATCCTTCTGGTTTTTTGGTTCTGTTTTGTTTTCAGTTTAGCCAGCAAATTGAGAAATGGAACTCTTCTGCCAGCACTGCTTCCAGTTCAGATTGCTCTGAGGAAGCTGGGTGAATCTCCCCCTTGCACACTTTATCTAGGAACCATCAGAATTTCGCTGATTAATACCTTGGAAATTATAAATTAACCATATGGAACTACTTCAGTTTAAGTAACTTGTCTGTTCTGGTGAGAGCTAATCCCCTTAAAGCGTGGTTTTAATGACCGGTTTGTTTTCACCTGAGGTCATTAATGCTCTAAAACCAGCTGTTAACTGCACCAAAGAGGTTTTTCCTGCCCAGGGAGGAGTGCTGCTGGGCGCCCCCTTTAATGGTCTAATAATGCTTTATTCCTGCCCTACCTTCCGGACATACTGGCTGTTTTTAATGGCTATGTTGGAAAAAAACCTGTTTATTTTCTGTCTGCAAAGGACTGATCTTGCAGCCAGCTGGGGGAGCGGTGTGGGGGATGCAGGGCACTGGGGCAGGAGTGTGAGCATGTAAAAAGTGGAAGTATGAGCCTGCAAAGCCATTGCGTTGGGCTCAGGGCACGAGGGGAGGGATGGGGTGCACAGGCCACTGCCTGCTCCCGTGGCTCTGCCAGACTGGCAATCATGAAGTCGTTAGGAATATTAAAACTTCAGACAATGGGCTGTAGTAATTTTCCTGCTCCTTCTGCTTAATTTTTGTGCTAATTTATTGCTCCTCTCTGTTCTTACTTCTGTCACCTAAATGCAAATGCCCTGGCAGCCTGCTTTATGGATAACACTTAAAAAATAATGGTGCAATAATGAGTGGTGAATTGCAGCAGAGATCCTGCTGAAGTGCCTGCAATATCCGCATTAATTCCAAATGAATTAATTGCAGTTAATACTATTGTATTTAAAACCTGTCAGAAGCCATAACAATGATTAGGGTGTAAGAGTAAAATGTTATTTCAGAGCAGCATCAACATGTTTTAAAACAGCAACAGAAGGTATTAAAGTGTGTCTGACCTAATGGCCATCATCATCATCAGCTTTTGTGTGAAGCCAGTCAGAACAGATGAATCAGCAGCATCTGAGGAATGAGGGGCCCTAAACCCATTCATTTTTCCCATTGATTGGGAGCAAACAGCTTCTTTGCCCCAGTGCTGTAGGTAAGAGCAGAGGTAGGATGAAGGAGGGGTTTTATCTGTCAGGGCTGTAGATCCCACTGATCTCTGCTGCTGAGCCTCGTCTGTCACCAGGGGCTGGTTCTAGGGGAAGGTGGAAACAGGCTGTGTGTAGCTGTGGGAGAAGCGTTTCTTTAATGTTTATTTCCAGTCCTTCAGAACAAGGTGGTGCTGTGGCAAGTAGATTTATTATTCAGTAGTTAATACTTGTAGAGTAAAAGCATCCCAGAGCCTTTCACTTGAGTCCTTGGTGATGCCTTGAGCATCCCCAGCAGATCTGGGAGCTTTCCCCTCGGGAATGTGTCTTTGCTGAGAGGTAAAAAGGGTGGTTGGTATCTGAGTGAGCCACTTCTCTATGGGATGAGCTGACACTGTGCTGGCTGAAATGACAGAGCCTGCTGGGTTTCTGGAGGGAGTTGCTGAGGCTTCTTGGCAGCAAATCCTGCCATGCCTTATGTGGGAGAGGCTGAGGTGCTCCTTGGCTCCTGGGGACGAGACAGAAAAAGCCTGTCTTGGTGCAGGCTGGGAGCTGTGTGAAGGTGCTGAAAAGTTACCAGCACTTGGTGATTCACCCTGCCAAGTGGGTGACAGCAGGTGACAGTGGGATGTGGGCTCTGCCCCAGCAAGGCCCTGTGGCCCAGTTTGAGCACTCCGGGAGCTGAGAAGGTGCCTCACATAGATGGAGCTCCGCAGGAGCTGCAGGGAGGAGCCCCCGGGCCTGGGGCTGCTGGGTCGCCTTCCTGGTGACCTGTTCAAGGAGTTGGTGGTGGTGTCACCTGAGTGGGAACCTCCTGTCACTGTGCCCCACCAGGACTGCCCTGCTGGCCCTGGGCCCCGGCCGTGGCACTGCCTGGGGAGATGTGCATCTTCACCCCTGATGAAATCCCTCCCCATCCGTGTCCTGGGCAGGGATCAGGGGCCTTAAAGTTAGGCAGTTTGGGCAGTTAAGGTCAAAAAATAAGTCTTTCAAGGTGAGGTGAGTGTGAATGGAGCTTTATTTAGAGCTTCCCTTGGTGTAAGAGGCTGGACCCAGGACGTGGCGGGGGCACCTGGAGAGGCAGAGTGCAGGTGGACAGAACCCAGCTCTGCTTCACAGGCCTGTCTGCTCCTGGCATCACAGAGGCTCCACGTCCTCACACCTGGCCTGGGGAAACAGGCAGAAACTTCTTTCAGTTTAACCACTTGTATTGGTATTTTAGTTCTTCGTGTCAGGCTCTGAGGAGCTCTACACCTGCAGTTTGTCTGCTGATAGTGGAAAGCACAGAATATAATCTGGCAGATGAAGACAGCTGCATTCTGTTCATCTCAAACATGAGTTCTGCTTGACGATTTGTAGATAACAGTTTCCATCTGACACAAAGGCAGGGACTAATTCTGGCATGTGTGGGACTGATAAAATTTCAGACCAGATCTTCCTTCAAAAAAAAAGAAAAAAAAAAAGGAAGAAAAACCTCTTGATGTGTTACATAGTGCAGTAATCAGTTTCCAGGTTCTTTAATTAGATCTGTGCTTTAGCTGATTTAGCTGCATGTCTCAATACACAAATGATTTATAAAGGGAAAAAAAAGTATGTGTTAATCTTGAGTGAGTGATACTCTCTGCTCTGTTTGTATTACATATCCTACAGCAGTCAGGCTTTCCTTTAACATGGAATTGGACTTAATTTCTTAAAAGAAATTACAGAGCTTTACAGTTGTATTGTTAACAGCTTTTTATTGATGTAGGTTTGTATGTGTGTTTACATTTATATGTAAATGTAATTATTTAGTGAGGATTAGCAGTCAGTGAGGCCCTCTCTTTCTCTTTTGTGTGTTACTAGTCATTTGCAAATTCATTTCAGTGCAGGTCAGAAATTATGGTTGCTATTATATTTAAACCATGAACTATCCTGGATTCAGCATTTCCACGGAGAAGCAGCCCTTCTGCTGCAAATCCTACCTGATTTCTTTCAAAAGCAGCAGAGAGTTCATCAGAGTCTCTCCTGCTCTTAATCCACCCCTCTATGGCATTTTGGAAGCCTCCTGCTGGTGGTGAAATCTGGGCTGTGGAACCTGTTGAGCCCATGGCTAAGTCTCTGTTTGGTGAATGAACTGATGGTGGGGACACCGGAGTGACATCAGAGCGTGAGCTTTGGGTGCTGGGCATGCAGTGTGGATGTGTGGGGGCCGTGGCTGCTGTCTGGTGGTGGCTCTGTGATCAGAGAGCCCAGCTGAGCTCTCTGCCTTCAGCCCGTGCCAGTGTCATTCCTGGCCTTGGATCACCTGCTGCTCCAGGAATGAGCAGAACAATTCTGCTTTCTCCCTTCTCTGTAGTTAGAATAGAATTTGGGGCCTGAGGGTATCCTGGCTCCCTCTTGTAATTGCATCATTCCCACTATTAACTAAAGAGAGCAGATTCTTTTTTTAATAAAAGCTTCCTCATAAGCGTTCTTGAGTGTTGTTTTAGTTTGCAACTACTCACGTTGGAATGCATCCAGACTCCAAGTCCTTATGTTTCCTCCACATCCCCAAACTCTCTTCTGGGTAATTTGCATTTCAGCACTGCTCAGTTGTACTTTGCTCAGTTTGAGGGAGGGAAGGGCCGGGCAGTAGCATATGCTGATTTGCATATGCTAATTGTAACATGGATGCTTTGCTTCCTTCTGGCAGCAAGACCAGGATATTTTTGTTGTAATATCCTGTTGGTTTAAGGTGAGAGGTAAATCAGAGCTTGTTCTGCTTGATTTACAGCTGGAGTCTTGATTTGAGGTTTGGTGGTAAAGGTCTGAAATGCTTGGGGGATGTGATCAAAAATCAGGGAGCTGAAGGGTGTGACTTAAGAGTTGTTGCAAAAACTTAGGAAAACAAACTTTGTGGTTCACTAACAGGGAATAATAAAGGAAGGGAAGAAGCACTACAGGGCACTGCTGGGTAGCAGCATGACATGTCATTTGATGCTTCAGCCTTCAGCAAACACTACATCTGCAGCACTCTGCTGCACAGGGTCAGATTCCACAGGTTTGGTTTGATGAAAAGGTGCAAGTTCCCAGGTATCAGATAATGCTCATTAGTCTTCTGTGTTTTGTAACAAAATCTAGATGGGAGGGGGACAGATATTGGGAGGGGACACGAATAAATTCCGTCTGTTCTTTCCCAGCTACTTGTTGGGAGACAGTGGAGTCCTGTCTAAACTCAGAGGGTTTGGGGTCATTTTTGCAGTAGAGCTGCATTGATGCGACTGAATCTTGTCGTGGGCCAGTGTGCATAAAAAACCCATGTGAGCAGGGAAACCCCCCCAGGCAGGACCAGCATAAAGCTTTTAGCAGCAATTCTGGAAGGCTCTGGGAGTTTGTGAGATTGAGACCTGCCTGATGAGCCAGCCCAGGTATGAGCTCTCTGCTTCGTGGTTTCATTAGATGTGAACAATTCTGAAGCCTCCCCTGAAAAAGTGTTCCTTGATTAGCTTTGAATTTGGGGTTCCCTTCTAGAGCTCGTGGGGTGTTGGGGAGAACCAGCAATTGCCACAGAATATAGCAGGAATACACAAAATATGGCAGAAAAGGCTGTGCGTGTCTCTGCTAATTGCCCTGTAACTCTCAACAAACAAACTGGCTGCAGTGCTGACTGGATTTACATCCAGGATCTTCAGAGCAGCAAAAAGGTTTTGTGTGCTCTGACTCATGAAGCTGATTTTTAAAGAAATTGGGCATTTTTAAAATCCTATTTTCCTTCCATTTTCAGCCTCCTTTGATGAAGACACTTGAAACACCTTTTTAACTCTACGTTTTAAATGCTTTTTTATAGCCATGAAATATACCCTTGTGTGGTTTTCAGGTCTTTTTAATTTTTAAAAGCCCTCCTTATTGCTGCTGCATAAGGAGAAATTTTTAGATTATGGAGTGAAGCAAATGTGACATTCTGTTCTGTATTAAAAGTTAATTTGGAGCAGAACTGCAGACCAAGAAAAGTGTCTTTTCTTTTCCTATACCTCCTTGTAATGTAATTGACCCCTAATACCTCTGCAAGATCTGGCACTCAGAGGGGACCAACTGCCCAGGGGCACAGTGTGAACACAGCAGGAGGAATTTGCCCAACTGGAATCAAACTTGTGATATTTAAGGATTTTACATGCATGTTACAGCATGGTTTTGTCTAAAGCAGAGCTCGTGGTAGCAGGTTTGGGCAGCAATGAGGTGATGTAGGTTACCCGGGGGGGCAGAGCAGGAAAGTGTCAGGTCCAGACAGGTGAGTTTGGCTCCAGCCCAGATCCAGATTCCAAATCTGGCCCTGGTGAGTCTTGATGTAAATGGGCACCAGGCTGTGAGGACCTGGAAAACCTCCAGGCTCCTGGGCCTGAGCACAGACCATGATCTTGGTTCCTGGGAGCTGTAACACGCTGCTGTGCCCGGCGCTGCAGGCTCCCCTTGGCACGTGGGCTGAGGTGTGGTGTGAAGGACGGAGCTCAGTGCCAGTGGGAGCCCTGAGTTGGTTTGTGTACAGAAATACCTTGGTCTCGAGCTGACTTTGGGCACAGCAGATTGTTAACAGTGACAAGTTAATTTGGATTGTGGTCATGCAAACAAGGTTTTCCCCAGGACAGCTCTTGTCATGGCTGCGATTGATAAAAGCCTTTGATACGTTCTCCCCTTGAGAGAAGAGGTTTGTGTAAACATACAGGTGGGAGAGATCCAGGTGGGTCACAGCCTTGTAGAAGACAAAATTACGACTTTGTGTGAAGCAGAACCTCTCTCAAGTCTTTTTCAAGCCTGAGGCAGCCACAGGCATCCTCCATCCCTCCGAGCCCAGGGATGGAGGGGCAGCACAGCCACATCCCTGGCAGCAAATCAGCTGAGTGTTCCTCATCAGAGGTAGCAACTGGAGGGTTGCTACTGAGACTTAATTATGCAACTATAATTTTCTATAAAATGCATCATAAAACCTATTCATGCCTTATATTGGCATGGAAGAGTTACTCCAGCCTCGCTGGCTGTAGAATGCCCACTTTAGGAAATTGCCTAAATCTGTATTTTTCTTGGAGCAGTCCTAGTCAGTCCCACAGGTTGCTAATGAATATTTCATAACCTTCTATGAAGGATTGTGAAAATAATTTGAATATCTAAATGACTGGCTCTCCTTGGCCTAAGCAGAGCCCAGAAGCAGGCTTTTGTTCATTTCTCTGACCTCTCTTGGTGTACTATCAGAATGCCCAAAATTGTAGCCCCTACATAAACACCATCTTATTCTTACTGGCTTTGAGTTTCTTTTGCCATTAAGTCTGATTTTTTTTTTTTTTTTTTTTTTTTTTTAAAGCTGCAGTGGGTAAAGTACATTTTTGTACTTCCACACCACTTAGAGTGAAGCATTTAAAAATACCTCACATGCAGTGATTTAGCACAAACTCCTTCATCAGGGTTGAGGAACCACTTTTCACTATTTCACAGTTGGAAGGGTGGGAGGAGAACCCGTTCCCACCTGCCTCAATCCTTGCAGTTTTTATCTGTCCCATACAACAAAAAAGAAATCAGAAGGGGAAGAGAGAGAGGCTGACACAGCAGTCATCGTAGCTGAGAAAGTGGGCATACATACCACAGATTTCCTACAATTTTAAATTTTATTTTGTGTACCTTCACCAGTCAAATACACATAAATGACGTTTTACCCCTGGAGAAGGCAATGCCCCTAAGGAGTACCTGACACTGCTGTGCCATGGCAGGGCTGCCTGGAGCACTGAACCCCCAGAGCAGAGCTGCAGGAGTCAGTTGTGTGTTTGTAGGCTGGAGCACAGGCCTGGGAAGGGGGACGTTTGTGGTGGCCATGCCAGGATCTCTTGGGAGCTCCAGCCCTACGTGGGTGAGGCACTGCCTGAGATACTTGGGGGGATCTGGCAGCCTGGCTCCTCTTCACACTGGGGTTACTCACAGCAGCAGGTTGGATGCTTGATGATATTTGTAGGCTTTTAGGGCTCTTCACTCTGCTAATTTGACATTATTGAAGTTCTATTTCCTCAACTGTGCTGTGGGCTAAAGCGAGAGTGACAGCTTGCTCGTTATTTGTGTGTGCAATATTTATGTATGTAAATGACTGGTGTGTTTGTCTTTATCCCTCCATATAAATACAAGAGATGTATACAAATATAATGAGGAGGTACAGGAAGCTCATTTTGTTTAAGCAAAATGCGGCACATTAAGCCGTCATGCCCTGACACTTGTTCCATGCTGGAAGACAAAAAGGGAAGCGTCTGGCTTTTGTTGGGAGACATGAATGTTGCTGCTGCTTTCCATGTTGGGTATTATGGCTTCAGCATGCCAGAATCATTGGGGTTTTTATTACTATTATTTTTCCTTTTGGTGAAGACTGAGAAAAGACAAAGACTAAAAATAAAACCCATAATTTTTGATACAACTGTGGAAACATGGTTAGTTCTAACACAGCAGGTGGCTAAGGGACTCGATCGGCAGAAACCAGCAGTGCTTTCAGTGCAATCAAAGTTAAGTGCAGAAATTTAATTAAATGGTAGCAAGGCTGGCAGAAACTTTGTAAAGCAGCAGTGCATTGTCAAATCTAACAATTATTCCAAGGAACACAATCCACAGATGGCGTCTAATTGATAAATTAAGGTTCTGGTGCCTGATTCCGCTTACACTTAAAGGTTCTCTTTTCTTAAACAAAACCTTAAAATTTTAAGGCTGCTTCACTGTTCCAAAAACATAACAAGCTGGGCTGGGTTTTTTGGCTTGAGAAATGCAGGCTTTGTGATAAATGTAGAAGGCATTTGGCTTCTATTTTCTTTGTCTGACTTCCATTCCGGGGAAGATGTGGTGTGTTGCTGGTCAGGTGCTTACCTGGAATCTCAGGTATTTAGACCTCCTGTAGCTACTGGGGCAGGTAGTCACATAATCTCTCAGAGCTTTTACAAGTTTTTCCCTTTGCCTGTCTGCCCCGTGAAGCTGTCTGTCGACTTTTGGGCATCATTATCAGCAAATGCAAACCCTTCAGAGCTCCGTACCGTGCCTGACAAGTCCTTTGCCAGTGCTAGGCTGGTGACCCTGGAGTACCAGGCATGGAAGGGGCAGTGGCTCACATCTCATTGCTGGGGTCACATTGCACATCCTTTTAGGAGGGGTTCCAGGCTGCTTTTCTGTTTCCCCCTCGCCTGGGTGTCAGTGAGAGCTCCCAGCACTTTGTGTTGGTGTGAGGGGACCCCAGAATGTGTCTGCCAGGTCCTGCAGCAGCTCGAGAGCAGCTCCAGGTGACATCCTGGATGCCTGTAGAGTTTAATAAAACAAAAAACAGGCTTTATTTTCCCTCTTTCTGAACTGGAGATACATCAGGGATATTTTGTCTCTGTGTGTTTTTGATTTCCATGTGTAAATACAGTTCACTTCCCAGGGTTTAGCATAGCACTTCTGAGAAGGGGCAGAAAAGATTGAATCCAGCTCTTCAAATACACTTGGCATGTTGTCCTCTAATGCTGGAGAGGGTCTTCTCCCCGAAGCTAGTGGCGTTTTCCCTCCCAGAGTAGTGTTTTGAACAAGGATGGGAGTTGAAAGGGCATCAGAGCACATAATAGCTGTGTGGAATATGGAGATATACACACACCTGTGTGCACAATAAGTGTTTGTCCCTTGCTGAAAAAGGAAGAAAATTGCTCACCTTCCAATTCAGTATTTTCTTCTTTATTTAAGCAATTTTAGAAGATGGATGCAAGAGGGAAATGATCGTTTCATTGTATTCATCGTAAACCCAGGGCACAGATGCCCTAATTGCTCTTGTGAGGTTTTTATGTGTGTTTTTTGGCATTGCCCTTGTGGTAGTAAATTCTCCATTAGCAGGATTCTCTGTGATAGAGCTGAGGCCGTTCTGAAATGGAGCTGAATCAGTGCTTGTTATTTTTGGTTACTAACAGTATACTTGAATTCAGGAACTCGCCAGCTCCCTTCCCCCTTTCTCCCCTCCTGTGCCTAAATATATCCCACCAGTCAATCAGCACTGGCAGGCATCAATGCTATGGCTGTCAGATCGAGTTAGCTGTGGAGAGCCAGAGCTACTGGCTTGGGTTTTTGGGCTTGAAAATGTATTCAAATAGTGGCATTGTCATTTGACTTGCAAATAAGTATAGTCTGGTAATGGGGCCCTTGTATGGAAAGAATGATGCAGCACTTCAGACAAATCTATGTCTTCTTCCCATGAAGCAGATTAGCAATAATACAATCCATGCTGGTGTTTATGGCTGCACGCTCAGTGAACACAGACATTTCTGAATTTTCATTAATGGTGGATTTGTAGTTTTTAATGGAACAAAGGAAAAACACTGGAAATCAAAGAAATGCTAATGCCTTCCTGAGAAACTTAGACAACATTTGGTTTAGAGGCAGATCTGCTCTGGTTGGCATTTTTTCCCTCGTAATTCTTCTCCCCTTATCTGGGCTTGTTGGGTGGTTGGTTGCTGGAGAGCAACACTTAAGTGAACACATTATCTTTGTTGCTGCTCCTTCCCAAAGCAAAGGGACTGGCCTTTGGTGACGGCATAGCGATTGCCACAGCAACCAGGCAGGATGTCACAGATTCAGAAGTGTGATTTTACATTCAGAACAGCAGCAGGAACAGATGGATATTGGAAACAAAATCCCCGCCCCCTCCCTTTGCCTCCTTGCACTCCTTCCGAAAGCAATAACAGCCCTTCTCACCACAGCTCTTTGTGGATCTTCCTGCGTGACTTCCATGGATTGTTTGTGCTGTGCAGTGGGAGCAGGGAGTGCTGGGGTGCAGCGTGGGCCCCGTGCTGGCGGCAGCACTGCCCTGGCAGTGTTGGGGCGCAGAGTCGCTCTGCCTGTTTCAGACTCCGGGACTGATGGAGGGAGAACGAGCTCACTTGGGAACTTGGGCTCGGGCTTAGCTTGTATATTGTTTCATTAACTTTGGTAGTGGCTCTGTTCTTTTAATCCTGAACTTAGCAGAGTGAGCAATCCTCGCTATGGGTAGTCAGACACATTTGGGAGCCATCGTGCACAGAAGTTGATCGTAACACACACCCACCCACCGTGTGGGCAACAGCCTCAGGAACATATGCTCAGTCTGTTTTCCCAAAAAAGACAATATTGGAAACAGATGCAGGAAGGGTTTTGCACTCAATAGAATTTGAGGTCAGGGCCTCTGGTTTGGAGCACAGGGATCTTGTTCAGCATCCCAGCTGAAAACTCTCCATGCAGGCTGCTGAGTTACCATGAGGTGGGCGCACACCAAATACAGGGGGTGCAGGAGAACCCCGAACTCCCTGGTCCCTTGTCACAGCCACCTCTGGCCTTGCCTTTCCTCCCCTTGTCACAGTAACCAGGTCAGTTCTCTGTGAGCCTGACTGATCCCCTGGTACTGCAGTTCAAACCCCCGGGTTCTGGCGAGTGTGGCAGAGCCTTGCCAGGTGTCCAGGGGGTGCTTCTGGATGTACCCTCAGGGCCAGGCCAGGTGAACCCGTGGTCTGCCTGAGCTGACTCCTGTGTTTCCTGACTCTGTGTTTCCCTGAGCAGACCCTTGTGTCAGACTCACGCTTAGCAGACACTTTGGACTCCTGTGTGCTATGGCCGCTTCGGTGCTGACTCGAGAACAAAGCAAAACTCGGAGAGCCCTGGAGCACGGGTGACTTGCCCAGACCTGGCCAGGTCTCCTTGGAGACTCCTTGTTCTGGTGAAAATTGTATGCTCTGGTCTAGTGGGCTGAGGCACTCTGAAATTATGCTCAAGTTTAAAGTTTCAAAGGAGTTAGGTGTCAAATTTGCACTGACTTGGATTTCACTAAGAGCAGAGTATCTATTTTTGTCTTGCAGCAGTAGGGTTGCAGACCAAGATCCCCTTGTATTTTTATTTTATTTGACTTTGAAAACACCAGCTGTGATCCTCTATACGGTTACTGGTATGAAGCACATGAAATTTTAATTAGCTTGGGTGAAGGGAAGGGAAGTTCTGGTAATTGACTTAATATATAAATGCCCTTCTGCTTTCTTTAGTTTATGTGCTTGAAAGATTGTATTAGGAATTTTCTTACTACAGGGGAGATTTAAATGCGTTTTTAGGACTGTCTTGAAATCAAAAAGTGAAGTGCTATTTAGATGAAAGGTATTATTGATATTCCACTATTTCAGATAAAAGTAGATGATATAATTATTATTATTTCTGTTATTTTTACTATTAGTATCTTAACGGAACCAGTTGGTGACTGCTGAGAAGTGAACAAAGGAGCATTAGTGCTGTATATCCAGACTGATCAGACTGTGCTGGTGTCACTGTGGTCATGGGAGATCGCACGGATTTCCCTTGGTTGGGGCTCCCGCCTTTGCCTTCTCCCGACCTGCTGCCCACGTGCTCTCTGTTCACCTGTCTCTGCAGTGCCTGAAAGCCTGCAGGCAGATCCCTCCTGCTTCAGAGGGAAAACCCCTGGCCCGTGATGGCAGCGAGTGTTGTGTCTCTGCGGGTGACTTATCCCAAAGGCCAGGCTTCCTGTCTCAGTTCAGACCCTGCTGCTGGCGGTAGGACTTCTCTGCTCACCTGTTCAGAGCTTTTGGCTTTTCCTTCTACCTCTGTCCCTGCACACCGTTTCTGGTTTTCTTCTCCGCATTCTTTTGTGCTTCTTAATGAAACAATGACAGAGAAAATCCCTCTGAACTCTCCAGGTGTCTTTGTGAGAAGTACAGTGACACTGATATCAATACCTGCTCCACCTGGGAGAGGCTCTTGGTGCTGGGAATGATCTCAGTGCTCCCCCAGTATTTTACAGACATGCACTGAAAAGCGTCTTTATTCAGTTTGACTGTTGCTATTATGTGGCGAGGCATTCAATAAAAGTTGTGATTTATGAGATGTGTGTGGCCGTTGTTGTTTTTTGCTCTGTCATCTATCAGGGAGAGAAAAGCCAGGCCTGATAATTCTTGGCACATAGCTTTTTCAGTTAAGAATGTCAGCTGTCAGGCTGTCAAGAGAAGTTATTTCTCTGGGTCTTTTTTTTAAATAGGCAGAGATCCTGCTTCATACTGTGCTGGGTTGATAAGGGAGTGCTTTCTGTAGTGCTGAAAAGTGTGTCCCATGGTAAGGCCCTTGGTGTGTGCCCACTTAAACTTCAGTGCTTTGTGTTTTCAGTGTGTGACAGCACTTGATTGCTTAATATACAAATGCATTCACTTTCTTTTTTTGCAGCTTTTATGTGGGGTTTTTTTTTTTCTCCTTCTCTCCCTTTCTCTCCTCCTGAATGGAATGGGTTTTTTTGCCCCTTCTCTGTGACTAGGTATTTAAAAAGTGCTCTTTTGCAAAAGATGTGCACATTAGATAATCTGGTGTTGCATAAAAGCTCTTTAATATTTTGGGGTCTTCTTGCATGCATAGAACAGGCCTAATTGAAGATAGAGGCTGTTTGTCACGAATGTGAGTATAAGGATAGGGGACAGAGGGGAAGAATTATGTTAAATACCAGGGTGATGTGTTTTTTTCTCTTTTCCTTATTAGTTACTTGCAAAAATGTATCAAATAGTCATTTTGATGCAGTGCACAATAGTATCACGAACTTGTGCTTTGCATCCTAAGTGCCTGGTTAGAGCACAGTTAGAAGCTGAAATCATTCCTCGATTAGTCTCTGGAGTCCTGTATAAGTCTTTAACTCTCAGCGTGTGGTCTGTGATTTAACAGTGGATGAAGGATTGTTGAGATGCAGCTGTGTGGAGAACCTCAAATTTTCCAATCTGCAGCCCCTCAGCTTCCTCCTTCTCCCCTTCTTCCTGCAGAGGACCCATCAAAACCTTGCCACAGCTGGCAGCGTGTTTGCCTTCGAGGGAGAACTTTGGAGCTGGCAAGAGTGGCAGACTCTGGTTCAAAACAATTGGTAGCAAATCACTAATCAGAAAGAGGCAAGAGAGATATCTGGTAGCCATACAGCTCTTGGGTGCTGGGACGTGGTTCTGGCTTGCAGCTGTCGTCATGTGGCTGCAGGTACAGCTTGTGGAGACCTTGTTTTGGTGAGTCAGTCTCCATGGGAAAGGAGAACATCTCCTGTGTGTAATTCAGCCTGGACAGCTCGCTCACATACTTCATATCGCATTAAAGCTATGAGGCTGAAGAGGTGGGATGGAAGGTTTGGTCGTTAACCTGTACGAGCTGTGTTGATGTACAGCACTGTGTGTGTGGCTTCTAGGTGCTCCCATGATTCATAGGTTCTTACAAATATTTTAGTCCTGTCCCGGTCTGCTCAAGTCAAGGCACACGGCTTGTAGACTTAAATTAAAATTTCCAGTGTAGTTACAGACCTTGCAGCTCTTGGGAGGAACAGATCTCCAGATAGCCAGGTGTGCAGTGTGGATGCAGCTGTGGGTTCAGGCTGAGGTGGGTTTGTTCCTGCAGTGCCAGCAGCACCTCTGGCTCTGGACAGGGGCCCTGCTAGCAGGGTGCTGCTGCTCCCTGAGACACTGCAGCCTCAGGAGCCCAGCCCCCGTGGATCGGGCAGGAGGCAGATGTTAACAGTGCTCACATTTGGCTTGAGTCACACTACACAAGTGGCTGTTCATGGGAAGTTGTCCCAGCTTTTCATGTCCTGCCAGACCTGGAAATCCAGTCATCTCAGTGACTTGGCCTTTTTATGTGACATTTTTGGCAGTGTTGTAGTGATCTAGGTACTTGAAAGTCTGTGAGTGTATTGAGCTGCGATAGGCTTTGATACTGGCGGAGTTCTTGTGCTGGGGAAGATGGGGAAGGAGTGCATATCCAGCCAAATGTGTATTTTCAGTGACATCATTATTATTAGAGACCTGTTTATATTATAGATCAGGTAAGAATGAATCCCTCCATCGTAGTTGGGGTTGCCCTGTAAGGTAGTCTGGCACCTGCACAGCACTTCTGAGCTGCTCACCTTGAACAGGGGGCTGTGGTGGGGCATCCTGAGGATCAGCTGTCGGTGTTTAAGCTTGGTTGGTAGCACAGAGCTTGGCTGTGCCTGCTGGGGGGCTGGGGGTGGGCTCCCAACGTGTGCCTCAGGCTGGCATGGGCTTAGTTCCCTCTTTTTTTTTAAGTCCCTGAGCTGCTGTGGGGAGCCCAAGCCTGTGACAGTGCTGGTTGTCCTGGCACAGCTCCCTGTGGGAAATGGGAAAGGAGCAAGAGAGGTAGCCTGTTGTGGTGGAGAGGCAAACCTGAACCCATCAAGGTCTTGCTCAGAGCTGGTTTCCTTCCACCCTGGCTGCTGAGTGTGTCCTGCCCCCGAACGCGATGCACAAACACATCCATTCTCGCAGAACTCCTGCCAAGTGCTCGGGTTTACAGTGTTAACAGCTTTAAATAAATTCTTCCTGGAGATAACTGATTTATTAGGCTCCTACCCTTCTGAAGGCAAAGCTAGTCACAATTAGCAAACAAAGCAGCGTGAGGCAGTTATCATTGTGGGTAATAAATCTTTTGATGTTGGGTATTGCTGGCTGATGGGCTCGGAGAGCAGAACTCTGGACAAAGTGTGTCTTCAGCATGGGCCAGTGGCAGCCGTGACAGGGACTAATGTGACACATTAATGATTCCATTTGTGTACCCAGGTGTGTGTTGGAGGTGGACCATGGCCTTGTGTTGTGCAAGAGGCAGCCGTGCCCGTGCCCCTCCTGGCCCCGTTGCTGGTGTTGGTGGGTGCGTGGGCAGCACCTTGGGCTGTGCTTCACGTGGCAGTTTCACAGTGTGTTTGCCCGCCTTGTTCTCAGCAGGACATACAGGTGCAGAAACCAGTGATGTGTCAGCTTTTGCTACCCAGAAGGGCCCCTGTGTTGTGATCTAGCTCCTCTTTCAGCCTGGCATCTCTCTCTGGCTCTCAGTTTTGATGGTGCACGGCTGAGAAATGAGCCCTCCAAGTTTTGGTTGGTAGATGCTGTTGTTCCCTGGTGGCATTTCTGTTTGAATAAACAATTGGTCCCAGACCTGTTGGCGTGGTTTCCAGCGCTGGGGAGAGATTTCTTGTCGGGTTTGTAAAAATGATCTAAATGGATCCGACATTGTGGCTATAAAACATCTGTAACATTACACATTTAGTTATGTTACTAGAGACTTGAGTTCATTTTGATGGGTAGTATTTTATCTGCTACTTTTCCCCTTCTGAAAGCAAAGCTTTCTGTAGAGGAGGATTTATAGAAATATATTTCTAGCACAAAAAAAGTCATGCACATTAAGATGTTGGAGTAAAGGAGAAATAATGTCTTTTTTTGGAGACCTTGGCTGATTTATCTCTTGCTTGGTAGTTTGATATGGCCTTCCTAGCTAGGAACAATATTTTTTTATTCTTCCTTTAATAACAATAATGTCAGTAACAATGTCTTACACTATTCCAGCATCTTCAAATCAGACTTTCAGCGGGTTAGGCATTTAATGAGTGAAACCTCACAGGCTCCATTGAGCTGTGGGGATATATTTCTGTTCTTTTTGTGGAAATCAAGGCACACAGCACTCGATTGTGCAACGTACTCAACCTAATGAGGCTTCCCCAAATGCTGTGAGTTCAAATGTGTGCTTAAATGCTGAGCCCTGCAGTCTCCAGCTGAGTTTCTCCCAAAACTCTTTGATACATCAGTGCTGTGGAGACTGAAATGACTTGCCCTGTGGTCACTGAGTGAGTAAACATCACACAAGGGAGACAAGCTCTTGTAGCTGTGAGGTGCTGCCTTCCTTTGGAAAAAGTATGGATGTTTTCTCTTGCCTTGCTTCCACTCCTCATTCGTGGTGCAGCTCCTCAAGGGCCCTTTTATCCCCAGTCAGGGGTTATTTGATCTGCTTTAGAGTGACAACGATGTTGCTTTAATAATGGCTGGTGGGTTCCCTCCCTGGCAAGGGAAGCATCTCCCCTTCGTGAGCTGGAGGTGGGAGTGCTGCAATTCCTGTAATTCACCAGCCCATTTGTGTGTGGGGGAAAAGGATAAAAGCAAACACAGCATTTCATAAAACTGTGAAAGTGTTTCAACAGCAGTAATAGGCAAATCTGGGCATTTTGCAAGATTTTAGTGGTCTCGCATCAGAGGGAAAGCTCACCCTTGTGCAAAGCCAGGCAGCTCCTTGCAGCTCCATGGGCTTGACTCAGCAAATGAAGTCAAACCTGCTCATCGGTAACTGATTGCCATGTGCATCTATATTATGTAGATGAAATTAATCAAGGCTAAGGGTTAAAGTTTCCATTTGTTCTTTTCAGAGAAATCATCTGGAGTATGTTGGGAAGGAGGTAAATTGCTTTACACATTTCTTATCCCTTCCTGTGAATTTTTCTTGTTTTAGCAGATTATCTAGAATCTTAACAGAGAGCTCTCATCACTGATTTGACAGGGTTATCATGAAAAATTAGTTGGTACTAACTTAGAAGCATTTAAATTATGCTGTGCTCTCTGCACTGTAGAGGCAATAAACTTCTTTGGACTGACCTCAGTGTTTGGAGCTGGAAGAATTTACAAATTCTGGCAGAACCCTCTTTGTCGCCAGTTCAGAGTGTGTTGTTGCATTTTGTTGAACACTGAGTTAAGGGACTTTGCCTGAGCTTCCGAGACCCTCTTGTCATTCACCCTGGGGCAGGCTGGAGACGTCGCGGGTCTGTCCTGGCCCAGCTTCCTGTTCCTCTGTACAGGAATGTGCCCCTCACTGCTGTCCTGCACACCCCTCCTGGCTTTGGGAGAGCAGGCACAGCCAGGGGCTTTCTCCTTGTATTGTTCCAGGTTAAAAAATAAGGACTTTGGCTGTGTTTTGGGAAGCTGATTAGCTTGGTTCCCCACTTTGGTCCATCCTGCTTCACCTGTAGAGCTGTACTGCATATCGACCTTGAACATGCCCTTGGAAACATTGGCTGTCACAATTTGATGTCCTGTTGGAGGACAAAGGTTTTCTGGTTGTATTTTGGACATAGCACAGGATAATTTCCTTTGAGAAGATGGTACAACATAGGTGAGGAATTGATGAACATGGTAATGGTCAGTTAATCTGTGTTCCCACTGAGTACTTCTGGCATGGCTTCCACTGTGAGGTCCCTGGGCAGAATGCCATCTCCCCCTTTCTTCCCCTCCCTTTTCTTTTTCCTCCCTCCCTCTCTTCCTGCACAAGGTGAAGTTTTGCCAGTAGCCTGTAGATTTAGGACCAGAGGCTTAATTGCTTCCCACTGGGGCCTTTGTCCCTCATTACTTGGGCATTGCAAAAATCCCCCCTCCCAGTCACACTGGGCAGTGCTCTCCATTTGTAGCCCTGAGATGTATTAATTTAAAAATAATTATCTTCATTTAAACTTACTAATGCAGTTTTTAAGCACTGCTGGACAGTAATCAGGCAGGCAGGTTGGATAAGTTGTCTGCACTCAGTGAACACTTAGAGTTACCTTCCTATCACACCGTACACGAAGAGCTGAAGCAACCAGGAGGGATTTAAATAGGCTTGCTCTGCTCCCCTCCTCTTGCCTGTGCTCCTGTAACCTGTAAAAGAGTTAACTGGAGCACAGGAGGTGGGAGCAGCCCTCAGGGATGTGATATAACTGGTTATAGCGAGGCTGTGGGGCCGGGAGCTATTCCTGGGCTCTGGAGGGGGGAAACACTGGCTCTGGTGAATTTTACTGTATCTTTTGATACGAAGCTTGAAGCCAGATTTTGCTCAAAAAACCTGCTGAGCTCTCACAGCTGAGGCTAATTTTCAGGCTTGGATCTCCCATTCAGGGAGCTCTGCATGGTGGTGCAGGTAAAGGTGTTGCTGTGCCTGGAGAGCTCAGGGCGCCTCCGAGGGGGCGTATGGGATGCTCCTGCCTGGACAGCAAACCCTTCTTTTGGGAAGGTCCCCTTTCTGGGGGGTGGCTGTGGCCCATGGCAGGCTGCCATCGCCTCACTGTACCTGTGGGGTGGGTGAGTGAGGGGCTGGTCCTCCCAGGGGGGCTAATGAGGGAGTTCAATCCGGTAGCAGTTGGGAAGATGGACCGGGAAGAGCTTTGCTTGGCCCCTGGCCAGGTTTGCTTGTGAAACTCCAAGGATGGTTTTGGCAATTGCTGCCAGTTCAATCTGTCTTGGAAAAATCACTTTGTGTGTTGTGCCTTCTGCTGATGCCACAGCCATCGAGGGAGGGAAATGCACCACCCCAAAAAATCCCCACCCTCCCAGCAGTAACAGCGGAACCCGGGGCAGCCGAAAGCCAGGAATACAGCAGGGACCAGGTTAACAGTTCAGTTTCCAAAGGGGTTGGGAGAATAGAACCCATCTGTATTTTCCCAGAAATGAGGGGAACTGATTTACCCCGCTGGGAATCTGTGCCGGTTGTTTGGATTAAAGAGCTCTTTCATTCCCACGTACCTTCTATAGCTCGAGCAGTTCTCACAGGATGACATGAGCTTACACAGGGGTCAGGCACAAGGTATTTGCACTGTTTAAGTCTTGCTGAAATCCTATTTTGAATACTTAAGCATGTTGTACGTGGCACGTAAAGCCGCGCTGCCTGTGCACGGGATTGAGCTCTGCTGGCTCTGGTGGAGCTTGGAGTCGGATCTTTGCTTCACATAGAACACAGCACCTCCATCACTTGTCAGCTATACAGAAATACCTGGAGGAGGGGATGGTTCTGGGGTGTTCTCTGTGAACAGAGTGTGGTTGGCAGTTTTCACTAAATACTGCCTTTTTCATCATGTCTTTGCATCACATTTCAGTTGAGTTTTTAATAGCTTTTTGGAACTTCCTAGGAGGATCCCAGCAGCAAAAAACTAAAAAAAAACCTGGAGAATTCTTATGGTGGCGTGCTCTGCCAAAGAAGCCTGGCTGTTCTGTTAACAAGATCGCTTCCCCTGTTACATTAATTATTGTTGTTTTTAATTAGAAGTAATGCTGTAGTTTGAATGTACAGCACAATGGGGTATAAAATGCAGCTCAGCACAGATACCAAAGCTGGTTTTTCCAATTATAAACCTATTTAGAAGGTGGATACTCTAGGAGTGATGAAATGCCAAACTGCAGATGAGGTGAGCAGGCTGGGATACGCGTGCACCCCTGCACATGCTGTCATACAAGAGAGAGGAGAGTGCTCTGGAAAACAGTTACATATGCATAATTAGTTTAATCTGAAATTAATGCTAATTTCAGTGATTTGCGATGCAGATTCACTATTAGTACTCTAGTCCACTTCCACCATGTTGAGAAGTTGAGGATGCAAAGCCGTGATGAATTCCACACAGGAGTGTGCCAGAGCCGAGTTCAGGCACAGGTTTCCAGGGTGTTCTTTGAGCTCCATGTGTTGGTTTTGTGTCTCTGTCTCCTGCTTTGGGATTTTACATGGATTTTACTTCCCAACATGGCCTGCCAGTGGCACACTCAGGCTCCTCTCTGTGCCAGCTGGGTGTCAGCATTCATTTGTTCCAACTTCACCATCCTGAGGCAGGGGACAGCTACAAGGCTGTGTAAAGAATGGTTGGGAAATGATACTAAAAGCCATTACCCTGAAGTCAAATATGTAACTTCTTTGTTGAATGTAGACAGGGCCTTGACTCATCTAGAAGGAATGGTAGATACTTACCGCTTGAGATTTTGAAATTCTGGGAATCCTGCAAAATATTTCATGAGCTTAAAATCCTCTTTGTTCATTTTTACTAGTCAGGATAATAAGACAGTTTTGGTGGGGAAGGAAAAACCACAAGAAGACAGTGAGCAGCGTTACTGTGTGAGTGTAAGGGATGTTCACAGGCTCAGAGCTGGAGCCTCCAACTCTGTAAAACCTCATTCCTTCATTTCACCCAAGTAGGTTGGGTTTAGCTCATGTTTGTATTGGTATGTTCAAGTGGGACAAGACTTCTGTTCCCAGAGACTGCATCTTCAGCCTGTTGTTTAGAGGAGATTTACCTGATACGCCCCAAACTGATCTAATTACAACCATAACCTTGCACAAAATGGCATAAGCTCGGCAGGCTTGCCTGGCTGAAGCTGGGAAGGTTTTCTTCCTGCTCCTGCACCTCCTGAAGTGTTTGCTCAGTTTCAGAGCACAAAGGCGATTATATTTTTCAAAAGCCAAGCCAATAAAGAGAACGTAACCTTGAATGTCTCCTCGCAGGGGTAGTCACATGTGTTTTGATTAACTCGGCACCAGCACCGTATACAAACAGAGCAATTCTGTGATGCTCACAATTAATGGCCTCGCACCAGGCTCGGATCTGCCTCTCCTGGCAATTCCTTCCGCAGCGAGAGAGAGACACCTTCAGTACACAAACCCTCCAAAACCAGCTCGTAGCCACAGTTTGCAGAGCTCTGCAGTAGCCAGGGATGGATATATTACACTGCAAATGAAATCTAAAGACACGGAGCTGGAAGTACTGCGGTTTCGGAGTGACCCAGACCTCTTGGAGTCATTAATAAAACATGGTCTTGTGATTGATTCACACAAATCGCTTCCTATTACCCAAACCCTGCCGTTCTACCCCGGGAGAGGGCAGATGGAGCTGCTGTCAGAGGATCCAAACCTGCCAGTGCTTCTGTGACTCCGTTGTTGTTTGGGGGTGTCCCTGTTGTGAGCAACCTCTAGAAAGCAGATTCTAAATTTACTCGCAGGAAAAGATAAAGATCCTCAGTGACTTTCACTGGAGGAACTTCAGACTGGCAGCATGTGCCCGAGTCCCCGGGCTGTGTGTCCAGTGCCTTGCTCCGCTCCCAGAGCCGCGTGCTCTGCGTGTTTCCCTGGGGAAGCCTTGCCCTGTCTCACCTGTTTGGCTGCTGAGCGAGGATGCGCAGGTTAGAGCAGAAGTCAGAGGCTGTTTCCAGCTGGTCCCAGTCCCACACGGTATCTAATCGATTGAAAAGTGGTGATGCCACACCAGCACAGACACGGCAGGTGTGGAGAGCAGCTCACCTGGCGGAGCGGCAGGGAGGGAAATGGGCGATTCCAGCCCCAGATTCCAGCTCCAGCGGCAGCTCCTGTGCCGGGGCTGGCCCGGGCTGAACCCCAGCTGAGCGTGGGTGGCTGTTGTGGCTCCGTGGTGAGGGGCTTCCCCTTCACCTGAGTGGGAACAGGCTGCTCCTGGTCCCACCTGCCCGTGTCCCACCTGCCTGTGTCCTGCAGCCACATCTCCAGGGCTGCTAGGGGTCTGTGGCTTGGGCCAGGTGAGGCCATGGTGCCATGTGCCACAGGTGGAAGGGAGGCAGCAAAACCTGCTGTTGAGGCACGTCGGGATCAGAGGGATCACAGCTCGGGCTGTGTATTTTCTGTTCTGGTGCTGGGGGGAGTGTGGTAACAAAGCAATTGAACCGTCTCTTCAGGGAAACGGGGATTGTAAGAGCAGACTTAATTTTGCGCTTTGCTTTGGTACCAAAGAGCGTATTTCTGAAACCGTTTCCCAGCTCGCAACACATCTCTAGGCATTAAAATGTTGTGAATTTGCTTGTCATTACCAATATTTTCTTTGACTGAAGCTATTGAAACAAAGTGGTCTTTTTTTTCCTATAACCTTCAATCTTGCTTCTAAAAGCAATAGCTCTCTTGTTTCTTTCTTGGTCAAATATAAAAATGATGATAATTTCAAATACTGCTTTAGAATAATTGCTTTCCTCCCTCTTTTATATGACAACAGAAGCTTGGCCTGATCTTAAATCAGATGCTGGCAGGCAGAGGGCTCTTGACAGCCCTGCAAAATCCTTTAGTTACAAGTCGGCTTTAGCCAATTCTTTATTTGTAAATGACAATTTTCTACAGAAAAATATATGCTTGGGCTTCAATTTCAGAGCCCTAGATTGCAGCCAGGAAAAAATAATTGAATTTTTACACATTTTTTTTTCCCTCCTCTCTTTTTCTTCCTAACTTAAAAAAAAAACCCAAACAGAAAAAGTGAGGCTGTGTAAGGTGTGATTGGAGCTGATTGAGGGGAATATCTGCCCTGGTTGATGTGCATGGCTGTGGGGGCAGGAGTGATGATTAGTTTGTTCTGTGCTGGGAGGATTTGGGGCCGCTCCAAGCTTTGTGTCCGATGCCTCGGTCCCGTGGAGGCTTCGCCCGTGGCCGCTGTGGGGTGGTGGGTCAGGGTCACCCTCGGTGTGGAGCAGGTCTGGGCTGTCCTCATGACCTCAGGAGCCCTCATTAAAGGCATCCTCAGAATCTTTAGTGAAGAAATAAGAAAGTGATAAAGCTTTCAGGCGCCAGGGTCGATCCCTGTGCCTCTGTTTGCTGGCCCATGTTTAACCAGGCAGGTCCTGGCTCTGGAGTTAGGGGCGTTTTTCCCTTCAGTCTCTGGAAGTTGGCTGCTTCACCCAGTTTCCAGAGAAAACGCGTTTCAATGCCCGGATTTGTTCCTGAGGCGTTTGTTGGTTTCCTGAGTTAGGCAGTGTTGACTCCAACACCTCTCCATGGTGGGTTGGCTGCTGCTGAGCTGTCTCCAGCTGTAGGGCTATGGCCTGCTCTGAGCTCTCCCCAGCCCCCTTCAGAGAATGCTGACAGCACTGTCCTGGATCTGGAGCCACAGTGGCCCATGAGGATCAGTGGTGTGGGATCAGCCCACCAAAGACACCTTGGGGTTTGTATCCCTGGGCTGATCCTGCCTGTCCTCGAGGGCTGCAGGTTATGGATGATGGGTTGTGCTGTGGTGCATTCTCCCTAGGGAATCCAGCACCATCCCTTTGCCTTGTTGGACCAAGCTCAGGCGCACCTGGGGCAGCAGGCAGTGCTGGGTGCTCAGCCGGGGTCAGAGGAATGCAGACAGGTTCCTGGAGGGGCTGATCCAGCCCTGGTGGACGGTGACTCCACAAGCACAGGCTGTGGTAGCTGGAGGATGCTGCGTTGGCAGCACTGGCTGTCTTTCACCATTTGATTATTTTAAAAGTAACTGTGCAAGTTCCTTTTAAACTGACCCATGGAAACTTAATAACACATCGCTTCAATTTGATGTAATTGCCTTTTGCCTGCCAAAGAGCATTCAGCCTGTCTGTAGGAAAAGGAGAGGGGCAAAGGCACCTCTCTTTTGAGACAGTAGCTATGAAGAGACAATGCTCGGACCCCTTTTTCACTTATATTTGCATTGAGAAGCACAATAAAAATCATTTATTAAAAAAAAATATCCGGGGGCTACAGTTGTTATTGAGAGCCTTTACTGAGCCATCTCTCAAATAAAAACGAAACAAGACAGAGAAAGAAGTATCTAATCAAATCGAATTGAAATTGCTTTTGTAGAGAAGTATTCTCATTATCTGGGTTAGGGATGGGATCTGAAGAATATTTCTTTTTTCCACATATTGTTTGAAATAATCTGGTTAAACCATATGCTTGTCTTGTAATTTCTTACAGATGGTCACAAGAACAAAGAAAATATTTGTAGGTGGATTATCGGCTAATACAGTAGTGGAAGACGTGAAGCAATACTTTGAACAGTTTGGCAAGGTAAGTTCTCCCCAAGTGAGCGCTACACAGTTCTTCTTTCGTCCTTTTCTTTTTAAAGTGTGTTTTCAAAAACAAAAGTGCATTGAGGACTGAGCTCAAAGAACACCAAGTTTTTGCTTTCTGTGTCATTTCTTGAAACCTCTGAAATTCCTTTTCTGTTTGTTGCTTGTGTGTGCACAACATTGCCAACACTGTTTATTTCCATTAAAGAAAAAAAGCATCGTTGGGAGGTGAATTTGTGTCTTCAGGAAGAATCTGACCCTTAGCTGAATGATTACACAGTTGTCTTCTCCATAAAATCAGCCTTCTGTTAGCCCCGATTCCAGTGGCAAAAAGGGCAGATAGACGTATTGGAGAGCTCATTAAGTTGTGAAAATGCCTGAAGGAACCACGTGAAAAGCAAGAGTAATGTGGAAGTCACTAGAATATCCACTTAATTTCTTACTAGAAAATCCTTCTGCAAGTATGTGTAGAATGCTGGCATCATTAAAAAAAAGAAAACAACAAAAAAACCCCACTAAAACCCCAAAACAAACAAGTTTATGCAGAGAAGGAGATCTGAACCTTGCCAGAATAGTCTTTGCTGTGATGTAACAGCTCAAACCCCACTGTCCAGGCTCTGGCTGGAGCTTAGTGAGACTGACTTCCACGGAGCTTCCTGGCTCCCCACGGCTTCTGGATGCTGGTTTGGGGCTGCTATGGGTGACGAGCTCACAGAGCTGCGGGCTCTGAGAGCAGTTTGTGTAGCACCTTCCAGGGGGACTCCTGCCAGCCCCACTGTCCACGGGACTCCATGGATTCCAGCTCCATGGATTCCAGCCCAACAGCTCGATTCCTGTCTTTTGGAGTGCAGCAATTGATGTTTTAGATGCAAGATTGTGTGAGGACACAGCGGGGTATCTCAGAGCAAAGCAGCCCCCATTCCTTGTAGTTAGTTTATGTTTCTTTCATCTGCCCTGAAAAGCCTGAGCCAGGCAGGATTTTGTTGAGGGCTGAGGAGGTGAGTTTATAAATGGTTCCTGTGCTGGATTGATAGTTGTTTTGCAAACCAGTCATTTTATTTTCAATAATAATCTTCGATTCCGGCAGGATGTTTACGGCCTGCTGAGCCTTTTATTAAAGGATTACACGAGCTTTTGGATGTTTCTTCTGTAGTTACTTCTAATTGCAGAACTCTACTAACCTGTATTTTTCAAGTTAATAATAGTTTCAATATAAGTGCTTTGCATATTGTCTGGATGTTGTCTTAATATAGTCATTTTAATTTCACCATCTGGTAGTTTCATGCTTGCAATTTTACAGTCCCTGAGAATGCAGCAGCCAGGCTGTGTCTTGGGAGTGACTGGGGATTCAGGATGCTTTGGTTCTGCTTTCATGCTCTGCCATTCTTGAGACAGCTTAGCAGAGGTTTGCCTTTCCAGAGGCACTACTTTGGAAAAATCAAGTGGTTTTTTTCAGGTGTCTTAATTTTTCAGGCTGAAAAATTAAGGAGCTGAAAATTGCACGAGTTGGGATCAAGACAGGAACCCATTCCTGTGTCAGCACAGCTGGGGATGTCCCGCTGAGGCTGTGTGAGCCAGGCACTAGAGCTCGGCTCCTGCAGGACTCGGGCTTGCAGGGCTTGGTCCCTGTCATTCCAGGTGACCTGTTTCACAGTCCCCCGTTCAGCCTGTGTAGAGTTTGGTGAAGCTGGTGGTGTTTGGGGCAGAGGCTGCTTGCCTGTGTGACTGTGACTCGACCTTGGTGCAGGTGTTTGGGTTCTCCCCACGGCAGTGCTCTTTATCAGCTGGGACAGTTTGGTTTTGGGGTGTTGGAGGTGATTCTCCCTGAGTCTCTGGTTGTCAGGAGATGCAGAGCTGGTTAATGACCCTTGGAAATGGGGAGTTGTGGCTCAGCTAGTTAGAAGACTCATTAACACACTGTGGACAGTGGGGTACTGCATTCAGATACAGTGAGCCAGGACTGGTGCTGCAGGACCTTGCAGGAGTCACATCCTTCTCCATCCCGCTTCCCTGCCCCTCCAGGACCTCCTTGCTCAGATCCCCAGCCCTCTGGGGCAGGGCGTGTGCTCAGCATGCAGCCTGGCTGTCCAGTCCAGCCATTACCATGCAAACAGTGATCCACATCGATTGGCAAGCTCTGCCGTTGCTTAGAGCTTCCTTAAAATAAAGCAAATTGCATTACATAATTAACGTGTGAGGAGCCGCCCGTGTTTGATAAGAGCATCTCAGGTGATTTGCTCTTTGAAATGCTGAGCTTATTTATTGGTGTGGAAAAAATTGCTTACCGACAGCTGCGATTCCTGAAATCCTGTTTGTACTTGCTGTGGAGGGGAGCTTTGCAGCCAGGGGAGGTTGTTTTGGTAACTAGAAGTAGTCCTCAGAACACAGGAGGTGGGGACAGCAGCCACCAGCTTTGGGCCCAGGCCAGCTTGCTGGTGTAACTGGAGTTGGCAGGAGAGGGATAAAGTGTTGAATTTGAAACTGCAGCTTTTTGAAAAGTTAATGCTGGAACCTTTGTCTCCAAGAAAAGGAAAAGCTTTAGTAAACCCTCTTGCCTTCTTCACCAGTGCAAGTGCCTGATGATACAGCACCAAAGTTTGTGGTAATAATAATTCCTGAAGTTTGGCTTGTGAGATTTCTCATAGGGATTATTTTTGCTTTCTGAAAAAGCCCAGGAGTCCCAGATTTCCTTTTGGGAAGGTGGGCATCCTTAGCTGCTGTAAGCTGGGAGGAAAACCAGGAAAAATTATCGAGTGAAGCCAAAAGCCATCACAGGATGAGCACGGAGCAGTGTAATGAACAGCCCTGTGACTGCTTAGAGCTGCTGAGGCTGGTCCTGTGCACTTGCAGTGGTTGTGGGACTCCCAGAGAGGCTTAGTGCAGTTTGGGTGCTGAGGAGGGGAAGCATTCTCCTTCCAGTCTTTTCAGGGAGCAGAATCTATGGAGGACCTGAGAAGGCTAAACTGGGAAAATGCCAAACTAAGCCATAAGCATTTACAATCAGAAGAAGGGGGGAAAAAAAAAAAAAAAGCCATTGTGTTACTCCCTGATCCTGACAGTCTCATGCAGTTGTTTGTGGGATCCTCTCCTGTTTCAGTCAAAGATGTTTCAGACATTCTTACAAACAAAATAAATTCACTGTCCATGTTGACCCGTCTGGGCTCTGCAGCATCGCCCTTGTGCTGGGTGTGAAAAGCTGCTGAGGCCAGGCTTTAAAAGAATTTAAATGAGAAGCGTTAGGGCTGAGGAGATCCAGGGGGAGCGGTGGGGCTGGCATTCCTCCCCTCTGGAGAGGCCATGGTGCTGCCCTGAGCCGTGGGCAGTGCTGGGGCTGCAGGTCTGCTTGTTTTCTGGAAGGGGTAGAAAGTGTGGAGCTCTGAGATCGGGACATGTCGGAGCATTTAAGGCATCAGGCATCGTTTAAAAAAGGAAAAAGCCACAACAGACTCCTAAAGCCTCACCTGGAGTTCTGTGAGCAGCAGAGGAGAGCTGTGAGTGCTCGTGAGTTGCACTTCTCAGGACCTGCAGGCGCTAGCCATGAGGGCAGGGAGGGCTCGTGTTTCCCAGGTGCTGCTCCCTGCCCAGAGCTCCTGTGAGAGCAGCCCGGGCCTTCGCTTGCGCTTTGCAATTATACTTCACATGGCGAACTGTGTAATTAGTTTGGAAGACTTATGCCTAGTCATTGGTTTATCCTAATCGGCTTTGGCTTTTCCCAACAACAAAGTGAGCTTATTTTCCTAAGCTGAAACAACTCTGCTCCCTTTGTTCCTCTCTTTTATTGTCTCATTCCTTTCATTCTGTTTTACTGCCAAAGTTTTGTTTCATTAGGCCTACAAGTCATTTCCAATCCAGTGGGCTGCTACAATAAGGCCTTTATAACTCAGCTGCCCTGGTTCCCATGTCCCTTCTGGTCCAGAGCCAGGACTTGCTGTTTGACATGGGATTTTAACCCTTTGGCTGCCCCAGCTGCTGGCTCCCCCTTGGTGGGGCTGAGCCAGGCTGGAGATGGGGCTGGCGGGACCACACTGATCTCATGGATCCCAATGATTGCATGCGGCCATTAATTGATGGGATAATGGGCTCCAGGTAGCACGTTCAGGCCCAATTATGGAAAGAGAATTCTGAGTAAAAACCTTCTTACTGTAGTGAGTCGTGGTGGGAACAGTCCTTGGAATGAAGAGGCCGCTGTGTCCTTCTAACAGGGTGGGAACAGAGTTCTGGTGAAGGTATGTTCCAGTTGTCCCGAGCTATTAGATCAGCCCATCTAGGACCGTTCTTGTATGTTTTCTTGTGTAGCAGAGAACACAAATTTAAATTTATCCTTTTTTGAATCAGAGTGGTGATGTTTGAAGGAGATCTGTGAAGTGGTTTTGTGAAAAAACAATACTTTTCCATAATGCTATTTCAGACTGCTGGAAGAGCAGTCAGTGCTGGTGGCCCCAGATGTTTTGCTTTCAATCTGACAGCATTGGCTCTTCAATTTTCCTTTCACAGTAATCCTAAAGTGACTTTCAGGAGAGGGGGCTCTGGCACTTTTTTTATTTTAAATTTCCAGATGAAATTGGACCAGACCAGTATGCATTAATTTTGATTTCTGTCCTGGCTTGCCACTAGGTCTCTCAGACCTACCGTAGACCTGTTTCAGCTTCACTTGGAATATGTTGTTTCCTCAGGAATGGCTTTTAAGATTGGAAATTTTGAGACAAGACAGGATTTCTGAATTACCTCTGTGGATCTGAAATGTTTTGTGCAGTCACTTGTTATTTCCTGTGAGACGCAGAGCAGATCAGTGGAATAATAATAATAATATCTGGATTCTGAGTTGGTTTGTTTTCTTTTTTTTCGATGAAACTGTTGAGCTTTTGAAAACGTGTAATTTTCTCATCTCTTCCTTCTGTAGCCTTAGTGTCTTAGTCAAGTGAGAGAAGGTACCTTCTCACACCTGTCCTGGCTCCAGGCATGCCTCCATGGCCCCGTGGTGCTGCCTCACAAGGAGCTAAAGCTGGAAGCTCTGAACAGCAAAGCGTGAGAATGAGAATTTCCTCCTTCGGTTGTACCATGCCCTGCATTATAACACAGACCCTGGTGCAAATAACAACCAGTTAACCTTTGAAAAAATAACCTTTGTAATGAAGTCCCTCTGCTTTCTCTGTGTTAAGTGTGTCAGGAGGGGAGGAGGTGGGATCCACACGAGGATTTCAGCCTAATCGGATGGTTTACATAAATCGCTTCCTCCGTGCTCTCCTCCCTGACAGCTGTGAAAATATAAATCAGGAAAACAGGAGAGAAAACTCCTCCTTGTTTGGCCAGGCTGTCTGGGTGTGAACGAGTTAATGCACTGCTGTGGTATTAAGCACTCCAGTGGTTTACTTGTCCCTGAGACCTCGAGTATGGCCTCTGAAGATGTTTTTACAATAAAGTTGTTAGCATGAGAAAAGGTGGTTTTCTCACCATGGGTTCATTTTGGGGGGATTTGGAAGTCTGTGTGGAGCTGGGGCTAAGGCCAGAGTCAGGAGGTGCAAGGAATTCTGCTTGTATGAAAGTGAAAGCTTAGTTAATTTAGCCTTGGCAGAGAGTTTGGATTGTATTGTCACCTCAGTTGGACATTGATATGTAGATTTAACGGTCAATAGGAGACATGGATGGGCTGTCCTTAAAGCATTTGCTTTGCAGAAAAGTCATTTTTTGGTTTGACAGATTGTTAGCCTTTCACATTTTTCAGCACTGTATTTCCCAGTTCAGTACTTGGGGATTGGTTATGTTTTATGAAATGAAGGGACAAATTTGGACTCTTACTTACATTGTAGTCTCTAATAGCCAGAGTTCCCAAAACATTTGTAATAATGCAGTAAAACAGAGAATGTGATGGCTTTTTTTTGCCTACTGCTGCTGTCAGTGTTCTCCTCCAGAGCAACTCCAAGCTCCAGGCCTGCTGTGGAACAGCTCAGAGCTCGTCCTGTTCTTGTTTCTAAGTTATCTGCGTGCACCTTGGCAGAAGTTGCATAATTTGAATTGCTCATCTCCTTAAAACAGAACCAGCAATAAACAGGCACGTCATTGTTTGCAGCTCCTGATAAGTTTGGGACAAGGAAAAGCAGAGATTTTGGGGGCTGTTCTGTTACAGGAGCACGGAGCAGCATCCACCTCCTACACACCGCTGCCTCTGCCCTGTGCTTGTGCTTTATAATTTCAGTGCTTCCACATTTCCTTATTTCCATGTTATGTCCATGATGTGCCAAAGGATAATGAATGTTCCTTTAAATTTTAGCTTTGGCATGTGACAAGGGATCTGGGATATAGGGGTCCCTCATGGCCTAAAGCACTTTTTATTATTTCTTCTCCCTCCTACACATGCGCTTTTTTTTTTTTTTTTTTTTTTTTAAACAAACTGAGAAACTTGATCATTGCTTGCAAAGCAGCCACTGTTTTTATCCTGCCAGTGAGAAGCTGTACACAGGAAGTCAGTTTTTAGGTGGTCTGTAATAAGCCACATGCTTTGTGGAAGTGGTTTTGTTATAAATTAGATGTTGGTTTCTACCTGGGTTTTATGAAAAGAGGAAATGTTAAGGCGGGATTTGTGGGCACGAAGGCGGTATCAGAGCCTAGCAGAAGTCTGAAGTACAGTTTTATTTCCTTTTCTCCTCTGGTTGATGAGGTGCTGAGGAGGCTTCGTGCTGTAGCACTGCAGCCCGTGGGAGATGAGTGAAATCAATCATTATTCAGGGGCTGTGTTTGGGGAGAGAGAAGTTATATGAAAATATTCAGGTTTCCTCCTCCAGCATGCATGTGATTTTTTTTTTTTGGTGTGTGTCTTTTTGTCAGTTTTACAACTGAGCCAAACCCGTGGAAATTATCTATATCCTTTCTGAGACCCCAAGGAAGTCAATTTTGTTTTTCACCCCCGCTTTTATTTTATACAAATGCAATAGGCTATATAAAACCCCTAACAAAATGAGTTAATCCTGTTTGGTAACATCTTTACATTATCCCTGGAGCATTCTTGGATTCAGCCCCAGTGAGTGGGGTTGTAGAAGCAGAACTTCCCTGGGAGGAGATGATTTGGGTTTGCAGTGCTGTGGTGGCATCTCCAAGCCCTGTTTGGTCCCGTGGGTCTGGCTGCAGCTCTGCCCCAGCAAGCTGGGTTGAAAGCAGAAGATGGTGGTGTTAATCCCCAGCACTAGGAACCAGGTAAAATATCTGATGGACATTTTCAATATCTGCTGTGAAATTGCATCAGATTCCACTTTGGCACTTGTCTGGAAGCGCGGCCTCCTGGGTACTCCAGAAGTTATTTATAGGTGTAGGTGCTGCTCCTGCCATCCCTCCAGGGCACTTCTGATCTTTGAGGAGCTGCAGCTGAGGGGGCCCAAAGCTTGGCTTTGGGAAAACTCATGTTTTAGCACTGGTTCTCTAATGAAGAAACAGCAGCAGTTATTTAAACTTGGTGTGGTGTAATTGAAACCCATCCTCTCCTTCCTGCTCGCAGGTGTGGGGGAGGCTCACGGCCAAAATGAGCTGGTTAAAACATAATTGATTGGGGAGTCAGCGTTTGATCAGTGCCATCATCCCACATAATGGATACCCCGGCACTGAGTGATGGGATGGGAAACGTGAGCGGGTTTTAAATGCGGCTCCGAGGCTGGGCCACAAAGAAAAGGGCTTTTTAAAGTGCCCAGGAAGAACTTCATAGAAATTGTTCCAAATGTGGAGAAGAGCACATGTTAGTGGGAGCAGATGTAATAACACTTTTTCCACATGGAAATGAATGGCCATATTGGTCAGTCCTAGAGATGAAATATCTGAGTTTTGCTCACTCATGGAATAGCGAGGTGAGACCAGTTTAATTAAAGTGAAGTTAATTCTGCAGGAGTAGAATATGAAATTCATTTGACATCCAGTGTACACGTCTAACTCTGTTAGGAATACTTAATATGTTTTTTTCTTGGGGGGAAAAAAAAAGTGCCTGCACGTATTTGGGTAGAAATGGAGTGGTGGCCAAGCATGAATCACGTCAGTCCTATCAATAATTACCAGTCCTGGTACCTGCCAGCCCAGAGAGGGAGAGAGTGGTACAGTATATGTATTTATAAATATAACTGCAGAAACGGGGACAAGGGCAAAGTAGCTCAAATGAAGAGCCAATTAAGATAATCTAAGCAGAATGAGGATTAACTGCCTCTTAATCTGAAGGGTACCTAAAATGCATGTGGCCAGTTTAGGTCAAACAAGTGTTGTCTGTGTCAGGGACATCCACAAGGGGTTTGGGGTGAACAGGAATGAACATGGAGTGTTCACCCCAGTGCCCAGTGGTGTCAGAATGGTTCTGAGGGGTCCTGCTGGCAGCGTGTGCACGGAATGAGCCTCTGTGCTGTGGTGTCACCTCCGCAGGAGTTCGGAGGAGTACTGGATGTGTCATAAAGAAATGATTGCTGGTATAAGGGGAGTTAACATCTTGCAGTTTTTCTTTCCCAGAAAGTGGAAAGCACTCACAAGTCTTGTCAGGGAAGAAGCTGCTCTGTTTTTTCTTTTTAAAAAACAGTTTTAAACCCATTTTATTTAACCATTTAGCCCTTGTTCCATTTGCTGCTGCTCCAGGTGAGGCACCTGCAATGTACGTGGTGGGGAAAGGGATGCACATTTGCGCCTCTATTCCAGGAGATTGATTTTAAATTCCAGCAAACACGAGCATGTGCAGGATTGCACTGGGAGCATCCGTTTATTCTACCACTGGCCTGACAGGGTGTGGTGGGTGTGTGTTACCTGGGGCTGTTGGCTCGTGCTGGGTGTTTTTTTGGGAGGCAGGGGGTGCCTGGACCCCACTGGCTGTGCCGCCTTTGCGGGGCAGTTGCCGTGTGAGTGGTGGCTCTGCAGGTGAAGGTGCCTGTGTTGACTCTCTCACTCTGCCGAGTGGTTTAGCGAGTTCAGATCTGTGCCATGTTAATTGTCAGGACTGGGAGGGTGGGAGCAGATTTCACCGGGGGCAATGGAAGAGATCCAATGAATTTCCACTCTGTTTCACTGCTTGGCAAACCAGCACTTACTGTCACTTTGCATAAATAGGTTTATTTCAGAGGGTCAGCCGGCACCACTCCCCCCTTCCCCTGCCGGCCCACCCTCCCCTGAAGGAGAGGAGGCCGACGAGCATTTAATTTCCCCAGCAGCAGGTGCTTGTCATCCATCTGAAGAAAGCTGCCAACATCTGGTGCAATTGCCTCGGCAAACGCAGTAACAAGGCGCCTGCAGTTCAAACGCAGAGAGAGCATTGCCTCTTTAATGATAACAAGCTGTTGGCTTCCCCTCTGAGATGAATTCATCTCACAGATGTTTGTCTAGTTTTGGCAATCTTATCACTATAGCTTTGGTGATTATGCTCAACTGGAGACTATTACTATAAAAGAAGTTTGAACTTGTTCCATTTTTGCATTATTTATTTATTTAGCTATTTATTTCTCTGCTTTCTGGATATAATTTGTATCAACAACTGTACTGTTGGTCCCATTACCCAAGTACCCTCACGCTTTTTATTGCATCTGCTGAACAGTAGCTTGCTACTTGACTCCCACTGCTGGCAAATGTCTTTCAGCCACGCTGACGTTTTTAACATTCCCCATCAACAGCTTTGTGGTTTGAACCCTCTATTTAACACTACATTTTCTGGGATTACTTGGTGCTCACTCTGTCTGTTCTCTCTAATAACTGCAATATACTCACTATTTCTGCAAAGCGTGAGGTGCCAAGAATATTCTGGATATTCTGTTTGGACGGCAGCGCTCTGGTGACCTTGGCAGGGCTTTGTAATGACAACACACGACCGTCTTCATTGTTGGATCTTAAACGTTTCCAGCCTCAGCGTGATCCTACGGAACATGGGGACCTGCAGGCTGAGGGCTGCAGTGCCTTTTGCTCTTGTTTGCTTCTCTAACATGCCTGTTTTTGTTAAGGAGACAATTTCTCCCCGAACATGTGGAATTTAATTCTGGTAAATAGGATTTATTTTTGGAAATGTGCTTGTGAATAGGTGACTCATGCCTGAATGAAGATGTGTCACTGTTGGTGGGGATACCACGTATATAATTTCTTAGGCTATAAATAGATGCCAGTCCAAGTACTGGTGACATGGTGATGCTTCGCACCGACTCGTTAGCTCAGCCTGGCTGCTGAGGAGAGTGTTTAGAGTGTCAGTCTCTCCTTCTGGAGCAACAATTTCTGCTGATGCTTATGGAATAACATCAATAGATTTGTGAAATCCTGGGAGCACTTTAATTGGCACAACAGAAATCAGGGTCGAGGCACGTTCCTGTGGTGCCATCATGGGGTGTACTCATGTTTCTTCTCTCATTGCAGAGGTGGAAAAACTGAGAATTGGGGTGTTGGGTGCTTGTCAAAGGCCAAGTGTACCACCTGCAGGGTCCTGAAACTCAGAAACTGGGTTTGCTCGTTTGTTTCTGTTGCTGAGGGGATTTTAAGATAAACACACAGGATCAGAGCTCACTCCCATTTTCAGATCTTGGAAGTAGCAGTTCCTTTTTCCTGTTGTTGGTGCTAAACCGTGGTTCCATGTTGTTGATGTTTGCTCAACACCACTTAGCCACCAACACAGCACATATGGTTTAATGGCTGTCTTTTTTTTCTGCTTCTGCTGTAGTTAGAGTATTATTAAAAATCCATTAAATTTTGATGTACATCATAAAATATGTGCTCCTGTGAATGCGAGTGCAGATAATTATTTCTGATGAATAAACCAAAAGGACAAGTATGTAAGAAGTTCGTCCTGCAGCTTTCAATTTTCATTATATACATCTCCTGCAGAGGCAATCGTTGTGATGTTGCAGCTGGTTACTTCCGTGGCCTGGCTCTCCCCAGAGATGGATGATGACAGTGCAAACTTGAACTTGCACAAGTGCCAGTGTTTTTGTGGGCATATTTGTAGGTAAATGGTTAAGCAGGGGAGGTAACCCTCGGGAAGGCAGAGAGGGTGTGCAGAGTCTGCAACACAGCAGCGACTTTCTCCGTGTTGGTTCATTGTGCCTGGGCTTTGTGGATTCCCAGAAAGTAACCCAATTATTTCTCATTAAAGTAACTCAGAAATGAAGCAACAAGCAAGGTGTCATTGCTAAAACACCACCAGGAAGCCAGGCAAGCTCTTCTTGGTGTCCAGGGCCTGAAGCAGGCGAGGGAATCATTAAAAATAATGCATTATAGTGTCCATAAAGTTTCCTGCAGTATATAATGGCCCACAGGGGCCTCACCTAGTTTTCCATGTATGATATGGTTACAGCATCTCATTAACTTTCCCATAACACCAAATACACTTCTCTTGAACACCCCCTTCAGGCTTCACAGGTTTTGCCAAGTATTTCCTAACAAGCAGGAACTTCAATATTTATCATGCTTGCCTTTTATCCCCACCGGGTTAAAGAAGTGGCTGGCCTCTCTCCTGCCCCTTTAACTTCCTATTCCTGAATGCTCTGGGCAAACCCAGCTCTGGCAGGGTCCAGTCCCCTCACTGAGAGGACTTCCCTCAGTTTTCCCAACTCTGGTTTTAAGAGTCGCCCCTGGTATTTCTTCTGTTTAACTGCATGCCTGCACTCAGGGATTAGTCTTGGTGTAGCACATAAACTCTTGCAGAGACCTTGTGTTGGAGTGAAAGCTCCTCTGGACTCAGGCCCAGAGGGAAGCCAAAGCACAGGGGTTGAATTAAAACCTTTGGACAAGCTGAGATACATGAAGCCACACCAAAGTGAAATAGAAATACAGATTTTTAACTTTTAGTAGAAATACATGCTAAGTGCCTTAAAAAGTGCCTTAAACATTAAAAAGCTGCAGCAGAGACCTTAAAACATAGCTCTTCCTGCAGCAGTGTTACTTTCTCACAGAATTCTTTTACTTTAGACAAAACATAGATAGAATTATACTGTTCACATTTTTTAGATAGAATGTTCACGTAAACAATAAAAACTGATAGAAACTGTATGTGCAAATCTGTGTAATACCTGTGTAACACTGGTGTAAGACTTAAAATTGTTAGAATTAGACCAGGATAGGTTAGGAAAAGGAAAACTGGAATCGTGTGTTAATCTTATTGGTCAATTAACAAATATAATCCACACTTCCGTAAGAAAAGGATTAGATAATAGAAGAAACTAGAATTAGAAGAAGCAGCTGTTTTCTGCCTGCTGTTGCTGCTCGGCCTGATCATGTAACCCCCTTGAACTCTGCCTTCAAGAAAGCTGTGAGACTATGAAACAAAGAATTCAGCAGCCTCCTCTGCTCTCTTACTCTGGTCTGAGAAGGAAGGGTATCAAAAGCTCAACAACCTTGGTCTTGGAAGCAGCACACAGCCCTTAGCTATCCCAAATGAGAAAGCCAACTAAGTCCTAAAGATCCTTTGTACCTATGGTTTCTTTGCACCTGGATGTTAGTGCTAAAACTGCTCAGGCCTTGATGTGCTGTGTGTGGTGACTTGGTTGCTTTTTGCCCTGGAAAGGCTCCTTTGGGGCTGGGCACTGCTGCTGGTTTAGCTGAGTTCAGGGAGGTTGGTCCTGGGGGAAGATGATGTTTTGAGCTGACGTGGCCATCGGATGAGCTCAGGGATAAAGGGAAGGATGGAGTTATGCTTGTGCTGGGTTTAGGAGTTCAGCTCTGTGGACGTGGCACTGATTTGCTGTGTTATTTTGGTCTTATTCAGGTCTCTGTCCAAAATCTGGGACTAATAGTGTGGCTTTCCTCTTGCTGCTGTAACTGCAGGCTGTTCCGAGGGGGTTGAGCTGGCTGCGTGCAGCACCTTGCCACGACCTTGATCAAAGTCACAGAGCTGCTTTGAGACCAAATGATGACAAATAAATTCACCTTCATACAGTTTAGTCTAGCTGGCTTTGTTCCTTCATCCCTGATCTTCCCTGTGAAGGGTTCTGTTTACTTTCCCTGAAATGGAAGAGGCCCTGCTACACAGTCCTCTTTCAAAAATAAACCTCTGAAAAGGAAAACAAGAGAAGGAACAAAAATCAGACATTGTCCAATTATACAGAGCAGATCCTGATTCTGTGTTCCAGGCAGCTTGAGCCAGAGGTTTGTTTAAGTGTAACACGAATTCTACCATTTTTGGATGGTTTGAAACTCTCCTCTTCTCCCTCTTGTACTTTCAGAAAACAATCAAAAAAGAGAACTGCCCATCCTGTCAAAAAGAAGAGCGGCAGAGATTCAATACTCAGGATGGCAAAAGCAGATGAAGGGACACAAACACTTCCCACCTTCATGCTCTGCCTCCCTGAGAGTGGCCTTGGACTGTGGGGTCCCTGTGCCAGCCAGGCTTAAATGCCTTGGTGGCATCAGCATCTTTAGCAGTTTGCAGTCATGTTTCTGAAGTAAAAAAGCACTAAATGTTGCCTGTTCCCACCCTCAGAAGGGCTGAGAGGGATAACTGAAAACCTCTGTAATGCCAGAACTGCACTGTGTTCATCAATAATTAGGATAGGGGTTCCTGGTGGGAAGTAAGTTTTGTGCTTGGTTGGCTTGCAGGTCCTGTTTTCCATTTCTTTTCTGTTTAAGTGGAGAGGTTTATATACTGTTCCTTGACCTAAAAACTTGCTCTGTAAAAGGTACAGAAGGTGCAGGCTGAGATAATGCGTCTTTTGGGACTGGAGGTTCACTTTTGCCCTCTGTTTACACGGTGTAAATCAAACTGGAGTAGAGCTGTGCAAACAGGCCAGGGCAGCTTGTGCATCAGGGGCTGTTCAGCCCTGTCACGGTGGTAATGCTGGGTGAAAATGCTACTGCCTGGGCCAGTTTTGTCTTGGCCTTTGGGGATCAGGGAAGGGCTCTAAAAATAAAAGAATCTGAGGTAATTGGAGCTGGTCTGCACACACAGGGTGTGAGTGAACGTATTCCATGTGTCAGCAGCACTGGAGCTGTGCTTATTCACATGAGCTGTGAGTCGGACACTTGGTTTTGAACAGTGTGGGCTGGGAACAGTATCTTTAGGAAGAAATTCTTCACTGCGAGGGTGGGGAGGCCCTGGTACAGGGTGCCTTGTCCCTGGAAGTGTGCAAGGCTGGGTTGGGTAGGGCTTGGAGCGACCTGGGGTAGTGGAAGGTGTCCCTGCCCATCGTGGGGAGTGGAACTGGATCTTTAAGGTCCCTTCCAACCCAAACCATTCCATGGTTGTGTCCCCACTGCATGAAGGGTCTGCATGTGCTCTTCGGTGTCCCGTTCTCTGACTCTTGTGGCCTCTCCAAGCAGGGTTGGAGTGTTGGTGCTGTGAGCCACAGCCCCGCCAGCGTGTGCAGCCTCCTGTGTGCTACAGCCCGGGCAGGAATCCCTTCCCTTGCTCAGAGTGCTGCTGAAATATTAATGCAGAACAAATCATCCGGTTTAAACCGAACATCAGGTGGCGGAGGGAGCAGTGGGGTATGATGCTCGCCGTGGTTTGTACAGGGAAATGTGCCTCCACTGCTGCTGGATCCTCCTGGCACAGTGCCCTGAGCCAGGTGGGGAGGTGGAGGAAATGTAATAACCTGGTCCTCTTAAGTGCTGGGAGTTTGGGTCCTTAATCCTGCGCTAGGCTCCTAGGAGCTAAGGTGAAATGAGTAAAGGAGCGTTGCTATTTTGCATCATCTGTGAGTGATTGGGAGGGTACTTGGAAAAAGTTAACTGCTCTTGGGACTTTCTCAGACTGGCTGTTTAAATCAGTTATTTTTCCCAAATGCTAAATCTAGGAGACTTCCTCAGCAGCCCAGTGGTAATAATAATACTTATATAGCACTTTACATATTCCAAGTGCTGTCCAAAAAGCTGATCTGTCTTGTCTGCAGTGATGTGTAGTTAAACTTGAAGGATATTGGCCTGAATTTGTAGTTGTTTATCAGCTGTGTATCTGTGGGTGAATTTACTTTTCTGATGGTTTGTACCCTGTGAGTAAATTCATTTCTCCTGTGGATCTTGACATTAATTCTAGTCTTTCGTCTGGGTAGTGGAGATGATCTTTAAGAAGAGCAGAGAAGAAAGATGTCTTTCTGGCTATTGCACTGCAAAAAAAGATGAGCACAGCTTTAGAGAAGTATTTCAGCCTAATGCATAAATTAATTTAGACCCCTAGAAGGAGTGTGGTTTTTCCCTGGGGAATGACCTGGCTGCCACGTGGCACACGGATGGCCATTGCCTCTCTTACATAATCTCTCCAAGGGTTTGCTGTTCTTTAAAGGTGTTTCCAGGGGGCATTAGGTGCGGGCAGAGGGAGCAGGTTTGCACACCTGCCTGCAATTAAGGAGTTTGTTTTTATTCCCCTTGATGGTTTATGACAGTCCCAAGGACAGTCTGTACCGTGTGGAGTTGTCCCTCAGCCAAGCGTGTAGTGCTGGAGAGGGGGAAGTGCTCCACACCCAGCCCTGTGTCCCCTTCTCGGTGTCACCTCGGGCAGGTGGGAGCCCAGGATGTGGGAACCAAGTGGAGCTGAGGGCTGACACGGGCAGGATACGGAATGTGGAGGCACAGGGCCTGGGTGAGGGCTTGTGGGAGACTGGAGAAGGAAAATATCCTCGGTGAAAGGGGCCAGGGAGAGAGCCAAGTTCCTCGAAAGAGGACCTTGCAAGGAACGCGCAGATGACATGAAAAAGTAATTAAAAGGAAAGCCCTAATGGGACGTTAGGGGGAGATGCAGCTGGAACTTGAATAAGCAAATGTAAAGAGGGAATTAAGTTTGTAAGCTTTCCTCTGAGGAACTGCTGGGGAAAACAGGGCAACAGCTTCTGCTGATGTAAATCAGCATTGAGCCCACTGCCAAAGAGCTCCTGCCTGTGAGTGTGGCTCATTTGATATTTGCTAGTCCTAAACCTGGAAAACACACGGGGAAAGAGGCTGTGGCGTTCTGCAGAGGTGACATGAAGGACGCTTGAGTCCAAAGTGAAGGATATCGACTACAAAAACAAAGGGAGACTGTTGGTAATGTAGTCTGCCTGGGGCAAATTGATAGTTTGCGATAAGTAATATTAATTTAAGTGTATAATGCTTTAAATTATCTGGATAATTTAATCTATGTGATTTTAAAGAAATGATTTATCAGCTCTGATCTTGCATAAAAATAAAATAAACCAAATAAAACAAAACCCCTCAATTAATATTAGCACTTTCACTCTGGAGAGTAATACACAGCAGAGACATTTATTTTTAGCTGTGAAGAATTTGCATGTGTGTTTCCAGATGTGTTCTCAGACTTGGTGCTGCTTAAAATTCAGCTACCACAGTATGTAGATCCCAGTTTTCTTTTCCGTAGCATTTTGTCTCTGCTACTGTGGATGTAATTTTTTTCTTTTTTTCTTCTTTTTTCTCTTTTTTCTCTTTTCTCCCAGCAGAGGTGGTGGAGGGGGGTGTGATGATTAAGGCAGCCGGTAAGTCTCTTAGCTTCCTCTGAACTTTACTCCCTCTGCCAGGAGTGACCTATTTAGATGAGGCCCTTTGATGCAGTTGGGGAGGTCAGGTGAGGTCAGAGCACTGGCCGTGCCAGAAATCCCACAGATGCAGGAAGCCGGGAACTTCTGGAGGATGCGGGTTGAACAGGCAGTTGTTTCAGCGTGTTCTCTCTCTGCGTGTGCGTTTGTTCTTTCTCTAAATCCCTGGAACAGAGGGGGCCGGGTGCTCTGCAGTGCAGAGAGCGGCCGAAACGCCCCTGTGCTCGCGGGCGGGCGCAGGATCCTCGCGGGAGCAGGCCTGGAGCAGGCACAGCGCCGGGCTGGATTCCCCCTGCTCCGCTCAGGGATCGCTCAGCGCTCACGCAGATGCAGATGGCAGCCCTGCCTCCCCAGCTCCTCCTTCCCGGCGTCCTCGCAGCCTCCGAACAAGGGGCTGCGCAGATGTGTGAGATCCTCCAGCCTCTTTAATTCCTCTAATTGCCATGTGGAAGAAAGGGAAGGAGGAAGACTGCTCCTCTCAGCTTGGTTGTCCCAAAGTAAAATCCCAGCTGAGCAGCTTAAAATAGATGGTCAGCTGGTTGTGAGGGCCGGAGCTAGCCCGGAGAGCATGGCATCTGTCTCCCAGGAACGCTGCCTGGTCATCAGGCCAGATAAATTAGGACTAGGGCTGGTCTGTGTTTGTGTGAGAGACAGGCTGCAGTGGGGATGGGGAGCAGCCCTGGATGTCAGCGAGGCGGACTCTGGCGTGTGCCGGGGATCGATAGCGCGCTGATCACGGACACCGCGGGTCACAGCGTGGCTGTGCCGGTGCTGCGCCCGCTCCTGCCCGGGCCGCCCTGGCAGCCTGTGGCTGCGAAGCCACTTTCAGTGGCACATCTAATAACTGATCCAGCTTAAAAAGGGGGGGGGGAAAAAGATTATGCCAATGATACCAGCACAATGACCAAGTCTGTTCTACCTTCTGTGCTTCCCTCTGCGCGCTGTTGCCTCCCTCCTGTGGCCGGGCTGGATCCAATGGCAGCGCTGCTTTTCCTCAGATGCAGCACAAAACAGATTTTTCTAGTGGCTGAATTTAATCACTTAGATGCAGAACACTGATAGACTGAATCAATTTAATTCCTATTGCTCATGACTGGGAGGGGAGAGAGGGGAGGAGGAAGGTCATAACAATTTAGCAAACAACAACTTGGCTTAAAAATGTAACCAGTAGGTCATCAGTCTTAGTTTTCTTTGGGTTCGGGTTTTTTTGGGATTTTTCTAAACCTGCCCAGGCCAAGAAACATGGCAACTGTGGGAAGAGGGGAACACTCTACTGTGCAGGGTGGAAGAGGTCATTTGTTGGTGTGCGAGGTCTGAAGTGCTGGGGCTGCCACAGAGCTGTGGGATCAGCTCCATCAGGGAGGAGGGTTGATGCTCCCCCCTCTTTTTTTTTTTTTTTTTTTTTTTGAGGGAGCTGCTGCAAAAGGTGTCTCATCGCTGGGCTGTGAATGTCTGGAATGGCACGTGGTGTCTGAGCATTTGTTTGCTTCAGAGCATCTCAGTGCTGAGCTGCGGGATGCCTGAGTGGTGCCAGAGCTCTTTGGGAGACTCCAGTTACCTGCTGTGGCACAGTCCTGCTCCGAGAACAGAAGGATTTAACTGGAAGTGGAGCAGTCTGTGAGTCTCCTTGCAATGTAGGGCCCTGCTGCTCCTAGGGTCTGTTGTTGTTGGGGTTGTACCCCTTCCATACAAAGCCCAAAGGATTGGCAGTGCTCTTGTAGTGCCTTCTCCAAGGGACTTTGCTCTGCAGAGCACGGGCTGTGCAGGTTCTGTACAGCCCCATGCCTGATGCTTTTGGGCTCTTCTGCTGCAATTTTGGTGGTCCCAGGAGATTAAGCTCCTGTGAAGAGGTTCCCAGGATTGGCCTGGGTAAGCTGTTGATGTCACATTCATCTTTTACAAGCGTCCAGCCATCCCAAGAGAAATCCTAGGCCCATCAGCCGAGTCCCAGCCCTGGGTGTCGTTTCAGGAGGATCTTTCACAGTTTCTCACGCAGCTCTTACCCGCTGGGTGCTGCAGGACGTGGGTGACACTGTCGGCTGCTGGGGGGTACCTTGTGAGCGATGCTGTGCCGTCCCTTGCACGGCTCCAGCTCTGTGCCAGGGCCTCCTGAGGTGCCCTCCAGCTGCACAGGCGGAGCTGCACAGCCCTGACCCAACTGCTGCCATCACCGCGGAGCAGCCACTGCTCCGAGCGAGACTCACAGCAGTGCTGGAGTAATGAAAGCAAACTTGGCCAGCCTGACAGCAAACTTGGTCGCCTGCCACAGCCATTGGCCCATATGCACAGTGGTAAATAAAAGCTGGAGTTGAATTCCTTTCAAGTTTTATATAATATTCGCTACAATATGGAGTGGAGGGGGGAATCCCTCTTATGAGTAGTTCTACCAAAAAATAAACCTGAACTTCTCTTTTGTCAGGGGTTGTGCAGCAGGGCAGTGATGTGGTTACAGAGAAGGGAATTCTCAAGTTTGTCGCAGGCTCCCTGCTGCTGTGTGAGGCTGTGGGACCTCCACAAACAGCCCCGGCCCTGCTCCAAGCTGGGCATTTGTGTGCTGCTGTTCAGTGAGAGGCTCGTGCTGGCAGCAGGAGATTCCAGAGGGAAGGCAGAGCTGGTATCCAGGCAGTTGGCTCGGAGGTGTTTGCTGCCTGCTCTGCTCTGTCTGGAGCCTGCTCTCGAGCCTGGCCCTGCGTGCGCAGCTGAGCAAGGACGTGAACCAGAGCAATGACAGAGGGAGCAGAAGGGGAGGAAGTTCAGCTGCGCTAAGCGATGGTCAACTTAAAAATAGGCCCATCTATTTATAGCCTTGGCAGTCCACTGCCCCCCCCGAGTGCTACAGCCTGTCTGCAGTCTCATCTCAGGTATATATGTATATATATTTATTTATAGACAGGCGTATACACACACACACATTTGTGGGCAGAGGAGACCCTCCCACCTGCCCTGGGGCTGGCACGTGGGGCATGGACCCTGAGGGTGACAGGGAGCCTAGCAGCAATTTGGGTGCCTTTTCCCTTCCTGCCTTTGTTGTGAAATGCCCAGCTCGTGGGTGGGTGGCCTCATGCCACTGCTTCCCTTACAAACCTCTGCTTATAAAATACCTGCTCCTAGTTGAAACTTAATCCAATTAAATCTTAGTTATATAGGGCCCCAGGACAAAGTTGCGATTTTTTCATATATGCTTGAAAAAAAAGGGAAGGAAGTGTGTCTAGGGACTGTTTCCTTTGAGATTGTCTGTCCAGCACTGAGGACTTTTCTGTTCGTTATTTGCATGCTTATATTTAGTTCAATTCTATGACCTATCAGGCAGGATTGATATTCTTGGTTTTTACTTGCACAGTTTTATTTGCATGTTTGGGCCTGACGTATAATTGGTGTTTCAGTCGTGGAAATAATCAGCAGAGTAGATAAGCTTTGATGGATGGCACTGTTGGCCGGAAAAGCCAGCACCCCTGGGAACAGCAGTGGTTGTAGAAGGCTCCTGTGGCTGTTCTGGGACTGCGATGTCGGAGTGGTACCACTCCAGCCTTCCAGCAAATCCTGACTCTACCTCAATATATTTGTACCTCAAGGCTCCTTTGCCTGAATTAGACATGAGGTTTAGTAAGACTTTGTGAGGGAGTTTCTTGTACTTGAAATGAAACCAGCTGGTTCTATTCCAAGGAGCATATTGAGGGGAGATTAATGTCTCTCCATACACAACGCCTGTAAGGGCAGTTGTGGGTTCTTTTTGGGTTTGATTTTATTTTAATGGAAGACCGATTCTGTTTTAATGTTTCAACTTTGGGCTGCCAGTTCAGACTTGAAAGCTGAAGCTGCTCCTTCCCTCAGTAGTACACACTTAAGAGTGGAATTTCTGCTTTAGTTTTTGATCTCTTGTGCTTTTGTCATTTTTTTATCACAACCTTATGTGTTCTTTAAACAGTTTTTTATTTAATCATTTATTCTTTTAAGTGGGTTTAATTGTATAAAGATTATCATGCATAAAGAGACGTCTATAATTAGAAGGGGGGATTGGTGCTGTTAGACAGTGTTTTAGTGAGGAAAATTACAGTGTTCATAAACTGTTTGGAGAATGGAGGCAGCATATATTAACACTCAACAGGTTTTATGTAATCCTAAGAGAGGATTGACTCTTGCTCACTTGGATGAGTTTTAAGCCCTTCTTCAAGCTTAGTGCTCCCCTCTCTTCCTTTTCTTTCTCCTGGTGCAGAAGTGGAAACAGCCCTGTATCTGCTTTTCCTTTTTCCTTGAAAGCAGGAATTACTAATAATAATTGACAGTTTTTTATTGCTTGGGCTGTGAAGAGATTTTCCTTTGGCTGCTCCACTGTCCTGACTCTGCTGCCCCTCACTTGTGCCCGGTGGCAGGTGGGGAACCTGGCACCGTTCAGATAGACGTGCCCTTGGGACTGTCCAGGTGATTTCCAGCTCCAAGGATTCAGCAATGGGATGCACATGAGGTGGTTTAAAGTCTCCTGGGATTCTTTCACACTGAGTTCTGGCCAGCTCTCCTGGAAAGAACATGTCACCACTGCTCTTTTTCTTACTGGTGCCTCCTGTTACAGTGTGCATGTGCGAAAGTACGGATAAACACAGAAAGCTGTTGTGGTGCTCCATTCCAGGTAGGGAATTGAGTGGGAAGAATTACTCTGCACATCATTCGTGAGCTGACGTGAGCAGGAAAAGCCAGTGTGTCATAGCTTAGCAGCCTGCCTGCAGTCCCTGGATTGTCAGTATTTCTTCTCCCTCCTCCCCTTCCCCATTGAAATGACACAGCCACAGGGGACCATTGATTTCTGCTCTCCATGTTGTTAATGAAAAATCCCTTGTTGGGTCCTGGTTCTCTAAATCCTTCGAGACAGCTGCAACAGTTCAGATACTTTAGGAGCAAACATGTCAGGCTGGGTGATGGACGACTTAGTGAACTTTAAAGGGACAAAAGGGTCGCCTTTGGTTGGCCATAAACCCAAGCGATTATCCATGAGATTATTGCATTTTCTGTAGCCAGTTTCTGAGCATATTTTGATAACTCAGTACACAGTTTCCATCTCTGATGGCATACGAGATTTATCGTGTTTCTTAGTGCTTAATAATTGTATTTTGAAGTTTAGTGCCAGCCAAACAAGAGCTGTGAGTCTCAGTGATGCTAAATAAAGCCTTCTCATGGTTTCCCAGGACTCCACATGCGGTCCTTCTTTCCTTCGCTTTGCCAAGTTCAAGCCATTGATTTTGAGGGAAGGGAAGTATTACTTTAGATCACCTTGTAATGCTTTGTTGCCACACTTTATGTTCCTGGACAGCACGGTAGTGGAACACTCCCTTTATGAAGTGGAGGGTGCAGATGGCAACTCATTAAAACTTTAGTGATAATCACCCTTCCTATGGAATTACCGCTTAAATCTGGTTAGTAGAGGAGGAGGAGCAGTGTCACGGAAACATGCTGCTTCTGGGTGATTTAAAAGCATATGGGATTGAGTGTTTTATGTGTGCCCCTTGTCAGGAGCCCTCAGAGCAGATTGCCAGAATTGTTGAGCAGTTACAGTTTAATGGAGGTACAGGAGCTTTTGCTCTTGATCCCTTTGACAGTTAAGCTGTCGTCTCCAAGTGCATTTGGAAAAAAAAGTCTTTTAAATACAGCTTTTTTTGCAGAATAAATGGAGGCGAGAACAAGTATGTGAGGCAGCTGGTGAGGAGCTTTTTTGGTCATTTTCAAGGTTGGGAAGCATTCTTTGGGGAGCGATGCATCATTGTTACACGGCCTAAAAGCAAAAAAGGTACTTGCTTGTTTGTCCTCACTTGTGCAGATGGTAAGAGGAATGGTCCCAAGGGCCAGCTGAGAGCTTGGAAGTGCCTGGCAGTTAGAAAAAATATTTGGATTCAAGTCTCAACACTGTTACAGATTTTACTTTGGGACTTTGAGCAGGTCACTCATTTATTCTCTGTCTCGGTTTCCCACTTGTGGAATCTGGCTGAAGGGTCACTGCCTTCACTGTAGCGCAAAGCACTGGAGATCGTGAAGTATTTGTGTGTGAGCAGGACTAAATATTAACTGTGCGTAGAGAGAGGGTCTTGGCAAGTATTTTGAGACATAGGGCTATTGAGTGTAACTGGGGAGGCCCTGATTTCCAGAGGCAGGTAAGGATGTCTCCTCTTCCAGGCAGCTGCATTTGGGTAAAGAGGGTTCCCAGCAGCATCCTGAGTGTACCAACATATTTCAGCCTAGAGGTGTCTAAAAAGCTCCCCACATAAATCACCTTGCTTGGGTAACTCAGGTGCAGCACGGGTGGGGATTGTTTTTCACTGCTCCAAGGACTCGTGCTGTAGTGTCCCCATGTCCCCTGTCTGCGTCTGCCTTTCCATGAATTTCCCTGGAGGGCCGCCAGTGGCTGGGCTGCGCTCGCCGCTCCTGCTGCTGGCTGCAGGTCCGCTGGCTCTATGGGATGAACCACCAGCCAGAATTTGGCCTCTGTTTTCTCAGAGTCGCATCTGTCTAGTCTTCCTAAAGCAAACAGAGAAGCTTTCCTGCTTTTTCGGTGCTGCCGAGCCAAACACCATGCCCAGGTCTGTTCCCTGCTTGGCTCCCGCCACGGTGGCCTGGCTGTGCCTGGGAGCAGCGCTGGCCAAAGGCTTGCACCTTGTGTGCCAGGAAGGTGGGATGCTTGGGAGAAGAAAACAAAGTATTTCCAACAGTATCCTGCCTTCAATCAAGTATTAGGTGGGAAAACCTTGATGTAGGGTGGGACACAGCAAGATCTGTTAAATACTGCTCTTCCTCCTCATCAGAGCTGTATTTGAGTTGATAATTGTCTGTTTAGTGCACGTAAATGAATTCCTGATTCTGTCCTTACATCCAGCAGCTGGACTGTGGCTCCGTCCCCGCCTGGCACTGCCTTGTCGCTTGGCCCCTTGCTGGGGACTGGATTTAGGTGCTTTTTGCTTATCTCCTAGTTCATGTTTTGCCTCGTTTGCAGCAGTCACAGCCTCGCAGCCCAAGCCTGTCGTGACAGCGCTGGTGGGGCTGAGGGACAGCAGAGGTGACCAGGGCAGCCACACTCCCGCTGGCATCGCTGCAGGGATGCTCTTGAGGATCTGAGAGGAGCTTTGGCCTGCCCAGACCTCTCCTCTGGCCATGGGATGGAACCAGGACCCAGAGCTGGTGGGTGAGATGGATGGGCTCCCCTTGCTCTGGGATCAGCCTCATTTGCTCTGAGTTTACATTTCCAACTGTCTCCTTTGGATTTTACAGATGCATTTTCAAAAGCAGACTAAGGCCTTTTTTTCTCTCTCATCTCCTCTTTAACAGCCACTTGAGCTGTGAGGGACACTGGGCACATGTTTACCGGTAAAGTGTTTCTCACTGCATATTGCAGGAGAGTTACTTGGAAGTACTTGAAAACAACTGACTGTAGCTTCACCTCATCTCTCTTCTGCCCCTCATACCTCACACAATGTTGCAAGTTTTACATTCAGCGCCAATTTAAATGCACATCATATATCTGTGAGTTCTTGAGGGGTCCCAGCTGTGATTGGCACTGATGGATGTTGAGTGCTCGGCGTCCTAGGAACCTGGGCAAACCAAAAGGACACAAGGGGTTTCTGCTTTGTATATTCATATGCAGGACAGTGAAGAAAGGAAGAACCCACCCTCCTGGAAGGGTTTCATCTTTTGAACAAGGCACATTAGCAAAGAAAACACACTAACATTTGCATGCATTTGTTCCAGTACAAACACACGTGTTCCTCCACAGCAGCTGTGGGGCTGCGGCGGGGGCAGCCGAGGAGCTGCGCTGAGCCGCCGTGTGCGTGCTGGAAGTACTTAGTTCTGCTTTATTACCACCCCTGCCCCCCAAAAGAAAAACAAAAAGAAGGAAAGAGAAAAGAACATCTGCTAATGCGTAGCTCAAAAAAAAAAGCTGCAGAGGAAGGGCCACTCGCTTGGCTGCCGCTGAACTCGGTGAGAAGTTCAGGGAAGGCGTCGGGGCCACGGGCGGGCGCGGGGAGCAGTCGCTCCCAGCCACAGCGTGCTCGTGGCTCTGCATGTTGGGGTTTGTACGTGGTGAAGGTTTCTATGTAATAATAGCATGTGCAGATTAATTTTTAACAGAAATCCGTAACAGCTCATGATACTGGAATATGGTGTCTCTGTTGACAATTGCTATTTTTGGAGGAAGCAAACCCTGAGGCCTTTGCAGTGCTGTGTGTTTATACACTGCTGTCTGCAGAGGGGAAGTGGGGTTTGCAGCAGCTCCGTGAGCAAAGGGATTCTTCTCTCTGATGTAATGGAAAACTTCAAAGTCAGGGGTTTGGACTAGTGATTACAGTAGTTGACTATTAAGTTCCTTTTGGTCTCCTCATGTTTTTAAGTGCATTTAGCTCCCAAGTGCACAGATGGGGGGAGTGGGAGCGATTTAAGCAGAGACCCTCCCCACTTTTGGGTGCTTGCTCCAGCAGAGGTTTCACTGTGAAATACTGGTCCCGGAATGTGCCCAGGAATGCGCTGGGGATTGTAAGCACAGTGTTTTGTTTGGTTTTGCAAAGGAAGCTCAATTTACCTTTAATTGTTTTGTGCATATTTCCAACAGATGCAGTTTATTTTCTTGTCAGTGGCTGCCTGTGCTGGGAATGCAGGAAGCTGGGAATGTGGCAGGCTGGATGCTTCCATGTCCTAGGCCAGAGCAAGACCCGCCTTCTCCCGCCTTCTCCCGCCTTCTCCCAACACCTTGCACATGGCTGGTCCCCAGAACTAGGCTGTTTAATGCCTGGCTGTTAATTGCTTTAGAAATCATCACTTTCAAGCTCTTGGTGGGGGACTTCTGATTTTTATGAGGCTTTTTTGTGGAGAGCAAGAAACTTTGATGTAATTTGAGTATGTTGGTGCCAGGTGCTGGGCATTGCCTCGTGCTGCTGTTTGCTCCCAGGTACCCAGAGCTGCCTGTTCCCATTGCCCAGTTGTATTTGTAGCATCTTTCTCAGTGGTCTTTCTGGATTCAGCTGGCCAGGGGTGGGTGGGAGCAGGCTCGATGGAGGGCTCTGTTCACTGTCCCCAGGTGACCAGGGTAAATAAGACACACAACATGTCATTCATGCATTCAGTAATTGCCTGTTCTTTTGCCTTTCCATGTTCCAGCTCTTACTGTGTTTCAGTGATTTGTTCTCTTTGCCTGGAAATGAAAATTCCTCTTAGCTGTTTTTCTAGGGATTGTTTTCTCCCTCTTCCTGATGACAGTGCAGAAGCTGCTGGAGGCTGATACCTCTAGAGAACGTGTGGCTGTTTCCAGACGTTTCAGCTCCTGCAGCAGTGGCTGCAGGGAGTTCTTTGGTTTCTGCTGGGGCTGCACAGGCCCAACTTTTATTTTCACCCTGACAGAATTCTGCAGGACCCTTCCCAAGCACTGGGAGCCAGTGCCAGCAGCCACAGTTCTGCTGCCTTTCCTTGTGGAAGGGTTTGAATCTGGGTTCCACTGACTCCTTGCTTCTGCTCCAGCATTGCTGGAGAGGAGGGCTGGCACAGGAATAATGGATGTTTCACGGTGAAGGTGAAGTTTGCAAGTACCCCATGTGCATGTAGCTGCGGCTGTCATTTATTAGTCTATCAAGAGGGTTTGTTTTCCCAAATAACCCTCTGAATTATTCTGTGTAATTAACTCATGAACTTATTTAAAATGATAACGGGGTAGGGAGGAGGAGAGGAAGCGTTGTGGAGCTTAGCAAACCGATAGGATTGCATCACTTTTCCCCACTGATCGCAAGGTCGTCTCCAACAGCTGTTCCAGCGTAATTACCCAGCCCAGACTCCATGGTTGGAACAATTGAAAAATTACAGGGGTCACTGGCTCGGTGTCTTAAATTTTAATAAGTACATAAAAACAAAGTGCTGAGTTATTAAAAATTAATCCTGCTAAGCGGTTGTTTAGGCTTTCTGGAGATGGAAAGCCTTGAGGGTGTCCATTTGTCCACTGGGGCTGGAGCAGTGCGGGTGGTTATCTCTCCGGCCCGTGCTGCTCTCTGCAACACTTTAATGGGAATGTTAAGTTTGATTATTAATTTAATCAAGGTCATATTTTGTTTATGCAGAAGTAGAATGAACCGCGGCCCTCAGTAATCCTTTCTCTCCTCGCTAGCTCAGCCTTTGTAATTCCTGTAAGCTGCTCACAGGCGCGGAGTTGGGATATTCACACAGTCAAGTGGATATTGTGCAAGTGTTGATTATCGCGCGCGGCTCCGGCTCCTCCTGAGCACAGAGATGTTCTATTAGCATGGAACGTAAATCTGGCAGCATTAACATTATAAGCCTAATTTTTCCCCCCCTTTTGGGGCTTTGAATCCTGGTTATAAAACTTGGATCAGAGCTGGGAGCACGGCAAGTGAGTGCTCGCTCTGCTCTCCGTGCATTCTTCAAAGAGCACACAGCCATGGCGCTGCTCCGGGAGCACATTTGGGAGCTCCTGCTCGGGTTCTGCAGCTTTGTGTGTGTGCAAAGCCATGAGAACTTGCCACAAAAGAGAGCCAAACTCCTTCCCTGGCCCACCTGGCATTGTTTTCCGAGGCAATTAGATATAAACGGCATGCAAAGCAGGGAGGATAGGCTGAGCCTGGGGGTGGGCTTTGGAATGAGACATTTATTTCCTTAAGTTGTGTGCAGGAATTTCTAAAGGAATCCAGTAGGAATACTTACTTTTATTTAAACATAAATAAAGAAAATGCAGGCTATCTTGTGCCCCAGGGATAGCTAGAAAAAACCATGAGGGGCATTAGACATATAATCTGAATTTTCAGATAGCTGTAGAATAGGATATTGGATCTTTTTTCTCCATCCTGTGAGCACAGGCCTTTGAATTAGCAAGGTTATTGCTGGCCAGCTTTCCAGCCTGCATAATGGGACTTTTTTTTATATAGCAGGTCTAAAACGTTCCTGAAAAACAGCGAAAACTCTGGAGACCTTTTGGCTAAGCTGCCCCTTGGCGGAGGAGAGCGCTGGAGAGAGGGACATCCTCAAGCTGGAGCTGAGCTTCACAGCCCTGCTCTGCTCCCACCCAGCATGACCTTGAGCTGCTGAAACACACAGCAAGGAATATTAAGATTAAACTGGTGCTGATTTTTGTTTTCTGTAATTCACTGGGCTGTAATTTATGGCTGTAACTCATGGCTGAGTGGTGACCACGTGAATCTCCTGAGAGCCAAATGGGGGGCAGCCCCTGTTTCCCTACCCCAAAGAAACTGTGGTGGGTTTTTTCCCCTCAACTCTTTAGTAAGGATTAGAGGGCAGGACTGTGCAGGGAAGGTTGTGGACCTCTCCCTCCTCTGGCTGCTGTTAGCGTACAGTCCTTGGGGTGATGGAGGGGTGATTGCATCCCTCTGGAGCTGGCGTGGATCACCCACAGTAGTGCTGCTCCCCTCAGCCACCTGCGTGGAGCTGCCTTTCACCGTCTCCCCTTTTGTGAGCAGCGAGGTGAAAGAATAGCAAGAGCCTTATTAAGATGTTTTTAGATAACGTTTGCTCAGCTGCGAGATGGCAAAAGATTTTTCAGAGTCTATTAGGCAGCCAGTGCTATGGAATCTTAAGGTTGATTTGAAAAATTGGCACCTAATGGTTTACAATTGGAATAAATTTCCAGAAATTGGACCAGGGAGAGAAACTTTCTGCCTCTGTGTCTGTGGCATGGTGAGCCCGCGCCCGGCGAGGGGCCACCGCTCCCTCCCAGCACTGCCCGGGATTTTTCCCTTCTAATTAGGGAATGTGAGGAGTTCAGATCAGCTTCTATTCATTTCTCTGTTTTGACAGAGTTGTTTGATGAGGAGAGGGCTGCTGGAGGGAGAGTCTCCTCCTGCCTGGATTCTCTTTCTCCCCTTTCCTCCTCCTGCCGTGTTTTGTAAAGGCCAAAGCCTGAGAATCCCTGAAAAATTAATGGGGCCTCAATAGGTGCTTTGCACCGCTGCTCCCCCCTCTCAGCACCTACTGCTGGTCCCCGCTGAGCAATCTGCAGGAAAACAGCTCCCAGCTGCTGCTCTTTTGTATGCAAAGCTGACCTAGAGCAGATTGGGGAGCCCTCGGTCACCCCGACCGTGGGCTTCAGTCCCGGAGCCGCTCCACTGAGATGCTGCAAATGTCAGGGCAGCTGTGTCCCCACCCCGCTCCCTGGGTGCCACCATCCAGCACCAAACCTCATCAGCGAGCTGGTGAATAATTGAAAGAGTTGCCTCAGAGGAGCTGGGCACAGGGGAAAGGTCTCTGCCTTCAGAAAACGTAAAAAAGTCTCTCATTTTGGTGTTTGAAATATTCAGAGGGATCCTGGAGGGTTCTGAACCCATAAGCACCTGCTTTTCTGTCATTATAGAAAAGCCTTCTGTGGTTTTCATCATTATTATGCAATTTCCAGTTAGCTGGTGCTTGTTTTCCAGCCTGGATTTAGAATGAGAGGTGCTGGAAGGCATAATTTTTAGGTTGGACCTGGCTGTGTAAGTCATTTCTTCCCATTCTGTCTCCTGAGGTCTCAGGCTCTACCTCTTCCACCAGGACAGAGACACTTGCTTCCCTCTCCTGGTTTGGTGCCTGGTTGAGAGTGCTTAAGTCTTTTCCTTGAAAACTTAAAACATTCCTGGTTTGCTGTAGCAGTGACTTGTCTCATGCAGAGAGCCCCCAGAAGAGCAGAAGCCCAAGCCTGAGTGCAAAGCCATGTTCATCTTCTTGGGCCCTGCACAGCTGGGATGGGGCTGTGCTCCTGCATCTCCTGGGCTTCCCTGCCCTCAACCTTCAGGATTCCCAGAGAAGGTCAAAGGCCTCCCTTTTTCCCTAACTGGTTGGGGTTGTTTTTATTCCCTTTGCTAATGGAACACCCCCCAAAGGAAAAAAAACAAAATAAAGTGAGAAGTCTTCTCCATTTGGCGATGTGTAAAGGCTTTTTAAGGCTAAACAAGAAAACCAATTATTTTTCTAACTGCTTTACTCCTTCAGATCTTTCACTGTAATGGAGATTTAGAATCCATCACTGTTTAGCTATTATTTCTGTGTAAAGAGTCATGCCCTATTGCACCAAGCAAACAGTCAATTTTTTCCATTATACTTCGCTGCAAATAACAAGGGTATGGAATAAATGACCTGTTTTGGAGCAGATCTCTCTCCATGTGGTGCCTCTGTCCCTGGAGGAGAGCAAGGAAGGGGTTAAGGCATTCCTGGGCACTCTCTCCATTGGTGGGAGCTGCCACAGGCAGGGGCTGCTGCCCACACCCTCTTAGAATCATGGAATTGTTCAGGTTGGAGAAGCCCTCCCAGACCATCCAGTCCAACCGCTCCCACAGCACTGCCAAGGCCACCACTAACCCCCAAGTGCGTCCCCAAGTGCTGCATCCACGCATCTGTGCCAATGCCTGACAACTCTCCTGGTGGAGAAGTTGTTCCTTATATCCAAACTTAAACCTGCCCTGGCACTGCTTGGGGTCAGAACCTTTCCTAGAGGCACTGGAGGCAGTGTGTGCACGGTCCCTTGGGAGGGCTTCCCCAGCTGGCTCAGGAGCAGGCAGGGATCAGGAAGGTGATTCTTCATTCTCCTGATGGTTGTCTGACTTTTATTTAAATGCAGGAGACTCGAAGGCGGGTGTGTGTTGTGTGAAAGTGTACTGCACAAATATGTAGCCAGCAGCTGTTTTTTTAAATTAAACAGACACTTGAGGTTAAAAAGCCCCAAGTTCAATGTAAACTTCCTTCTGTGCTATTAAGTTTGGATCACATCCAAAAACTCGATAATTTTATTTTATGTCATTGAGTCTGTTTGTTTACATTTTGCATTTCATTCACATTTCACTGTTGGATTTTGCTTCCCAGCTCAGATGTCACTGCCAGGGAGCAGCGCTTGCGTTGGAGCTTTTGAGGGGGAGGGCACGGTGCGAACACAAAACTTGTTTTTATTTTATGACTTCTCCTCTATTTAAATGCATTTTTAGTGGAAGCAGTGTCTCTGGCAGCTCTGCGGGGCTGGGCAGTGACCGTGGGTGTCTGGGGCACTGGCTGGGTTCCGGTGCCGGGGGCTCTGGTGACTCGGAGCTGCGGAGCATCGTCAGTGCAGAGGAGGATCTGGCTGTCTCACAGGAGCAGCTGGAAATGACAGTGAAGGCTGAAATAGGAAAGTGTGATAAATTAATGGACTAAAACACCGTAAGGGACTCGTTAAAAGAAATAGCTTTAGGAGAAGCTGTGAGGAGGACTGGAGTGTGAAGGGGAACAGTCTCTGCCAAAGGCCCGGGTGTTTCTGGGAAAGAAGGGGAAGTGCTGGTGCCTTTACACAACTTGATCATTAGGAGAAACTGATCCTAATTGGGAAGTTACAGCTTTTAAAATGGTTGAGGGAAAAGGGAGGAAGCTGGAAGAGTGATTTAGGCTGGCAAGAGAGGGGTGATGCCTCTCCGAGTGTCTTGGGGTTCAGCACCTGCAGAGGATTATTTAGCTGAGGAGTAGAGTCAACAAGGGAACCAGAGGAAGTAAGATTAATATATTTAGCCTGGAGGTTGAAATTAAGTTTAAGACTATCAGTAAGTGAAAGGAATAGCATGGACTGTTGTTTAAGACAGTGAAGGTGTATAAGACACAGGATGTCTCTTCCAGTGCCATGTTCCCAGGATTTTCACACATTTCATTCTTCTACCCCAGTGTTTGACTTGCATGACTAAGTAAAGACTTTTCTTTTTTCTTTTTTTTCCCCTCGTTTCTTTTAAAACTAGTTTTTACATAGCCTGTTCCCAATTGAGGCTTTTTATTGAGAAACAAATGCTTCTGGTTAACTTCTGTGCGGAATCTGTCCAGCTTTAAACCATTGCCATGAGCAAAATTCACCGAGAGGGAAAAAAAATCAAAACAAACATTCCCCAAGTTGGGGCACTTCTTTAAAGGGGAGGAATTTTTATATATTTAAGTCTGTATATAATAGATGCATGTACATGGCACACACAGACATTCCAAGCAGTGCCCTGGGGCCGTGGCTGTGTGGGGAGGTTACGTAAAGCCCAGCTGGCTGCAGGGAGCCAGGGAAGTACCTTCGTTGGGAAATGGGAAAATGTGCGTTGGGTCAGTGTGGTTTGCAGCTCAGGAAGGGCAGGAATGCCTCCCTCGTCCTGGATGGTGCCGTGCCTGCACACAGGCCCCGTGGGTTTGCTCGAGAGCTGCCGCGCTCCGAAGGACAGAGCGGCTGGGGAAGAGGCTTTGGAGTTTTTTGGTGATGTCGGGTTTGTTGTTTGTTTGTTTGTTTGTTTCTTCAGCTGCCTTATCTCAAGGGAGCACAATTTGAGTCAAACTGGAATCTCCTGGGTAGTTGTGTCCTTCTCAGGCAAGCCTCTGTTCCTCTCTTTTCCCTTCCCTTTGGGCAAGAGCTTGTTCCAGCTTCCCTTCCGCGCTCTGCCCCCGGCAGTGCCTGCAACCCCTGCCTTTGCTCGCAGCATCCTGTACCAGAGAAGGGGAAAGCACTGAACAGTCTTTCTTTCATCTTCCAGATGTTGTTTTGTGCTTTCACTGACCTTGACCAGAGCCAGGTGCTCCGGAGGCAGAGCCTAGCTCAGATCTGTCCCCTGGCAGTGCTGTGGGCTCTGCTCCACGATGGCCCTGGAGGGAGGATCTGCCCCAGCCACGGTGGCTCCAGGCAGAGGAGCTGGTGCTGTGGCAGGACTGGGGTGTCCAAGGGGAAACAAGAACTAAGGGAAGGCTGAGGAGAATCTCCTCTGGTTTGTGAACTTCACATCTGCCAAAGCTCATTGCTGGACAGCTGCTTTCTGCTGCTGTTCTCCTCTCTCCCACCTTTTTTTTAATTCCAGAACAACATATTGAGGGGTTTGATTTGTTTTTGTTCTTGCTTTTGTTTTTCCAAGGCAGTGAGCATGTTTTAGACAAACATAATGAAACAATTTAGAAAAATAAAAGGAATGGAAATAACCTCGTTATAAAGTGGCAGAGAAAAACCACTCTTGGCATCATCAGCTGTGCTCACGGTGAGGCACAAACTATCTCAACATGTCAAAGACACTTAAATCTGCTTCATCTGAGAAGCCCTTTGTGGAGGCAGCACTGCAGTGCATCCGCTGCTGGTGGGGTACAGAGAGGCTGTGGTGACTCCTGGGTTTGGTTTGGCTTGATTTGGTTTCTCACAGGATTGTTCTGGTCAGAATTTTATCATTGTTTCAGATCTGTCGGACTTCTGATCCCTTCTCATAAAGAGTGCTGGATGTAAAGATGCAATAATTAAAACGCCAAAACCCACACCAACCTCCCACCTCACTGATGAGTTCCTTTGCTGAATGGTTGGCAGAACTGGGCTCTGTAGGTGGCTTTGTTTTGTTTTGATTTCCAGACCAGTGGTACCTCTGGAACGCTGGGTTTGAGAAATCTTGTCTGTTTGGAGATGTTTGCAGTGTGGATGTGGGGCCCTTGGAAGGAGGATCATTTTCTGATATGCCTAGAGAAGCAACTCTTTTATCATGGTTATTGCTGGGGAGTCTTAATGAACTAAAAGACCTCCTGTCACAAGAGTCCTTAGCAAGATGTTTGTATTTTTTTAAAAAGGGAAGAAAATTGTTCCTTGCCTTTTTTATTAAACAGTAATGCAGGTTCAGACTGTGTTCTGGTGAGTCTTTAATTGGCACAAAAGGGCAGTTTAGCTTCATCTTAAGGAAGAGTTGTCAAACAAGCTGGAATTGTTTAGCACTCAGAAACATGCTGAGCAATAGGCTGTGATTTGCATCTTCTTCTCAAACATCACATAGTGCTGGAAGTTACTTCATTGGCATGAAATGAGCCTCTAATGAAGACACTTCTCCAACGCTGATGCTGCCCCTGCAAGAAATAGATTTCTTGTCAGAGCTGTAATTTCTGGGCTGGAGAAGGCAGATTTAACCCCCTGTGTGCTGTGGCAGGAGGTGCCAGCCGAGCTGACTTGGCAGGAAGGTGTTCTGTGGAGCAGGGACAGAATGGGCCAGACTGGGATGTGCTCCATGTTAATACAGCCTAGGCCTGTGGCTTGTCCCTCCCTTTCTCCATCCCCTGCATCTCCGAAGATTATAAACCCTCAGATCTTGTTTTGATCAGCATGTGGATGTTCTGGAGCATCTTGAATTGAATCAAAGCAGCAAGAAATTGGTTTTTGCAAAGAAGCTTCTTAAATGAAAGAATTCCATTATGTAATTTTATATTTTTTTTAAATCCATGTAGTAATTCCTTTAAATTCTGCTGTGTTTCTCTTGTATTATGGTTTGGGCCATTACTGGAGCATATTTCATTAACATTGTTTTCTGCTTCCTGAGTGTTTTCTGGGGCTCCTTCTCCTGGCTGGGAGCCGGTGCTGTCCTGTGCTGCAGACCCTGGTGTGGGTCAGTGATGCTCAGGAAGGGCAGGTGTGGTGTTTGATGGTGGGGACGCACACAGATGTGCTGGAGGTGTGTAGGTTCTCCCAGGTGGACCTGGCTCTGGGCAGCCCTGAGGGGCTGAGCAGCACTGTCAGGGTGATGGTGCAAATATGAGCCCAGGCCTGATGGCAGAGTCCTGCTCAGTGTAAGTGCTGCTTAAAACCGTCAGACATCAAGGCAGTTCTCCACCACGTTGTTAATTTAACCTTTTGTTCTAACACCTTTTGTGGCACTCAGGAGTTAGGAGAAGTCCAAGAAGACGGGGAGTGCTGTTGCACTTTGCAGGTCAGGCCCAGCAGTGCCAGTGTGGGGTAGGAGGGAGAAGGCGAGGGCAGAGTCGAGCGGGGATGTGGCAGCCAAGGAGAGCGCCGGGAGTGAAGAGGGGCTGCGGTCAAGTGGCCACTCGTGGCAGTCTGCTCTCCTCACACTGGGTGTGCACACGAGGCCTTCTCAGAGTAATTGCCGAGACTCCTGTTTTCCTGGGGATTCCTTTCCGCCGCGGAGCGCCGGGCGTGCTGTGGGAGCTCATTAGAGCGATGCTGCCAGCATGGGGCCGGGTGGGTAATTGGCACCACAGACCTCGGGGCAGCCCCCCCTGCAGCCCCCGGCCTTCCACAACCGGGCCTGGGACGCTCCCAGGGATGGGGCAGCCACGGCTTCTCTGGGCAGCCTGTGCCAAGGCCTCGCCACCCTCACACACCCTCACACAAGAAGGATTTCTTCTCAGTATTGAATCCTACCCTGCCGTACTGTTTGTGAAGTGCTCAGAAGTGTCTGTGGCAAATGCTCTGCTCCCATCACCCCAGTGAGTTCCTGTGAGTGCTTTTTTTGCTGGCAATGGGGTGTCTCTGACAGCCTGAGCCCTGCTTCCCACTGCCAAGAGCACTGTGATGCCCGCCCTGCGAGCCGGGGGGATTGGAGCTTTAGTTGGATGGAGACAGCTTTTAGGTCTCGGGTTTCATTTTGGCGTTGTTATTGTTGTTTTCCAAATTCCCTTCCAATCCATCTGCTCTCCTGACATCCTTTTTATGTTGTTCGGAAGACGGGGAAGGAGTTGCATTGTGAGCGTGGTCAGGTCAAACTCCTCACTTTTATCTCTGCTCTCTGGTAGGTGATGGGCATTTGGGGAATAAAACACTAAGAACAGGGTTTAACCAGCCTTTGTTTGCTATTGTCCAGCTGGGCTTGAGACAGCAACAGAGATGGGAACAATAAACAGGGAGAGGAAGGAGAGATTTTAAACAGAACTGTTCTTTTTCTTCCTATTCCGGTGTTCCTGGAGTCTGACACATTTTGCTTTTTAGTCCCAACTGTATTAGTAAAAATAACACACAAGCAAGGTATGTTCGGTGCAGCTCAGTACAGTACTGGTTTTTGCTTAGATTTTCATGTATTCGTCTCCATCTCTGTGTGTTTGTGGAGGGTATCTGTGTGTTCTGAAGGTGCTGAAAAAGAAATTATGACATTTTATGACTATCCTGCCTCATGTCAATGTATTTACCCCATAATCCCCCGTGGTCCCTTGGGCCATAGTGGTTGTCATGGGCTGTTGAGATCACCATGCTGGAAGGGGCTTCAGAGCTGAGCTTTTTCCTATCTCAGGCAGCCTTATTGTATGGTCTTCCCAAAAGCCCTGGAGTACTGCCGAGGTGATGATGGCTTTTTTTACCTTCCCTAGTACTGTTGAGAGCTTGTTTGATTCCTTGCTTGTGTGATGAGCAGGATCTCAGCAAATTTATCCTCTCGTTTTCTCGGTGGCTGTTTTACATCCGCTACGTTCACTTGCAGCTCTGTGGGAAGCTGGACCCCTTTGCTGAAAATCCCATCTCCACGAGTCATGCAGCAAATGCAAAGTCTCCCCTTTTTTCTCCTTGACACTGATTAAATCTGTGTTCAACACCGTGTGAGAGGTTTGCAGGTTGGTTTATTGGTTTAATGTTATTTTTAAGGATGTTTGCAGAAGGCTTTACTGTCTCAGGTCACTGTCGGGAATTTTTTCTACTTAGTTTTCATCATTTGGTCTTCAGTGTTTTTGGGGGCTGCTTTCTCAGTCCCTGCTCCAGCCCTGTTGTTTTCCTTGTAGCAGGTGACTAATTTTCACAGCTGATCCAAAAATGAGGGAATCTGGCAGAGAGAAGCATTGTTGAGCCAGTTTGTTATGCTAAACAGCTTTAAGTCTTTTACATATTGTATTCTCCCATTTCAACCCTTCTTCACACAAGCTTTGTCTCTTTTTTGCTCCTCTGAGCACTCCAGAGCATCCCTGGGGATCACACTGGGAATGGCCAGGGATTGCAGCCGCAGCCCTTTGCTCACATTATAAAACTCGTGTGTAATGAAGGAGAATTTCCTCCCTTGTTTTGTTTCAGATCATAAGTACCAAGTAATACACCAAGTAAGTAATATTGTGCTATCCCTTTCTTCCATATTTTTAAAAAATTCCAGTCTCCAAGTGATTTGCCTGTTGGATGCCTGTGGACTCTTGGGGGATGTTGTTTGTGCTGGGTTTGTGCTGGCACCACACCCCATGCCCTGCTGTGCTGTCAGCACCAGGCACTTGGGAGGAGTTTTTGGGAGGTGCAGGTGAGGCTGGGCTCCCAGGCAAGGTTTGCCTCCCCCTCCCCAGGCTTCGTGCCCACCCGCCCCATGGGAAGTTATCTTTGAAAATCTCCACCTCCTTCAGAAAGGCTGTTTTTAACAGCTGCAATGCTCTTAATTTCTAAACCTCGGGAGTAGCTCTCCAGTAGGAATAGAGCCTGGAAAACAAAGCAATCAAAGGAAAGCTGTCCTGCTCCCTGGGCATGTTTGGGTAGCAGTGTCTCGGGGGATGCTCAGTCTCTGCACCGAGGCCTCTCTGCAGTGTGAGAGGGTGGGAAGGTGCACCCGCAGCAGCTCCAGCTCCTCTGTGGTGATGTGCCTCCAGTGGAGATACCCGTCCTGCTGCACATAACAACAGTAACCCAACCTATTCCACCCAAGTAAATAACTCCGGAAGTAAATCTCTTGTCATACTGCCTTTGTAAACACCTTTTAAATTGAGGATGAGTGACAAGACATGGTTGAGTCACTGGAAGGGCATCTCTGATAGTGGTGGAAGAGCCTTTTCAGATCTGTTTTATACCTGGTTGTCATTGCAGCCGTAGGAACTGCACTGCCCTTCACTGGCTGTAGGTCTTAAAATGACAGCTGGGAGATGGAAGATGGAGATACTTCTGGATGCTGCTTGGAGCTTCCTTGATTGGGCCTGAATCACTGGGAAGGGAGGAACATCCCCCTGTGGGGGAGAGGAAGGGGGGTGCTGGCACTGCCTGGTGCAGGGGACCAGGGGACAGCCCGCAGCGAACGTGGGAGCTGGCACATGAGGGCACATGAGGCTGCACATCCTGGCCCCAGAGCACGGAATCGGGTTGTGCTTATTAGATTTTCAAATGTTATTTAGCTTGATTGCAGCCTTTTCACAAAAGGAGTTAAGACGTGGATATAAAAGATAATAGAACTATAAATTGCAAGTCAGGTTCTTATGAAATCAGTAAATTATTCATTTAGCAGTTGTGTGTGTGTGCTAATTTCATGTTGCTATGCTACCTCGGGGTGGAGCAGGGAGGTCAGCCTGCGAAGCGGGGAGCTTTGGAGAGGACAGAGAGTGTGGCACACAGCCTTCAGCTGGATGATAAATTACCTCTTTATCTGCTGTTGTCCAGGGAGAGCCAGAGCAAGCGACTGAAAGAGGTGTTTCACACCAGGTAGCGATTTTTGGAATTAGACCAAAAATCACACATTTCAGTCCTGAAATTTGTTTAAGTGTGCTTTGGCTTTGTGACATCTCTGCTTGGCCTCTCCCTGGAGACAGGCAGATCACAGCATCTCAACACCAGCTTTGGGGCTGCCTCCCTAGTATAGTGGAAGGTGGAAATAAGATGATCTTTAAGGTCCCTTCTACCCCAAACCCCTCTGTGATTCCATGATCCTGTGATCCCTGCTCATGTGGTCCTGCCTCTTCTATTGCTGGGGCCGGCGAGAGCTGCCTGTGGAAAGTGGATTTTCTTCTGGCTCCTGTTTTCATGGAGGGACATTGTTTTGTCTTGGCAGAGCTGGCACCAGCAGTGGTGGGTAGCCAGGAGGTGCTGACCGGTCTGTGATGTCCATGAGGCTGAAGTAAAACACTTCAAAACGTGGCCAAGACTCTTTCATTCCAGACCCAATGTTTTTGGGAAATGTGAGCTTCTGAGCTGTCTTGGGTACAGCAGCCAGAGAAGACAGGGTTTAGAAAGTGAATCTATCTTAATGGAGTGTTGCCCAGGAAAACGGGAGGAAGGAGAGCAAACCCCCCAGAGTCATCCAATCCAGGTATGTTGAGGCAGGGAGCGGCGGCTCCACGCTGGCATTGTCCCTCTCTCTGCTACCTCTGTGCTCCAAGTAAGTTTCAGGCATCTCTAAGCCACTGAAGCAAATCTGGTAGACTTTGGTACGAATGACCTGTGAGGCTGCATTTCCCAGAGGGCAACAACAGCTCTTCCATACCAGTGGTACCTGTTCTGCTGTGCCTGGTTAATTGAGCCCACTGTGGATGTTCAGGAGCGTGGGTAGCTAATTTTTTTTTTTTCCTGGGGACACCAGATACAGGGAATCTGTGCATATGGGGGAATGTTTGTGGTCTTTTGCACTGGGGTAGTCCTCAGCCTTCTTGCTGGCCCACGTGCTAAGTGCTGCTGCACTCAGGTAAGGAGATAATGATCACATCATTAAGACACCACTAAAGCTGGCATTACTTGTTAGGTCAACATATCGATCTTGACATTATGCTGCAAGATGTTTTTTAGATAATGCCTGTCCATCCTGCCTCTTGCTCCAGGAGGAGGAAAGAAGAGGGAGAGAGGAAATGCAAAACTGAAAGTGTCTTGACACAGATCTTTCCCCCAGAATAAAAGCAGTTTGCGCCTTAAAAGATTTGTTGTGCCGTGGAGACTCCAGCCTTGTTGGTGCTGATGGGATTACTGGCAGATTTCCTTTAAGTCCATAGAAATCCCGAGGTAGCCGCTGGGCTCTGGGCGGATGACTTGGTAATTCTAAAAAAAGACCCTTCTTTAGCTTTGTGTGTTTGGGTGCCCAGTGCCTTGCTCTGGAGGCAGGTGGGTCATTGGGAGGCTGCACTGAGCTGCCCTGCGGTTTGGCCCCAGTTCCCCATGACCATCCACCAGTAAATGTCCCATCAGTTCACTCCCCAGATAACCTCTCTGTCATGGTACAGCTTTCTTTTCCAGCTCAGGATATATTTGCATTGTACCCATCCTCTGAGCATATTAGAAATCTTGGAAATGCCTTTTCTGTCTCCCTGCAGAAGAAAACACCTCTCACTTTTTAATAAATTCTTGTCTCGTTATCTTTTCTGTATTGAAGCTGTCCAAGCCAGTTTTTCTCATTTCACTGTGCTCTTTATATTGTGCTACTTAAAGGCAATTTGTAAAAATAGCAGCAGTTTTACTTTATATATGTATGTGTGTGTATGTGTTTGCTATCACTAGAGCTTTATTTGGTATTTTAATCTGGGCTTACTGACTGCACTTTTAAGGACTTACAAATCAAAAGTAGTAGTTCCAAAAATGCATGATGTTTTTTAGTCCCTGACTTGCAGAGAAGCAGCACTTACACCAGTGCTGAGCTGGTTCACTATCCCTCTAAATATATTTCATTAAGAACAGTCCATATGGTGTGTTAGGGAGAAGGGGAGTGCAGAGCAGAACCTGTGTCTGCCAAAGAAAACTGTTTTGATCTAATGTTGAGCATAGTACAACTTTGGGGGAAAAAAAATAAACATTGTCAGATGGGTCCTGCCAAATTTCATGATTTATCAAGAGTTTCAGGCTGTTCAGTGGTATTTTTTTTCTTCTGAATACTTCAGTTTCTGGAGTCTTGTGATTTACACAAGACTGTTCATTTTTGTTTTTTAAACATGTTGTAGGAAACACCCTCAAAACATGGAACCAGGAAGCTGCAGTGTCAGCAGGTTAATGAATCCTTTGCTGTATTATGTTGAAGATCTGGGGGGGTTTTAGTGCCTCTTGTGATTTGGAAATGGTGAGCTGTGTAACTTCAGGGTCTGAGTGAAAGAGGAACCTGGGAGAACGTAACTTCTTAGGGTGTTTGGTGTATGGTATTTCCCAAGGTAAATCCGTCAGACTTGTTCTCCTGTTCCCGTAGAGCTTCACTGCTCTCACGTGCTGCTTCTGACCTCCCAGTAACGCCACTGGGTTAGCTTTGAGCTTACTGCACTGAAGTAAATTTTACAGGAACGAGATGGGGGGGATTGCAGTAGAAAATGAGCAGAGTATCAAGATGAGGAGGAATCCAAAGGGCTGGTGTCCTCCAGCTGAACGCCAAGGTTAAAATCTGACTGCTTTAGCCTGCCGTGGATCTGGGTGTGAGATCAGCACTTACTCATGGAAGGGGATAAATCTAATTTCTAGTGCACTTAAAACTGGGTTAGCAAAAGCACAGGCAAAATACTGTAGAGAACATTTGCCTCAACCTTGCCAGGTGCAAGAGAGCCTTCCACTTTCTCTTAAATCCATTTCCCAGCTTGCAGCCACCACTTGGAAATGCCCAATTATAAATTTGTGAGTCTTTTCATTGCTTGTTTCCAGGTTATTTTTCTTTCTCTCCTTTTCTTTACCCCTTCTTTTTCCCTTTGCCTATTTTAAGCCTTGGCTCCAAAATGAACGCTCTACTTCCCACAGTCCTTCATCACGCAATGTTTTCAGCAGACACTCAAGAATTAAACATGTACAATTTCCATAATACTGATTATCCCTGTTTAAGTGCTATTTTAGAGGGTATTAATTTCTGTTGCAGTAGCAGGCGCAGCACTTAGCACCACCAGCCCAGTTTTCCCTCTGTGCCTTAGGCTCGGGTTTGGCATGAGCTGGGATTTGGCTGGAATTGCTCTTCGCTGCTTTTAGCCCTGTTTTTAGTGAGAAGGGAAGGGTGGCAGAGCCGTCCCAGTGAGGAGCTGGTGCTGGGCTGGAGGAAGGCTGCCCTCTGTCACTTTTGATATTTTCTGGTTTTTGTATGCAGAAACACAAAGCACAATTAGAATACAGTTATATATCCTCATCGTTATTAAAGCTTGGATTAACATGACATAAAGTTTTGTCTGGGGAGCCTTTTGCTATGGCTCAGGGAGCATTTTTGTGTGACAGTAATAGGCTACAGTTAATATACTTGAATGATACCAGAATCTATGTAATAAGACAGAACAAAGGGGGTTTATTTGAAACTGAATTACAAAGGTGGAATTATCATTGTGAACAATCCACCGAGATCGCAGCTTAATTATTGTATCTGGCGTTATTTTGGTGAAATAATGTGGAGTCAGGGAAGCGAAGTTAAAAAATATCTACCTCTCATCTTGGAAGGACATCTTGTCAGTCAGGAGGGATTGATGTGTGGACCTGTCACCTCATTTTTAACACCCAAATCCTCTCTTTGCCCGTTTTTGCCGTTTGTTTGATTTACCAAGCCTGTTTGCCGTGATTCAAGAGGCTCTTGTCGTGTTTCTAGGAGAGATTCATCACTGGGATATAATCCATTCAAATAGCTTTTGGGGAAGAAATAAAAAGTGTTTGAAGCCAAGAGGTTTCAAACAAGCCGTTCAAAGGCAGCTGTTGCGCCTGTGGAGAGGGAGGAGGGAGGCCGGTATTGTTCTCCAGGGCCTGGGGAGAAAAAGGAGTGAAAAGGTGGGAGCTTCCCTGGGGAATGGGTTGCAGGGAGGCGGAATCTGGGGGCTGGGGAGTCTGGAGCAGACAGGAGAAAAGATGCACGTCCTGTGCATGTGACCACCACAGGTTCAACACAGATGGAAATGGCACCTTTGGAAAACTTTGGGCCATTTTCACGTGTAAAGCATTATTCAACTATCTTGTGTTTGTACGGACAGTTCTCCCTCTGCCTGTGCCCTGAACCCTTGTTACACAGATAATAAGTGTGGGGGAGTAGGGTTCTTTTTTAAATTTTCATTTATAAACTAAAGAAAATTACTTCTTTCTCACAGAAATCACTTTGGTGATGTCAGTAGCTGCGGGAGGTTGAATTGACTTCAGCAACAAAAAAACCCTCTCACAACAGAAACCCTTGTTCCTTCTGTAGCAGGCTTTGAAAGAGGAGCACTGTGGTTCCAGGATCCCGGCTTCGGTGATTACCCTGTAATCCCCGTGCCGTCCAGGGGTAATTAAAAATTGCAGCTGAACCTTGGTTTCAGATGCCTGGGTGAGGCTCTGTCAAGCTGATGAGATTTGGCGTTGTTGACACGTGTAAAAACTCAATTTACCCATCAGTACCCGTTGTTCTGGGCGTTCAGTCCCTCTCCAAGCAGGATGACACCGGGGCAGAGTGGGATGCACGCACCTCGGAGGGCTGGGGAGGGAGGTAGGGAGAGGAGCTGTGCCCAGCACAGCAGCACCACTAATTGCTTTCTTTTGAATATTATATTCAGCCTTAATAGCCTGCTCTCCTGAAGGATTGCCTTTCCCAGCATTTATTATGGCTTGCTCCTGAGCCTGACCAGAGAGTGGGAAGGGGTGGAGCTGCAGGGAATAGAATCAAGGGTGGTACATTAAAATCCCATCCCAGCAGCCCAAACTGGTGTTCCTGTCTGAGTGCCCTGATTGAGCTTAGGTGGGAAGGCCAGGCTGCAGCAAGTGTCCCGAGGTCCTGGGTGATGGAAGTGGTATTTCATGTCCCGTGCTCCCCGTTCTGTAAACCGGGACCGCCGGGCAGTGGCAGCGATTGTGGCCACAGTTACCATAATGATGATTTCTGCCCTTAAAAGACTCATCCCTCAAGTGCTTTGGGCTCCTGCCCTCTCATCAAGACTAACTGTGGTATTTTAAGAGTAAAGAGGAGTCCAGACCCCTGAACAGCAGAAATCAGAGCAAATTCTTCGTGTCAGTAATTTCTCCTCCCTTGAACTGGCTGTAGTGTGGGTGATGCTGGGGTGTGCTGGGGCTCTGAGCTCAGGGAAATCCACATCCCCAGCTCTGGCTGTTTCATAGCTCTGGTCTGTCCAAGCAGGTTCTGAAAGCAAAGCCAGGGACTTGTCTTCTCCTGTTTTTATCATTAATTTGTGGCAGTGGGAAAATCACTTCCTGTGCGTGGGCGCTGTGAGCTGCTGGAGCGAGCAGCGTATCTGTGTGGGGGAACTCTGCTCCAGCAGCCCGAAAGTCGTTTTTAAAAAGTGATAAATACCAGAGTAATGAGTTTAGTGTCAGTATAGTTCTCTGACCACTCACCCTGTTAGCAGCCTGCACTGGGGGGGAGGATTTGGGGTGTTCTGCACAGGCAGAGTCCTCTGCCCCAGCCGCTATTCTCTGCTTGCTGCAAAGCCAGGCTTGGAGGGTGGGCTTGGACCCCCAGGCCAACAAATAATGCCTTCTTGAATGCAGCATCATCGACACTTGTCACAGCAAGGGTCTGGTTTGCTAATGGTTTTTCCATAAATTAAAAAATCCCTAAATGTAGAAAGATAGGGTGTGTTTGATTTGGGGTGGAAAAACAAGGGAGGACAGTTCTGCTTAGAACAAACAGCCCTGGAAAAATATTCCTTAATATGCAAGTCAGTATATGAAAAGAGCAATAAAAGGAAAAAGGATCCAGCAGGAAATAAAATGAAACTTTTTTTCATTACAGTCAAAGAGAACTTAGATGAGTTTTCCTTTGCTAATAAACTGCAGTTTGATTCTGCAGCTGAGCCTTTAGCTGGAGCTGGCTGTGGCAATTGTTCATCCTTTTTTTTTTTTTTTTTTCAAATCTGGGCAATAAAAAGCCCTTCATGCATCAGGAAGCCTCGTAATGCAATCCTTGTCTTATCTTCACACTTATTCAGCAGGTATTTACGAAAGGGCAGCAGGAAGCTCTTTAAACCCGATCCTGTTACTTTGCTCAGGATGTCTCTTAATCAGATCTGTGTCCCTGAGTCTGGCCTGCCCTGGGACTCTGCTGCAAAGGCATCTGTGAAAACACCCTGGGTTTCTTGTGAATAGAGTTCTTCTCAGTATTCTCACTAGTAGGGAAGGCTTTGGGCTGGGTTTCTGTGCACTATGGCTTCAGGGCACAGTGAAAACCCACAGGTTATTCATGGAATCCCAGAATGGCTTGAGTGCTGTGGCTGCAGCAAAGCCTGGGAGAGAGGCAGAGTCTGAACTGGTGCTGTGATTAAATGAAATGACAACATCCCTCTCATTGCAGCCAGAAAGGAGGACCTGTGTTTAAATTTGGCCTTCCAGGCAGTGGCACTGCTTAGTGTGGCTAAAGCCCATCATGAGAGGAAGCTGCCCCTCCTCTGGCTGGGGCTGAAACAGCCTTGGCACTTCCAGAATCAGTGCTGTCCAGGCCTGGTGGGCAGCACCTCCAAAGTATTGTTTGGAAAAGAAAACAGATTGCAACTTTGCAGCACTAATATGCAAACGAGCACTGTGAAGGGAGGAAGAATTATTTCTGCTGACGGTGCCTAATGTTCCGTGAAAGTAAAATCACCAATGCCTCGCACCTGGCTGGCTGGAATGCTGAAGGAGCAATGTTCCAGTGATGGCATTGCCTGCGCTGCCAGAGGGGGGGAGATGGGTCCTGCCCTGCCCCACGGCACCCCCCAAGCAGTTACCTGGATGGGGAGATGTGGCCTGAGAGCACCCGAGGAAGTAAAGGAGCTGACCTCCTTTGAGCTTTCGTGTTGTTGACTCGTGTGATATTTGATCTATTTAAGTTTCAGTTAAGTGATGCAGTTGCATGGAGCTCTCAGCCTTTGCTTTCCAAAGAGCAGAAGTTCTCCAGCCTTTCAGCATCAGAAGCTTAAACCTGTAAAACCCGACAGCTCCAGTGTGAGCCCCAACAGAACAGTTTAAAATTATTGTGCACGCATTTAAAAAGTAGCCCTTGTGTGGGTTTGCCTCGGGTTTTTATCTGGTGGTGGCTCCTTCGGGCAGGTGGGGAGGAGGGCACATGGAGCAGGATGATGGAGCTTGGGTTCTTCAGTGAGTTGTGGATCCCGGAAGAAAACACTTGCCAAAAGTTGTTCTGTTGTTGGGGAAGTTTGTAGAAAATAATGCACAGTATGTGCATGTGCACATGTGTAGGGAGATGGGGGCCTCAACAAACAGATGGAGAAGGATCAGTGTGGGAGGGGGATCCCCCGATGCCAGCAGGGAACTGAAGGCAGAGTTCCAGGATGGTGCTTGGCTCTGGGGCCACGTGCGGGTCACTAAAACGCCTGTAACTCAATTTCCCTTCTAGTCCCACCCTCTTCCTTGTCTGTTAGATGGATAAAACACAAGGATGTTTTGAGGCAGGGTGAATTAAGTGTTTGTAAGGGAGCCTGGATGCTCTCCAGCAGATGTTTGGAACAGGATTCTGTTCTTGCCTCTCTGGGGAAGGGCGGCAGCAGGAGCTCCGTGATTTAACCCCAGTTTCAGATTGAATGACTGGTTTTAGCTGCTGTGGCACCTCTGTCTGTGGCCAGGTCAGTGTGTGTGTGTTATGCTGATGGGTACAAAATGTGTCATCGTGGCAGCCCTTGGTTTGCTTATATGACATGTGCCATCTCTGTCACCGTCTAGAGCAATTTCAGGCATGGAGGAAGTGCTGGGTGGTGGCACTCTGGGACCTGCTGCTGTCCCTAGAGAGACTGAGGCCGTGAGCCTTTGGGCAGTACCACATCCCTGCCCGTTCTCAGCAGGACACTGCTGTTCTGTGGTGAAATCTGAAGTTTGTTGGTGCAGTTGTCCATCAGTGAAGGGCTCTATCAGCACCTGGAAGGTTGTTCATCCCATCCTTGGGGATTTGTGAGTTTGTAGTGACCTTGAGGAGTTGAGTCTCAGGTCCTTGCTGCAGGGTGGTTGAGTGTACCATGTGTACCCTCAGGATCCCAGAGCACTGGACTGCAGCTGGACACTCATTCCCTGCAGCTCTGCTGGCCTGGGAGAAGGGCAGGAGGACAGGGATGTCCCTCCGGCTCCTGCGCTCTCCGAGCCGCGGTCTCGGTGCCGGCTCCTGACTCTCTTAATCCATTTCAGAGATGCAGCACTGGAACCTATTTTCCCGTCAAGCTAAGGAGACCCAGGGGAGGAGAGCTGCCTGTGCTGCGGGCAGGGATCGTTCTGGGCAATTAGACCTGGCTTCGGGACTTGATTGCAGAGTCACCCCCGCCCAGGCTCTGCTCTGACGAGGCAGCTTTTCTGTTCCCTAAAAGCACAGCCAACAAACGCATGCCCTGCAGCTGGGAGAGAGGAGCTCTGGCTCTCTGTGTTGTCTTCAGCCTGATTTTCATAGTGAAAGGCATCCCTGGAATACCTGGTGTTGCAGGTAACTGGGACATGAGGGACCCCTCCTCAGCAGAGGAGCTGCCCATGCCTGAAGGATGATGAGCTGACTCCCAGGGTGGTTTGGTTTGTCCCATTTTCTTGCAGGGACCCCAGTGTCTCTCCCTGGATGTGTGGGTGTATCCTTCTGGAGAAGTGTCCCTGGGAGTTTATCCACTCCCAGCCATTCTGCTGCTGGAGAGGTCATTACCTTATGGCACTGGCCTTCCTTCTTTCCCTACCTCTTCTCACCACCTTCTCTGCTACAGGCCCTGGTGCTGAGGAAAGAACTGGTTTTTGTTTCTGAGTTGTTCATTGGTTTGGTGGGGTTTTTTGCAAGAAGCTGTGTTCCTTATCGGTGTTGTTAGCTAGCATGTGCTAGAAATCTGTGGGGCACAAGGGAAGCTCTCAGCCAAGACAGCAGGTAAAGGAACACTCCAAGAGTCCTCGCATAGTTAATAACTTGATGGGAGCTTTGCTTTCATCAATACTCCATGTTATTAATGCCAGAGAAGGAATTAATGAGAAATTGTCTACAAAGTCATGTTTAATTTGTCCTGCTGTGGAAAGCTGTTTTTTCTGGAGAGCATTAGTCATTCTTACATCCCCCTTGGTAGAGTAAGTGTTGAGTAACGTGTTCGTGTTTTGCAGGAGCATTTTGAAGTCCAACAGTAGCCACAGTGCTTTTTGGCAAGCGTTGGGGATGCTCTTTGCCATGTCACGGCTGGTGAGCAAGCCCCGAGATTAACGTGATTGAATGACTGTTTTAATTTCAGCCCTGATGGAGCAAAATTAGTTACAATGATATGTGTGTGTTGAATAAAATTGTAGTTTTATTAGCTATAATTGCTGAAGAAGACTTTTTAAAGCCTTGACTGCTGGGGGGAAAAATTGCTAGCACTGGAATTTGTGCTTGCACAGTATGGTATTGATTGTTATCATGGTGCATAATCTGTCAGCCCGCGGTTGGGAAGTTGTCACCTCTGCACACTGGGGAGGGCTCAGCCAAGGACCTCACCCTGTGCCTCCAGCACCCTGGGGAACAGGACCCACATCGTGCCTGGTCCACGGAGGAGGTGAATCCCTCACCAGGGAGCTGGGAGCCAGGGTTACCTCAGGAAACTGGAGCAGCACTCCCAGCCTGGAGGTCCCCGCTTTGCTCCCTGGAGCATTGCCCAGGATGGGACCAGCGTGGTGGGGTGGTGGCAGAGGGACCAGCCATGCTCTGGGTTGGGTCTGGTGTGATCATCCATGCTGGGACACAGTGCTGAAGGAGCCTGGGTGATGGTCAGGGGGGCTTGGGGGAGCCTTGGGGCAGGAGACAGAGCCGTGCTGGGAGGAGGGGAGCGTGTGTGACAGAAAGAGGGGGAATAATTTGTTTCTTTGTTTAATTCTGTTGTAATCAAGCCCAGAGGCTCGGTGTGGGGGAGCCATTTCAAACTGTCTGCCATGCAATAGACATTTGTCTTAATTTATGTGGGGGGAGGTTGTAAATCTGCAGGAGTGTGTTGCCGACGCTTGGATTTCACATGCGCATTTAAAATAACAGCACCTGACAGTTCACTGGCAGCTAAGAGGTTTTTCTGCTTCAGAAAACAAAATATCGGAGGAGTTGCGCAGTGTGGATAAATAATTTGAGGAATTAGACCAGAGTATCCAGCACACCTTTCTTGGGAGAACAGAAGAGATGATAGACCTGTAAAGTTCTCAAGTCGGGGATGGAGGGAGTAGAGTCACAACCAAATTGTGTGGGGCTGAATGTTGTCCTTCAGTAATTCCTTCCCTCCCCAGACCCAGCTGGAATTGCCACCGTGTTTCATTCCAGGTGTAATTCCATTTGTCTGCCTGTAGTGGTTTGGTCCAAAATACTCATTAGTGTTTATCTGCTGTGAGATAAGAATTAGGAGAAATGCAAAACAGGCACCAAACTTGAAAGAATATAAAGAAGTTTATTAACAGACCTAAAAGAAGAAAAAAAATTATACCACCTTCAGAACTCTCCTCCTCCCCCCACCTTCCTCCCTTCTCCCACTGACAATGTGAAAAGACAACCCTTAAGATGTTCAGTCTGTTTACCACTTCCATAATAACCTTGTTCAGTCCATTTAGAAAGAGAAGTCTCTTCTTGCTCATGCTATGAAAACATTATCACAACGAGACAGCCGCCCACTTCCAAATATCGTTCAGTCCATTTAGGAAGAGGAGTCTCTCTGCCTGCGTGTGAGTCCTTTCCCCCCGACTTGCAGCTTTTCCCGCAACTGCTTTCGAGGGTCCACTCTTGAAGTTTTTTGGGGTACAATTTTAAGGTTGAGCCATTCAGAAACAAAAACAGAGGCCCTTCTCCTTCCCTGGGAGCAAAGGGTCTTCATCATCTTCATCTTTAGGACTATCTCTGGGAGCATCTCTAGGAACTGAGGTTTTCTCCTTTCCCATTTGGAGCAAAAGTCCTCATCTGGTTCATCTCTAGGGACTGAGGTTTTCTCCTTTCCCGTTTGGAGCAAAAGTCCTCATCTGGTTCATCTCTCCCTGTCCAAACTTCTCATGAAATTACAGCTGCGTCAGCATCTGCCTATCTCAGCGCAGGTGCTTCTGCTCATGAGTTGAACACTCCACCCCCCAGATCTTCATGAAATTACAACAGGATACTCTGCTCTATCATAGCTTCACAACAGAATTTCAGCTTTAAGCATCTCCTCTCTCTCTTCCTTCAGGTTTTCAGCTCTTCACAGCAATAAAAGGGTTACTCTCACCTCGGCCTTGCAGCTTTGCAGCTGGAATGTTGAATTTTTCTTATCGCAGTGGAGAAGGGGGAGAGCCGAGCCGCTCTGGCTGCCCACGGCAAGGCAGTGGGGGGGGTTCCCACGGCTGGAACAGGTCCATCGGCTCCAGGATGGCCGTGGCCCGGCCCGGCCCGGCCCAAGCAGGGCCTGGCCGGGCCCGCTGGCCCCCACACGGGGCCCGCAGCCACCTGTGCCAGCGCCGGAAACGAGAGAGAGCTTGGAGGGGGAGTTTGCCTATTCTTAAATGTGGATCACAGAGGTGATCACAACTTTAAGTGGCTTAGAGAATTGTCCATATTCAAACTGGCCAGCTGATAGGTTCTATCAGTTCCCAGAGGAAACTGTAAGCACCCCTTAGCAAGGACGTCCCTTCCGGGACGATGCTTGCTAACCTATGACACTGCCCTAATTCTTTGTGAAGGGATGGAGAACATAGTGCCAAATCTGCTTGGGAGTGCTGAAAACAACCCCTCCATCCCAGGGGGGCACTAGTGGGGAGCACAGGAACACCTCAACCTGCTCTGGGTGTGTTGGAGACTCAGGGTTTGGATCAGGAAAAGCCTCCCTGGGCTGGATGAGGGGGAATAAAGGCTGCTGTGTGTCCCTGCAGTGTAGTTATGGGGGTTTCATTGTGGAAGTTTTACTCAGCGAGTAAACTTGATTCAAATGGGAGAACCAGAACACGGAGGTGTGGAACGGTGGCGGGTGTTGCTCCCGTGCACACAGGTGCCCTGTACAGCAACGTTGGCTTCACAAGGAGTGTCCGTGGGCACCTCTTGGGTCTGTGTCCATGTGGGCATTGCGCAGTTGGAGAGATACAGAATGAAGCTTAAAGTTTTCCAGAAAAAAACCTGGTTTGGTCCTTCCGCTTTCGGTGGCAGCGCCATGCTCCAGTTTCTGCAGCAACATCCTCCAGATTCTTCGGGAGCTACTGCTGGGTTTTGCAGGGCACTCAGCCTGTTGGTTCCAGTGTGAGTGACTGTGGGCTGTGCTGGGTCTGATCAGCTCCTGCTGCCTCGTGGAAAAGAGGAGTTGAAAATCCTAAAGAGGAAAGTAGGAGGAAGGACTGGAGAATACTGTGTGTTCTTGTGCTGGGCTAGATCACTTGCATTAAATTCAGAGCCTTTCTGAGTACAATTAATAGTCATTTTATTTAGGTCACCCTGGTTTTGTTGCTTTAAATGTATGCCTCCATTAAAGTGGAAGAAAATCAAATACATTTATCTCCGTGGAGCCTTTTGTGAACTAGTTGGGCATATTTTAAATAACCCTGGGAACTGTTAGGATTATTAAAGCTTTTGGCTCCTCCAGGTTTTTTTTCTTTCCTCCTATTCTCCCCTATTCCTCCTTCCAGGCAGTGAGTAATGAAGTGGTAGAGGCCTTCCTTTTCTCAGAGCCCCAAGTGGATTGGAAAAAAAAGAAGTTAAATAAACTGAAGCCCATTAGTTAGGCTTTATGTAAGAAACTGGGTCTGCATTGGCTGTATGGATGGGCTGTGCTGGGACAGAGGAGTCTGGGGGCCTTAAGTGTCCATTTGTAACTGGGGTTCACTGGCAAGCCTTTTTCATCTTTTTTTTTAGTTACCCTAAGACTGTTCATTTTGTAACACTCACCTGATGCTCAGAATGAGTCCAGATTAATCAGCTCCTCTAAGCTTCCATATTGAGCCACGCTCCATCTGAGTGAGGCTGGGAGTTTGGTGGATGTGACTCAGCCTCCCCCTCCGGTGCTGATGCCTCCAGGGCTTCGCTGGGGCTGAGGGTCCAGCAGGCAGCGTGTGATGGGTGATGGTCAAGCTTTGCAGGTGACAGTTCCATCTTCCAGTCCTGCTTCTAACCCTGGAAAAACCTTCCTTGTCTCTTGCATGCAGAGTGTGAGCTGCATGTTTTGAGATGAGACCTGGAAAACTTGCAGTTTTATCTTTAAAACACTGGGCGAGCAAGGGGCTGGAGGAGGGGGTTAACTTGGGCAGTCACAGCCCCTGAATGTACTTGAGTTTCAGCTTTGGGTTGTTTTTTTTTCCCTTCCCCTGAAATAGGGATCAATTTGCTTACTACAGGGTTTACTGCCGGTTACCTTGACTGTGTCCCTTATTTCTCCTTGATGAAAACTTGAACAAGCCGCTTGTGTTTGCTTCACAGAGAACCGTGAGAAACGGGCTGTGTGTGTGAGGCAGTGTGGTTTGCTCATTCTATTCAGCCCTTTGTATATTCAAATTCTTCTAGTTTGAGTTCTTGCTGTTCTGCCAGATTTCCATACCATTGATGGGTTTTCTGCATTAATAAGTTTCTCTCCCCCCTCCCTCCCATACCCTTGCCACCTTTTTGCAACTGGTGAAAAGTTTTTCTAAGTGCGCTGCCCTCTCCATATTGATTTTCTTCTCCTGCTTGTCTCACCAGCTCTTAGATGTTTTATTTTGCAAAGCGTTAATAGAATTTTCCTTTTGCCACTGCACTTTATCTATTCAGGAGGTTTCAAGAAGTCTCATTGTGTCACCGGACTATGGAGGAAAGAGGCTATTCTTCTGCTACAATGGCTGCCCTAAAAAATAACGCAGGGTGGGGTAAGCACAGAAAGGGCAGAGACGGAGATAAAATGTTCTGACCTTAGGAAAGAGAAAAGATAACCAATTAGACATTGTTGAAAGGGCACCAGCTGGCTCAAAGAACACCCCACTGATTATTTTTTCTTCAAGGCATACTTGGGCCACGTCTGAACTCAGCTGCAGAGATGCTCCCCCCGTGCAGGTTTCATATGTGGACTGTCAGGGCTGACCCTTTTTCAGGGAGCTGGTGCCCGGCCCTGATCCCAGCAGTTGGTGCTGCTGGAGGGGGGAAGCGCCGGCTCCAGGGTGCCTGTGCTCCTCGGGGCCCCAGGAAACCTTCCTCCTGGATTAGCCCCTGCAGCCTGTGCTTGTTACTGCTAATAGGGATTTATTTGCATAAAAAAGGTCTCTGCCAAGATCATCATTCCAGCTTGGTACACATGGCACAAAGCCGTGTTTGCCCAGAGGACTGGGGGGAGACCTGTTGGGTTGGACAGGTGGGAGAAGGGACAGGAACTGCAGAGCCCAGTGTGACCAGGGGCTGCACCCAGAGCCCCTCGCCCCTCCAGTGCTTGGTCTGGTGCCGGGACCAGCCCCTCCTCTGCCCTGGCAGCTCTTGCAGGAGCAGGATGCGGCTGCACAAGAGGTTCAGGGCTGTGGTGCTGCTGCCAGCAGCGGCTGAGACGTGGCCATGCTGGAGTGAGAGCAGAGTCATGTTGTGCCTCACCTGACATGTCTTCTCCCCCTAACCAACACAGCAGCCTTTTTGAAGTCCTCAGTAACGTCCTTGCGGGAGGAGGTGTCATTTTGGCAGGACGGTGTGGGTCCAGCCTGGAGAGCTTCCATGCAGGGTCGGGGGACAGGGGACCTCCTTGGGCTGCTGGGTCTGTGTTCCTGGGCATCCAAGAGCTCTCCAGGCTCTGGAGGCAGAAAAGTTTGATACTAAACCTTTTGCATCAGGGATTGAGTAGAGACAGAGTGTGGCTGGTGCGGGGGCCGAGGAGGCACCGGGAGCTGCGATGCCCCAGGAAACGGCAGCAGGTGCAACGTGTAATTTTTGGTTCTAGTGAGGCCAAGACCTGTGAGAATGAAAAATAAAGATAGCTGAGCAAACATAACCCTGGAGCAGAGATAAGCAGGGTGAAGGGCAGCCTGGTCCTTATCTGCCTCCTGGTATTGCTCATCCTGGTGAGTTTTCCCCCTTGGAGGGAAGACAGAGACAGCAGGACAAACGGCTCTGTGCTTAATGCAGTTTGGGTTTTTCAGTGCATCAGCATCTTTAGGTCTCAGCCAAGATGGGTATCAGGAGACCTGTAGTTCTGCACTTTCTCAGGCCATTGCTAGCACTTTCTGCAAACCATTTTGACTAAAAAAGTTACAAACAACTTAGGGGAGAAACAGGTTTTCAGATGAATTTTAGGCATCACATAAAGTTTTGCTGCACTGGTTTTTTTTGCTGTCTCCTGGAACATATTTCAGTCCCTCAGAAACTCAGGAGGTCCAAGCTGTGTTTTCACTACCTTCCCAAACTCCTTCTGCCCAGCCAAGGTTGAGATGTAATTTTTCACAGACATAGGCTGGATGTCTGTCTGCTGCCTAAGAGGACATTTGGGGGGACAGGGAGACCTTCGGTGGCACACTGTGACATGAGGAGAGCGTGTAACTGCATTGTAATCACTCAGCTAAAACAAATGATTCATAGAAAGCCAGAATGCAAGCACAAGGAAGTACAGAAAAATTACCGGTGGAAAAAAATCCAAAAACCTCAAACAAAAGTCCCAAAGCCACACCCCCCAGCCAAGCAGCAGAGTCCTTTAGAGGATAAAACCTTTTCTTTAAAGTTCTTCTTCCTTCCTGCAACACCTTCTGCAATTCACTGTTACAGGTTTTCATCATCCCTGAGTTTACAACAGGGAATTGCAAGTCTGTAATTTCATCTCAGAGCTTGCCCAGGACGTGTCTGGTGGCACACGGGACCCACCTGCCCCCGCTCCTGCAGCCTCAGAGCACCAGCTCAAGGTGTGATAATGCTGGGAAATCAACCCCAGCACAATATCCTTGTGCAATAAGTGCAAAATTTTAGGTGTGGCTGCACAGATTAAATGGAGGTGGAATAAATCATGCAAATCCTAATGAAAGTTGAAAGCAATTTGGTTGCACTTCAATACATTTCATCAGTCATCTCTCTTCTGAAGTGGAAATGCCGAGCCTGATGCGAATTAAACTTCCTCCCTCCTCCCTCTTCCCTCTCCTCCAGCTTTTCAAAGGCCCTTTTGAAAACCTCTGAATACCTTTCTTGGCTGACCAGATTTTACCCTGCTCATACCTCTTTTAACCTAATTCTCAGCCAAGACAGTGTCTCTAATTTGGAGAAGTCATGGGCTTGATTTGCATCCACAGTTCCTCCCTTGGCCCTTTCTTGTCTCCCTGCAAAAGGGAGATGAGGCACGGCCAGGGACTGATGTGAAATGGAAGAGCTGCTGAAATATTTGGCTGTTTAGGGCCAGCACTTTCAGTGGTCACTTTTCCGCTTCAGGATCAGATGTCAGCCAGGGCCGGGAGGGGGAAAGCAACAGGTTTCCAAAATGAGGAGCTGCCTCTGGCCAAAACCAAGGAGTTCTGCTCCATCCAGGCTGCTCCTGCTGTGTCCCCCCTCCCTGGTGTGTGTGCTGAGTTCGAGTTGCCAGCGTATGTTAAAGCACAGCTCTCCCCTCTTTGTCTTGCAGGTAGAGGATGCCATGCTAATGTTTGACAAGACGACCAACAGGCATAGAGGTAAGAGGGGTTGGGAGCTCTGACCTTGCAGTGTTGTGGCAGCTTCTGCATGGGGGAGCCAAAACCGCATTCAGTGTGATGAGCTGGTGGCCAAATCCATGGTGCTAAATCCCTCTGTCCTGCAGGTAGCACAGGGAGGGGCTGCTTGGCATGGCATGCCTCATGCACCGGATTTTCTTGTTAGAAGTGACTTTCCTGGTCAGTCTAATGACCTTACTTTGGGAGGACCATTGTCAGGCTCCCTGGAGAGGGTAAATCCCGTGGAGCTGGATGTGCTGAGGCTGCCGGGAAGCAGCGGGTTTGTACCGAGGTGGCTGGCATTAGTTAAGCTGGGCATAAGGCCAGTTAAGCTGAAACACCAGGAAATGAAGGTGCTAAAGCCATCCACTGGGATTTCAAGTGTGCTGGAGTTGTGAAACTGAGTGAGGGCTGCTCGTCCTCCGGTGGTGGTAGCTCTAAACAAGCAGGATCTCCAGAAGAGGAATTTCTCTGCACGTATTTCTCGAGAGAGACGAGGTTTCATCATTCCTTGTACAGCTCTGTGAAGAGGAGCTGAGGATTATTTTCTCTGTCACGGCCATTCTTTTCAGTGGAAATAAACGATGCTGCTGTGCCTTTCGGAGAGCTGTTCCCATTCCCGCTGCATTCCTGAGCTCTGGCAGCACTGCGTTCTGCTGGGAGCAGCCAACAGGAGCTGCCCTGGGGACAGGCCCCAAGGCCCAGTTCCCTGCCCTCCACTGGAGATGGATTTTCTGCCGTGGTGCTGGGAGGCAGCGCGTGGCTCCTGCCCCCGTGCGACGGCGCGGGCTCAGCGCCGGGGCTGCCGCTGGCTCCGGCCCCGGGGTTGATCTGGTTGTTGTCTCAGGCACGGAGGTGGCAGCTGCTCTAAGTGGTCTGGGGAGGCTGCCAGGGGGTGGGAAGGAGCTTGTGCCCATCCAGGATGGGAGCCCCGGGAAGGGGAGAGGGGGACAGCCGCCTCCCCTCACCTTCATCTCCACACAGGGTCAGCAGAGCTGACCCCAGCGTGCTCTGAACCCTCACTGCTCTGATGTTTGCTGTAACAAGAAACTCAGTGTGAGCAGATGGCTGGGTGAGTCAGGCAAGCCTCCGGGATAGCATTCCCTCCCTCTCCCTCCAGCAGCTCCCTCCCAGGCACTGATTCCTCTCCAAAGTCAGGGATCATAGTACCCTGGAAAGTTCAGCAGTGAGCACAAGAATTGCTCAGGAAGATCAGCTTTTCCGAGCCACAGAGGGTGTGTGAACAGCCAGTGCCTATCCATTTGTAACAGGGAACTGTTTAAAGCTCTTACTTAGGTTGAAAAGTTCAACCCCTGACAACTTTCTTTTATGTCCAGGGAATTTTCCACCCTTCTCCACGCAGTCACCCTTAAACGGGCCATAAATATTCTTCTCCATTCAGGATGTCGGCACGTTGTTTATTGCGTTTAAAAGCTGCCTGATGTGGAGCTTTGGTGCTGGGCACAAGGGCCCCATGGCTCTGTGGTCTAGGAGCAAGGAGAGCTGAGGGGTCTGGTCCCAGCAAGGCATGTACTCAGCAGGTTTGGCCTCTGAGACAGGTGGAAGTAGTCTTAATTTGCTGAAATGTCCAAAATCCTGGAGCTGGGTTCCCACCTGGCTGTGCCTGCAGTGAGCCACCTTGTGCCTGCTCTGCCCAGGCTCTGCTGCCGGGGTGGGCAGGAGGCTGTGCAGGGACATTAAAGCAGAGCAGTGGTGTGTGAGCCCTTCCTGTGCTTTCTGCAGGATGCTTGTCTGGTGTTCCTCAAGGTGACCCCTGCTCTGTCCCCCGCCAGTGGCTCTGTGCTGCTGTAAGCACTTCCCGAGGTGGGAGGGCACGGCAAGTGGTGTCTGTGCCCTGCTAGTGCTGAGCTCTGCTCTAGCAGCCCTGCTTCAGCGCTTCTGTGCTCTTTGGGGAGCCTGCAGCAGTGTGCCAGGGAGCCTGCAGGTTTGAACCTGGGTAATGAGCCCCAAAGGACCAAAGCAGGCTCCAAATGCCAATGTGATGTTACCCCATAACCTCCCCTGTGCTCCACAGAGTCAGGCTCTGCACCCAGGTCTGTCACGCTGGGGACAGGGTGGGCTGGAGTCCCTCTCCTGGCAAAGAAGGGAGTTCTCTGGCACCCAGGAGAGTGAGCTCTGTTTGAGAGGCTGTATCCCAGGGAACAGGCTTACCCTGTTGAAGGACAATGCTGCCTGTTTGCTGGGATTAGCCAAAAATCCTGCGACTGGGGAAGCCCAGACGGTGCCGAGGGGCTGCACAGCTGCCAAAGGAGAGAGAGGACTGAGCTCTGGGTCCTTACCCCTGCAAAGTACAGGTGGAAGGAAAAATCAAGTGTAAAAGGCAGAGTAAGAGTCCTCTTCATCTTCACGCTTGAATTTATCCAGCCTTTTGTGGCATTTTTTCCTGCTCTGTACAGGTAGCTACGCTAATCAGCCTAATGAACTGGCTCAGGGCTGTGGTGATGAAGTGAATTCTGCCGCCTCGACCGCCGATAAAATCACCCCAGATTTTACAAATTGTGACACTCTGATTGTGTTGGAAGCATGTTTAAAATGCGGTAGTGTGCAGCAACAGTGTTAATGGCAATTCTTAAAACCACTTGTGGGTTGCAGTCTGTATCTTCAAATTAGCCACGGGAAAGAGGAATGGCAGATAAAATATCCGCTGTGGTTTGCTGTCGTTAGTCTATGCCTGGAATAATCATTGTGGGCACGGAAAGGGAAAAGGATTAAAATTCACTCCCTACTGCTAGAAGGCGAGATAAATTTCCTTGCAAGCAAATCGAGAGGGTTTGTTGACGTAATTCTGGCACGTGTGTGTTGCTCCTGTGTGTGTATTTGGGGAGTGTGTAACTCACCTGCACCAGCTCTGCTTGGTGGAAATGCAGAGACTGAACCAGGCAGAGGAAGAGGGATTTTCAAAACTGCTCACCCTGGATTGAAAACCCCACCCAAAATAAAACTTCGTGCCTGGCATGGAGCACTTTGCCTCTGTGGTGGGCTTGATCTTGGAGGTCTTTTCCAACCTCAGCGATTCTATGATTCTATAACCTTAAAAATGCCATCAGGCCAGTCATGCTGTGCCTCTGCTGGAGTATGTTAATGTCCAGCTATTCCTGGATGTTCTCTAAGGAAAATAAGACTCAGCTCTTACATTTCATGCTGATCTATTTAGCTGTATTAAAGGCAGGCTGCAAAATCTGAGAGTTTAATTGGAGTGGTTAATTTTGGAGTATTGTAGGCAAGACAATCCCAATAATCACTGGGATGTCTCCTTCCAAGGGTTCTCCTGGCTGTGACAGTGGGCACACAGAGAACCAGCACTTGATAAATATCCCTGGGTCAGCTTGTTTAGGTGCCCTTTCTTTTTGGAAAGAAAGCATTGGTGATCCTCTATTTCTGTACTACTGTATTTCTGCACTCCTCTTAAAACCACACACATAAGTTCTCCCAGCATTCTGGCAGATCACTTCTGTCACTTTCTTCACTGCCTAAAATTTCATAGAGCTGAAAATTACTGGGTCAATCTTGAAAGGATTCAGTAATTGGAAAGAAAGAAAAAAAAAGAGGGTGGTGTTATTTTGTTACCCTTGCAAAGTGCAGATAAAATCTAGAGTCCAGCATTAGTTATTGATCTTTGGGGGTGAAGGGAGCCTGGCAGGATGATGATGTCCTTCTAACTTCATTATGGAGAGGAGCTCCAGGAAGCATTTCAGTGTGCTGGGGTGGGGGCCGTGCCCTTGGGCTCTGCTGCGCCGGGCGATCCTGATCCCGCAGCCAGGGAGGGTTTGTTGTTTCCAGCAAAGCTGAGAAAAAGCACCAGACCAGCAGGCTGCTTGTGGAGGAAGAGGAGGGAAGGGACAGTTAGATCAGTTGAGGGGTGCAAGAGCAGCCTGTCCTGAGTTGATCCCAGCATGAGGTAGAGATAAGCCGGGAGAAGGGGGTACAGTGGTTCTGTATCTCAGTGGGACGCTCTTGGTCCCAGCCCTGGGTAATCCCTGCCCAGCCTGTACTTGTTCCATGGGTGCCTGCAGCCTTCAGCCACCCCAGAAGCTGTCCAGGACCTGCATCCCAGCAGCCCCACATCTTGGACTCGCAAAAAGCCTAAGATGTTGAGTGACTGAATCCCCCAAGCTGTAATTGCGGGTATTGAGTGTAATACTATATGTTTTTCAAAGCCGTCCAGCCCCCAGAGTTATTTTCATATCAATTAACCCTCTTGCACAGTTAAGGATGGCAGCAGAGAGAGGAGGGAAGTGACAGCCTGTGATTTGGAGTCCTTTAATCTTAAAACTAAACAAAATTAAAGCGAGGCAGGCTGTCTGTGGGGTGCAGACAACATCCTACGTGTTAGGGGTTAAACCATATCCAGAGACAGATGCTGATGGCATCAGAGATCTGCGGTCACTTGGGTTTCTGCAGCTGATGCAGAGTTCTCCCTGCTTCCCATGCTGCAAGGAGGGTGCCCAGGCAGGGGCTGGGGGGCACCTGGGTGTGCCTGGGGCTGGGTGATGGGTGAGCATCCCTCTGGCTCCCAGGCCCTTGCAGGAGGTGCCCACCATGCCCTGAGCGGGACACCAGGAGACCGCTGGCACCCACGCATGGCATCGTGGACACTGCTGTGCCCAAGGCTGGGAGTTGATCTGAACCCACAGAGCTCAGACTGAGAGGTTGGTGCCCCCCATGGCACTAAAACCACACCCCAGAGCACAGGGGCTCTCCCATCCTTCCCACGGGCTCCGCTCTCAAGGAGGAAGGTGAGGGTCATGTCCATCCAGCAGATTCCAGTGCATGAAAGTAATTGTCCAGGTGGAAGCAGTTGGTGTAGTGGTTGTATTTATTGAGAGAGACAGGAGTGGTGCTGTTAGAGATATCAGCTGTGCCTTGGTGAAGGAGGAGGCTTTTCTGAGGAGAAAAAATAGCCTTTTGTGTTCTGTCTGTCTGGACCTCGGTTCTGGAGCTGATCTCTGAGGTTATAATTGATATTTTTATAGATGAGATATAAATATAATTAAGTCACTGCAATTATTTGTTTATCGCCATCTCCCTCAAGTCAGGCAAGGTCATGTGCATTTAAAAATACGTCCCCAGGCAGTTTTGAGTAAAGAGTAGTTAAAATATATAGAAATAATTGCCTAATTTGGTCATTTTGAGAGTAGCTTTTCTTGGCAGCAGCCTGGCTATAGCACCGAGTATCCTTAGAACTGGTCGGAGGGAGCCTTCCCTCAGCTCACGGATTGTGCTTTTTAGGAGGCTGGGGCTGAGCGAGAGCTGCTCCAGCAGGTTTGACCCACAGATTTGGGGAAAAGCATCCATAGACACGGTGATGATGTTTTTTTAAAACATAAAGTGCTTTAAGGGCTTTGGATGAAAAGTGTGACATAAGCTATAAATGGAGGCAGTGTTATTGTTATTGCTTTCCGAGATGAGATGGGCTTTTATTCCCCTGTCAGCTGTATCACTTCATAAATGGGACTCCAGAGAGTGCGGTTGTTTTGCGGGAAGCTCTGGCTCCACACCGCTCCCTCCCCGTGAAATCCATCCCAGGGACCTGGGGCTGGCAACGGAGAGATTTAACCCTTGGTGACAGAGCTGAGGAGTGTTCATCTTCTCCGGAGGATCAGGGGAGCAGTAGCTGCACACAGAGGGTTTGGAGCAATTTTTAAGCAAATATTTGCTTCTAAACTTCACATGAGGGCTGTGAAGATTCATTAGTTAATGTTATTTACCATTTACACACCTATCAGTGAACACCATCAGTCACACCTGTCTGTTTAGATTGCAGCAGTGACATGTGCCATGTTAATATTTTATATGTGTGTGTTTTTAATATTACATCCCCCCTTATAAATATTCATTTCTTAAACACATTAACGGCTGCAGCGCTGCAGAGCAGCCCTGACATCTCTGCTCCGTGTCACCAGTTCTCCAGGCTGGGGGATCCAGGGTAGGAGCTGGGATGGCAGCAGCATGAGGAGAGCTGCTCTGCTCTCAGGGCTGGGGGCCACTTCCCAAGTTTCCTATTTGGCACCAGTTTGTTGCCCTTAGGCTCTCCTCAGGTGATGGGGACTGTGAGTGTCCCCCAGGGGCAGGGTGACAGCTGTTCTGGGGCAGTGCCATGCCCGTGGCTCGCCCAGCTCTGTCCTGCTCTGTCCTGCTCCCTGCTTTGGTGTTAATAAACACAAAACAAAAAGGAAAAGCTGCCAATTCTTGGATCCATCTCCCTTGTCTTTTAATTTCCTGGCTGGTGCACCTGATGTGAAGTGTGAAAATAAACACAGGCCAGTGTGAGCCCCGCATCCCAGCGGGCTCCAGTTTGGAATAGCAAATCAGGCTCCTGGCCACGCTTTTCCAGGCGATTATGGAACGTCTCAGGTGGTTACAGTCATCCTGCCCCTGGCCTCACGCTGGATAATGCCACCTGAGGCTTGGAATAATTGCCCGGCTCTGGACTGTCTGTCAGACCTTATTGCTTAATTTTATACCCATAATGAAAATTCCATCCAGAGGACGAGACGGAGCGAGCAGCTGCCCTGGCTGGGGTGCACCCAAGGAAGAGATGCCTGTGGATGCTTTCTCTGAAGAAGGGGAGAGGCTCCACTTGCAGCAGCACTCGAGAAAGGGGCTGGTGTTTTTATTTTCTTGTTTAACAAACAAACTGCAATAGTAATACTGGTTAGGAAAAAAAATCCCTCCAGCCTCCAGTAAAGGCTGCAAACTCAGCCCAACAATTCATTTGGAACCTCCAGTATCAGAGACTTTACGTTAAATACCAACTTAAAAGCACGTTGTAAAGAACAGTCAGGTTGTAAACTCATTTGTATCTTGTCTTCATGGCCATCACAGGTGAAGAAATCACTTAATTCTCTGTGCCCAGAAGGAGAGCCCTATGCAGCCTGACCTTTCTGACCTGGATTTATCCAGCATCCTTTCAATCAGCCCTTGTGCAGGTTGAGGAGATGGTGGCTGAAGGGCTCAGACCCCAGCGCTCACCCTCCCCAGGATGGAACAGCTCAGGAAGGAGCCTCAGAGCCAGAGTGCACAACTGTCTGGGGAAATGCAGCATCTTCTGTGGCACCTGTGCACAGGATCTTAAACAGCTTTTCAAATATCAGTTGAGTTTTCTGGGGTGCAGTAAAGGATGGTTTTGCAGATCCGAGGCTGATATCCTGATGCCGCAGGTGGGAAAGCAGAGGCACAGAGATGGGAGAGGGCAGTGCTGCTCTTGTAGGTGTCTGTGGTGTCCAGGGCAGGACCATGGGCAGGAATGAGGCATTTCCTTCCCATGGAACTATTGTTCATGGTCTTTGTCTTGAAGAGAAAAATCTTCATTCACTTAGTCCTGAAGTGCATCAATACCAATGCAGCTAAACCACAGTTGTACTGGAGAGGGCAGAGGAAATCAGCAGAGCCACCTGGTCTCTGCAAGGTTCTTGAGGAAACATAAAGTGAGCATTGTGCAAATATTTCAGAAGTTTTCTAAATGATGATCATGGTTCTGTCACGCTTGCAGGGGGTGAGCTTGTGTCAGAGACACCACATCGTGTGCCCGGCTGAGGCTGCCTTGAGAGTGAGGTCATTTAATACGAGCTCAGTTTGCCTTCTCAGTGTCACTGCCGAGCAGCCAGCTTGAGTGACAGAGAAATTAGCACAAATCCTGATGATCTCTGAGCAGAAAGAAACCCTAAAAGCCACAAATAAGTTCTTGCTTATGAATCTACCCAGCTGATGGAACCCAACCCCTTTTGCTTCCTGAATGCAGGAGCCAAGTGATTAGCAAGGAGCACTCTGAGCCTTGTGGGACTGTTTGGAAATGTTAATTGAGGAAAGGCCAGAAACGGGAGGAGAACAAAATGCAGCATTTCCATAGACGGGCAGTCTGCATACAACAGGCAGAATTAAAATCAGCATGGTGACCTTGAGAAAACAGGCAGCTCCTCGCAACGTGCCCAAAAATGTGATATGAAAATGGGGAGAGACGCTGCCTCACTCGGTCCCTGGTGTGTTGATTCCTTCTCCCAGTGGATCACAGGGAGCAGACTGGGCAAGTCCTCTCCAGCGTGCACAGGGGGAGCTTTTGTTTTTCACAGACCTGTGCTTTCTCTTGGTTGAGTTTGATAATGAATCTTTTGGAGCCCTCGCAGTGAAGGTGAGGAGGATGTTGCAGAGAAGGGGCTGGTTTGTCGCCCTGGAGTGAGTCGCCTCCATCGTTGCGCCTGGGCCCCTCGTGCCTTTAATTGCACGAGGTCATTGCCATATGTAAAAAACCTCCTGGTGATTTTTTCAAACAGATAACACATCCTCTATCCCCTAAATCTTGAGATTCAGCAGAAACAGAGGTTACACAGATAACGCTGGTAACGAAGCTTTTGCCCCTGAGCCTCCATCAGAGCAGGCTCCGCCACTTGTTCTCCCCTGTCCTCACATCCCTGGCTGGGGTTCTGTTTCTGGACATTAAAAGTGTTGGGAGTTCGGGGGGGATGCTCATCTGAGCTGTAGGTTCACAGGTGTACAGATACCTGAACATGTGCTCAAGTGTGTGTCCCTCCTGGGGGAGCAGCAATTGCTCCCAGGGTTGTTTCTGCAAGGCAGAAGCTGCAAGTGACTCTGTTGCCAAAGGAGGGCTTGTCAGGGGGGTGGAAATTGAAGGTTTCTTTAATTAGTTTGATTAATATGTCCTGGCATGGAGTGATTTTGCTTATGCTGTGTGGTTTTTGTATATATAAGCTGAAGTAAAAACATCTGGTGCTTTTTTCACTGGATCCGATAGAATAAGTTGAAAAACGGCTTCTTTCAGAAAACTGCAGGTCGGCACATTTGGGTTGTGGGTTTCATCTTTTTAATTTATTGAATGTTTTCTGGACCAGAAAACTACCTTCAGCTAGAGTAGTAACTCAGTGATTGCTCCCCATTTTAAAACACCTTCCCAGTGCCAAGAGCTTCCTGAATTCTCTGCTGTGGGAGGAAATCAGGAGTGAAGAGATCCAGTACCGTTAATCCTCCTCCGCCCTCTCGTGAGTGATTCCAAACCCCTTTCCAGCTGTGTAGGGAATGGAGCCCTGCGTCGTCCCAGGGAATCCCAGGTCAGATGTGGGAATGAAAATGCTGAGCATGGATCTAGGCTGGGTTCGTGGCTCACACTTTGACCACAAAGCCATTTCTCCCTATTTACTCTCGCTGAGGCTGTTGCCAGCCTCAGTATAAGTCAGGTGGGAGTTGAGAGGTTGACTTCAGTCACAGCAATGCCCTGGTGATGGAGATCTTCCTCCTTACCCACTGCAGGAGTCACATGTGAACACATGTGTTCCACAGAGCACTGGAAATTAGGGCAGGATCCCTAGGGAGAAGCCTGGCAGGAGAATTTCCTTCGTTGTGGCAACAGATATTCCCCCGTCAGCTCACAGGGAGTTTGGATGAGCTAAAATCACTTTAAGTCTTGGCAGGGGGTTGGCTTTTGCCATTTCTGGTCCTGTTCTAGCAGCTCTGTTCCTCTTTGCCCTGAACCCAAACTAATAAAAAGGTAAAAATATTTGCTTTTGTGCTGCCTGGGTGCAATTGCAGGAAAAAAAAAATCAGATTACAGAAAGGTGGGGTTTGTTTCCCGTTCTCCCACACCTGGTGGTATCCCACAGGTTTTCTCCTGGCCCTTTGGCTTCGTTCTGCTCCATCCTGACAGGGCAGGAGCACAGAGCCAGTTCCATACCTGCCCCTGTGGTTCAGGAGGGGTTGGGAGCAGCAGGAAGGTGGTGGGAGCTGGAGATGGGCTGCAAACCTGCCTGGCTGCCCGGGGAACGAGCAGCTGCAGAGGGAAGATGGGAGCAGCTGTGGGTATGAAATTAGTCATTCTATGAAGAAATGGATTTGATAAATAATAAAACAGTGGTATTAACAACAGATGCTTTCCAGGTCAGATGACTTTGATAAAAGCACCCAACAGCCGTGGGTAATGGTATGAAAAATATGTATCTATATTTATAGATCTATTTATATGAAAAGTCATATAAATAAGTGTGTGTGTATATGCTCTCTGTAAATGTACCTGACATTTTATTTCTGTTTTAAAATGACAGTGGAAGTGTCGCTGCTCCCGTTCTTCGCAGGCTTTGAGACTTGTCAAGAAAACCTGAAATTTGATCAATTCCCCGAAACCAGAGCTCCCTCCCCTCCTCTCCACAGCACAGGCTCCATTTGTTTTTATATTCATACCTTTTCATTTTGATAACTGTTTTGATTTGTAAAATACTATGCCTTATACAATGTTTCCTTTATGATGATGTAGTGTGCTCTTCTTATCTTTCACCTTAAATCTTTGATAAGAGCATTTTAAAAATGAAATTGCTACCTGGCACCATTACACACTCCTGGCTGCCTGCCAGCAGAGACGGAGCTGCTGGAGGAGAGAGGCTCTGGAGAGCCTTCCCGAGGAGTGCAGGAGCTGGGTTGGGATGGAGGAGGCTGAGGAGAGGGAGGAAGCACAGCAGGACTGACCCCTGCTCTCACAGCCGGGTGCTGTGTTGGCATTGGGAACGCTGTGGCCTGGGGAGCACCACACCTTCGCAGGGGTGGAGGTGCTGCCAGGGGTCAGTGCCAGCCCCGTTCCAGCCATGCCAGAGGTCTCTGAACATTCCCCTCTCGTCCTTCCCTTCTGAATTCCATATTAACCCAGTGACTGTCCCCGCAGCCGCACGGGGAGCAGAGGGAGCCCATAGGGGTCACTTTATTTTTTCCTCGAAGCTGTCCCACTGAACTTTGGGATTGTGATGTTTTGGTAGGGTAACCCAGCACTGCTGGAGTTACCAACACATCCAAGTAATTGAAATGTTTTTGGATAGCTGCTGGTTGTTGTGCTGCGGAATGTGATTTATCAGGGGAGGCATCAGCAGTGGGAATATCAGTAAATAGACCTGTCTGACATGGCAGGTCATTTTTATTTTAATGTGGTAGATTTAATGAACTCTGATTGTTATAATTCATGGCAGTGGTGGAATGCATCCATCCCCTCCTGATGACATTTGGTGCTGCTCCATCCTTCGTTAGTGCCGTTATTATGGCTGGAGAACTCCGCTCTCTGCCTTAGATTCCCAAAGTGCCCATGGTTGACTGACAAATTGTTGCCTTTTACATTCAGTACTACTAGCAATAAACATAGCCAAAAACTTCCCCAAGTAGTTCATGCATTATAAATTATTATTATTATTTATTGAATCTCTCAAAAGGGCGTTTGCAGAGGCCTGTGGGTGTTCCCCAGGTGTTGGGGACATAGCTGGGGCCATTCCTGCCCTGACACCTCTCCGGGAGTTCGAGGGTTGGAGCGTGTCGAGGTCAGAGCCAAGAGCAGCCCCCAGATCTGTTGTCAGGTGATTGAATAGCATTTGTGTCCAGCCTAACCCAATCTATCTCACCTCGCTGAGAAGAAAAAAAAAAATAATCCTGCATCAAAATTACTGCTTTTGGAACTGTCTTGTCTCTTTTGAGTAGGAACTGGAGACAACTAGACAAGCTTCAATGGAAGCGAATAAAGAAACGTTACTTTGTGAACACAATCTTCTGGTACCAGTCACTTCTCAACAGCCATTCAATCAAAATGCTAATGGCAAAGGCAGCAAGGGAGCGAGGTTATTGTAATCCTAATTGATAGGCTGCAGGGATGGGGTTTGATAAGTGCTGTTGAAGAGATGTTTTTGAAATATGATTCCCTTTAATTACAATGATACTAATAAAAACTGAACAAATGATTTAATGATAGTTTTCTAGGTAACGGCCTGAAGATTTTTGTTCCAGTTATTTTGGAAGCTGTTTTTTTTTTTCTTTTTTAAACCAGAAATTATGAAAATCACCTCAAAAATAAAGCCGTAGTGGCAGGTAGTGACTTTATCTTGACTTGCGTGGCTACTTTGCATCAGAATTAATACCGTCACATCTGAAGCTTTTGAATAAGAAATCCAGTCATTTATTTATACAATAGACTTTGCTGAAAGCCCACAGTTGAAGCCACATTGCATGGTGGAATGCATTTAATATCTAGTGCTTATAATAATTAGGATCAATTATGCCAGCAAAGATTTGAAAATACATTTTGAGGGAGGGGCTGAGAGGTATTCATGGGGGTTTTACAGTGCATCAGGAGCAGGGGTTGGATCATATGAGTGGAGATCACTGGCATTCAGCAACGGGAAGCTCCAAACTTTCCCAGGGCAGTAGCATTTTCCATGTCCCCTGATGGGTGGGAGGGCTGTGCCAATGCTCCATGTTCTGAGACTTGCATCTTGCCTCTGGAAATAGGAATACAAAGAGAAAGGGGAGATCTGTCACTGACAGGCAGCCTCTGTCTCAGCTAATTTTTGATGATTTAATTGATAACAAAACAAATAATTTTTGGGGGGGATGTCTGTGTTTTGCTGTTGTTGGCATGGGTAGGGGCTCCTGGGACAGGGAGGATGCGCTTTCTTTCCTTTCAATTTGTCAAGCTCTCTCTCAAAGATCTGCCAGAGAAGAAAGGGTAATTAATAGGCTTGAAGTCATTTCCGATGTGTCAGTATTTCTGCCTTGCTTCCAAGTGATAATGTTCGCTGGCTCGAGGCCTCCGGGGAGCCTTCCATCTTATTAACTTGTCTAGGAGAAACAGTGAGTGGGGACAACTTGGGCTAGTGGGTGACATGAAATAAGGATTTGTGCTGCAGCGAGCTGTAAACACGGGGGCCAGTTGAGTAAAAAGTGGAAAGGAAAAAAAAAATAAAGGAAGAAAAATTTATTAAAAAGGCCACTGGTCACAAGTGCAGCTGATGGAGGGGGGACGATGTGCTTTATATAGGGCAGCCTGTACTCAGCGCGTTGAGCTGGAGCTGATTTTGTGCTGTGTCACCCATGGCCAACTTTGGCAGTGCCAGAGCTGGGTCCTGGTTCTGTCTGGGTCCCTCCGAGTCACCCGTGGTCCAGCGTGTGGCCTCTGCTGCTGGAAAATCTCGTGTCAGGGCTGTGGTGGTGGTTTTTTTTTAAACGGAGGTAAATGTGTAAATCTGGGGCTGTCCTGTGTGTTCGGTCCTGTCCTGCTGTCCCTGCACGGCCGGGGCACACGGAGCCACCGCCCCGAGCAGCTGCGGCCGAGGGCCTGCAGGGCCACCAGTGGCTTTGGGATGCTCAGGCTGAGGCACTGGAAAGGGACCTGTTTGTCAACACCCCAAGGGCTGGGCCCGTGTCCTCATCGCTCCGGCTCGTTGCCAAGTCAGTTGGCAGCTTTTGAAGCCTTTCTCGGTTGTGTTTGAGAACTTCCGTGTTAGACTGGGGACACTTGGGTGTGCAGGCGCCTTCCTTCTCGGAAGAACCGCAGGGATTAAGTAATCCTGCATCCCATACGGAGCCTGGGATGCGCTGGCACTTGAACAGCAACCTGGTGGAGTTGTGCAGCAGTGACAGGGTCCCTGGTGTCGCCCAGGTGAGGGAGTAGCTGTGCCTCATGGTTGGAGTGTGGAGAGAGGGGAGAGACCCCCTTATTCCATGTAGTTCAAAACCTGCTCTTCAGAGCTCCTCGAATCCTGCACACTCTGTCAAGGGGAGAGGTCAGCTGGTTGTAGGTGGGTCTGGTGTTCAGGTTCAGTACCAGCTGGAGGACAGGCTGTAAAGAGGGACAGAGCGAGGAGGGGGTGTTTGGGGGTGGTGTTGCTGCAGCTGAGCCCAGCCCGGCCCTGCCGAGCGCCGCTGCGGCCGCCGGAGCTCTGACCTTCGTGGCAGATGTGCCCTTACATAAGGGGGGTGCTGCATCTACAATTTAACCTTCTTTGCTTTTCTTGGCTTGGTTTTAAGTTCTCCTCGACCGCACAAGCATGAGAGCAGCTTCATGAGCCGTGCAGGAGGGACCCAGTGGGGACAGCGCCAGTCCCACCGTGGACGAGCTGTTCCTTGGGACTGTTCCTTTGTGATGTTTTGAAGTAGCAAACCTTGGTGTTTTGGGTCACTGGGAAGGAGCAGGATGTCTTTCAGGTATTGACAGGTTTTTGTTCCTTTTCTCTTCTCTTCTGATTTTACCCCTGTTTGTCAAGCTCACTTCTCCTGTTCCAGAGAAGTTATTACTGCTAAACATCTCTGACACCTCTTGGCAAAGTGTGAGGTGGCTACAATGAAAAAAACAAGGAAGCCACCTCAAAGCTCTTCAGTGATTAAGCCACTTAACTGGCAAGTTCTTCTCTTCCACTGCCGAGCATGTTTCTGCCCAATGGAGTTCCCCTTGCAAGCACTTATTAGGGAGGCTCTGGTATAATCTAATTAAAATTTGGTTTAATATTCTGTGAAAATGAAAACTGAATCCTCCCTGCTCGAAAGAATGACCGTGCATGTATTAGTCCTCTGTTTTGTTGTTGTTGTTGGCTTATTCAAATATTAACACTGCCTGCACTCTCAAAATGATGGTTTGTGTCCATTAACAGGGCTTAATTCCCAAATTTAATGATGAGTGATACACAGGAATTGGTGAAAGCTGCTTGCTGGATATTTTTTATTATGTTTTTTATGCTAATGTTCCTTCCTGGAGGTAAATAAGAGGAGGGGATGCTGGGCAATATTATTACTGTGAAATTAAAATAAAGTCTCATTATTTGAGGATGGAATTTAGTGGCTGAAGGTTTACTCTTCATTTGCAGCTTCATTCTGAATTCTTCCAACTAATTACCTGCTGATTAGTTGAGGACAGGCGTTGCTCACCTTGGCCTTGAGCATCAGGTTATCTCCTGGGCAGGGTGTTGGGGTGGCTGTATTTTATTTGGTACATGTGAAGAAGGTACTGACCTCCAACAAATAGGTAACAGCAACTTCCCTGCATTTTCTGGTCAGACTTAACTCTTCTTTAGGGAAAAGCTTTTTTGGGAGAAAAAAAATACAGAATTTAAAGCTGGAATTTATTTATAAAACACCCAAACCTTTTATTCTTGCATTGAAGATGGGAAAATTACCAGAATGTCAGAAAACCTCCAACTATCTGAATGTTTCCTTCCCTTTCCCCACCTGTCTTTCTGAACTTGATTTTAAACGTGGAAATATCTCTGTTCCTGATCTATTGAAGGTTCCCATCAGTGACCAGCAGAAAGGCTGCTCTGGCGTGCGTCTCCTGTGGGCAAAAGATAACTTTAAAAAGCACAGGTTTTATCTGGAGAGAGCGGGGTGGGAGGCAGGAGCCACGGGGATGGATCACTGGAAACTTCCTCTGCACAGGGAGCGGGATCTGCCAGGAAAGTGTGTCAGGAAAATCCCCTCAGAGCAGATGTGCTTTGGGATTGCAGAGTCTCTGAGTGGTATTGAAGGCACTTTACCAACTCGGGCAGGGCAGCCAAAGCCAGCACACCCCTTCCCAGACCCTGCTCCCTCCTCCTCCTCGGGGGCAGGGCACGAGTGAGGCTGTGCCAGGCTGGAAGGACTGTAACCAGTGCTCTCTTGTGGTGGCAACTCAAGAAACAAGGAGTGTTTGGAAGGAGAGCCTTTACTCTTGAGAGTTTCAAGGGAAGGTGCTGAAAACCACAACAAGGCTTGGCAGGGCGAGCGGCCTGGCTGCACCCGGGGTCAGCGTGGGGCTCCACGGGGTTACGGTGTGTCCACCCTCTGTGTGAGAACACAGAACCACCCAGCAAAGAGCCCACAAAGCCTGGGCTCAGGAGGTGCTCATGCCAGTGGGATTTCTGCCATGAAACCCCTGGTTTGCACTGTCCCCCCGAGCCCTCAGGCTGATGCTCTGCCCACAGACGACCACTGAGCCCTTGCACTGACCAGACTGGGGGCGACTCGTGGGATGAGGTGGGGTCTAGCTGGATGGTGCTGACATCAGCTGGGGGGGATGGATGTTGAAATCATCAAAACAGTCAACAGCTGGTTTCATACGGGTTCTCTCGCTCATGCGGCTGATCAGAGATGATTTTGGCGCTTGCCATGAGCACGCCCAGCCGGAGCAGTGGCCATGCAGGCGCCTCTGGGGGGCTGCATTATTTCCCAGTCCTTCTGCACTCTGTGGCACGGGATAAATCACCCATCCTAGGATAGATGGATGGAATGTGGTGTCAGGCGGGTGGCAGCCTCACCAGGCTGAAACCACAATGACATCATGAAGCAGATCAAAACATTAAGTCTTTAAAACCATATGTTCGATGTGTCATATCACAAGAGCTTTATATCCCTGCTGATAACGATCAGCTGCGCGTTATCTCTGCTTTCTCGCCGGTACATTTCTTACAAGCTGATAAACTTTGAGCTGGATGAGAACCAAGTGTGCCACGTTGGTAACGTCTGGAGCGGGGCTGGAATAGCCTGCCCAGGGGCTGATAACAGGGTGATAGCAGGACCCGCTGTTCCAGATGATTCTCAGCACCTCTGCTCCAGGTCTTCTGTCCTGGTGGTGGGCTCCAGGTGCTGCAGTGATCCTGCCAGCCCTGCCCGTGCTCCACAGCCAGGTAGCCACCCTGGCCAGCAGAAATGGATAAATACCAGTGAGCGTTGATGTTTCAGGAGTGGGATGCCTCGCTTCACTTGGCATTTTAATCTCTTCCAGCACTAGGCTGGAATAAGCACTTTCTTAGTGTGCGGTGATTTATTTTGTTAAAAACTAAAGCATTATTCATAATTATGCAGTTTTATGAGAGTAGCCATAGCAGTGTTCTTCCTGTGGTTGGCTGTGGGAGCTGGAATAATATTTAAATAAGAGCCCTGGGGAAAGGACACGCTCACATTCGGCGCGGGGCTCAGCCTATTGAACTGGTGTATAATTACCTCTATTCAGCACCACTGCTCCAGTTATCAGCCGGCGTCAGGGGGAAGGCCAGCGCTTCGAAATGACACAGATTGTTAGAGAACATCAAACTTTTTTAATACAGTTAATGATCCTCAGCTATAAATAGCCTGTTCCTGGTGACTGGCACTGAGGGTTTGTGCTGAGCTGCACAGCGCTGTAGTTTGTTGGGTTTTCTTTTCTCCTTCCACAGATACTGTAGATGCTTTACAAACAGGGTAAATAGACCCTTTCTGGGTTGGGAGGTGAAGGTCCTACCCAGCAGGAATTTGCCCGAGGTTGTGTATGAGGTGGGAGTCCAGCAGCTTCATCCCCTGGTCTTTTTGACTCTTGCCCCCCAGCATGGACTGGAATGGGGATGGCTCCTCTGGGGCTTCTCACCTCTCCTGTGCCACTGGGTAGTCTTCTGGGAACGGCCAGGCCTTCGTTTCATGGCAAGACAGGCAGCTTTTGTATATGCTGTGCCCCAAAATTTCCTCTGTCCTCTCTCCAGTTAAATATGACTGTAGGTTCATGGAGGAGAGTTTTGAGATGGTGCTCTCGGAGTTTGGTGGCAGCTGCAGTCCAAGAGCTTGAAACAAGAAGGACTTGGTCCAAAGGAGCCCTTGTCCTGGCAGTGCCCTGCTCTGACCCAGTAAATCCCTGAGCAAGTGTAAATCTGCTGAGGGGAATTGTCTGCAGAAGGCCTGGCTGGGGCATTTCTCTGTGCTCAGGCTGCATCACGAGCAGTTCCTACTCCCTGGGAGTGCACAGATCCCTGTAGGTTGCTTTACCCTTTACAAAATGGGATTTGAGCCAGCCAGGAAGTCTGAGAGTGGCACTTAAAAGCTCGGAGTGCCGCAGACACGCTGAGCCGTTCGCTGGAGGCAGTGTGTGAGGCTGAGATGGGGCATCAGGCTGAGCTCAAGAGGGTTTCCAGTCAGCAGTGCTGCTGAGTATCTCAGCAAAATGATGCCAAAACCCCCCGAAACCCTGAACTGACTCCTGAACTCCAGTGCAGCGATGGAACAGCCGCGTTTCCCGCTGCCCAGAGGCCGCGGTGAGACTCTGCCACAGCTTTGTTCTCCGGAGCCTGCAGGGACCACGGGAAAAGGTCATCGCACAAACAGCGCTCCTCCACGGAGAGCTCTTTGTCTGCTTTGAAAGCGGGGAAGCAGAGGGGATTCTCATGGAATGCCTGCCCCCCACCCCAGCCCACCCCACGTGTTCCCGCTTCCAGCCCAGGCTCGGGTCAGGAGTCAGCCCTTGCTGGATCTGGGGCTGTGGCTGCTTTTTAGTGCCGTGGGTTTGCTCCCGGCAGGGGTGGGGATGGAGCCGGCGGCTGGGGATGAGCACAGGGATGGAGCTGGAGGCCTGGGCACTGTGAGAACACCCCGGGGAATGCTCAGGGTGTGTAATTAGTTCCCCGTTTCTTCTGCCTGTGACTGCTGCTCCTGGCGCTTTTGTTTTTAAGGATAAAGATTTCAGCGTTTCCCCGAAGGTTTGAACAAAGGTTGAGCGCGGGGGGAAATCCATAAAACAATGTCACCAAAACACGGGGAGGAGAGGGAAGCTTTAATAAAGCTTTGCTGGCCCTGTGCACCTGGGAGTCGGGCTGGGATGGATTCGAACAGGAGAGAGGCGCTGGAGAAGGTCACCTCTAAAGGTGGCAGATGACAGAGCAGTGTGGCCGCGCTTCTGGGGGAGCTTTGGCAGGAACCCATCTGTCCATAGGTGTTTATTCATCCCATCCTCCGGCATGTGATTCCCTGGCATCCTAGGGCTGGGCAGAGCTGAGGAAGGTGCTTGTGCTTGGGTGGATCAGGGATAGATAGAGGGGAGAAGATTTCAAGGGAACCATTCACAGCAGGGAATGACTCGGCTGTAGCTGTCACAGGAACTCAGAAGACCGTGGTGAGGCACTCAGCGATGACAAATCATGGATTTTGGATGGCTCAGCAGAGAAAGTCCCTCTCTTTTTACCTCATCCATCTGTGCATGGTCTTGAAAAGTGGCTGCAGGGGAAGGGAAGCACCTGCTGTACCCGAGGAGCATTGGGAAGCCTATTTTAGATGTGATACTTTAAAATTTAGATGTCATTATTAGTAAAGGGCTCTGGGTTTTGTGCTTGTCTGAGCCTTGTTTTCCTTCTCCTTTCCCAGCAGATCCCTTTTACAGTGCTGCTCTGCTCTGTGTGGTCCCTATTAAAAGTTTCTTTTCCCAGGGTGATTCTGCTCCTTTGTTGCATCTGGTTCTTGAACACTTTATACTATCAAACAGCAAAACTGCTTTTATTGATGCAGCAAAGAACAATGGGACTTCTCCAACAGTGCTCCCAAAATACACTTGTGGCTTTTTACTTTTTTTTTATTGCTGGCTTCCAACAGTGGAAAAAATGATTAAGATCTGTTAGGTTTACTCTGGTCACTTCAATGGGAGATTGGTAATATCAACAAACGACTCCATAAATGGATTATCTCCTCTGCTCTGGCAGGGCTGAGGCGCTGTGCTGCTGCCCTGCCCGTGCTCCTTGGGCGAGACAGGCAGCTGGGAAAGCAGAAGCATCCTCAATTTACAGGAGGGTTGGGCAGAGCTGCGGGCGCTGGGCTCGTGTCGGGTCCCTGCAGGGTGATGGGGTGGGCTGGACGCGCGTGGTCACTGCTCCCGCAGGGACTGGCCCCGAGCCCGGCGCGGCTCCCCCGAGTCACCTCCTCTGTCTGCGGGGAGAGGGAGGGAGGGCAGACAGGGACCCTCTCCTGTGTGTGAGCTGAGCTTCCCAGAATGTCTCTGTGCTGGATTCGGGTTTTCCATGTGAACAGGTGTCAGGATAAGTGTGTCTGCCATATAAAAGAAAAGATTATGCCATGTTAAAAATTTGATATATGCATTTTAATGGCCACTGTCAGCCTTTGCCCCTGGACATATGTAAAATTTGATGACTCCTGACTATCTGGAGCTATTACCGTAGAAGCAAAGCTGTTTGCCCTGTTTCAGGGGAGTAATGTGGAGCTTGGGATGGAAGCTGGGGCCAGGAGAGTCTCTGGTGTTAATGAGGAAACACTGTGCCAGCTACGAGACCATGGATGGAGGTCTGAGCAACCTGCTCTAGTGGAAGGTGTTCCTCCCCATGGCAGGAGGTTGGAATGGGATGAGCTTTAAGGTCCCTCCCAATCCAGCCCATTCTATGATCTGTGTTACCTCACTCAACCTGTAGTCCTGGGCAAAAATCAGACATCAAGCTTACATTTAAAAGGGTGTTTTTCCCCCACCTCCTCTACTTCTATCAGAGCTTTCCTGGGAACACACCCAAGCAGTTTGAACTTTTTTCTTGTTCTCAGCCCATGCACACAGAGGAAAGCTGGGTCAGCATTTGCAGGGGTGTTTGAGGCTGTATCTCACACCCTCGGTGGTGGTGGGAGCTGCAGAGTGCTGGCCTCTCCGTGGTGGTGGGAGCTGGTTTCCAGGAATAGCTGAACAAATACTCTGCTCTTCACATGTGTATCCAAAGGAACAACTGGTGCGTGCATTCAAAGCATCTGTCCTGGCCAGGCTCTCTCTCTCACAGCAGTCTGCGTTGTTTGCTTAGGCAAATACTGATACGGTGTGTGAGCAGCAGGGATGGAGTCCTGGCCAAGGATATTAATAATGTCCAGGAATGTTGTGTGCTCCCTGAAGTTTTAGCCCAGAGGGGTCATACTGCACAGCTCAAAGGGATTAGCTTAACCTGAGGCTAAGCTGCTCATTTTTGCTGGTATTTCCCTTGACCCTAGTCAATTTTTTCAATTCTTTGAATAGTTTTTTGTTGTTTGGTGCCTGATTTGTTATTCCTTTGCACTGTGATATATGGAGTCAGTAGGGCAATGGAGAGTCCGTGCTCTCCTTCCCAGCCAGGGCTGGCAGTGCCCTGGGAGGCAGCCCGGGGAGGGTAAGATCCATGCAGGCTGCAGAGCTGCAGGGAAGCGTCACTGGGTTTTTGGTGCAGCAGCATTTCACCTGGGTGAGGGATGCAAACCCAGCAGCTAAAGCACAGTGAGGAAAAACATTGTTGAAGGTGGGGGGCTTTCCATGGGGGTGCACCTGTAGAATGTGCCCTCGTGTCCTCATTCACCTGAGCTTTGTGTTGGTGGCTCCCGTGGCGCTTCCCCGCGACGATGCCGGGGCTGCACCAGTCTCACGCTGGCTGTCCTGTTCCTCTCAGTGCAGCACCAGTGGGGAAGGGGTCTCTGCTGGGTCGAGCCCCACGCTGGGTGCTCTGCTGGGGACTGCAGTGACAGCTGCCAGCAGCGTCACCAGCGCCACTTTCAGAGCCCGTGGCGGAGCGTGGCCTTTCACCTGCCCATTTATCTCGGCTGGTGCTCGTGTGTTAATGAGAGAATGGCACCTGCACGCTCCCAGCAAAGTGCCCTTCGCTCTGCCTTCCACGCTCTGCAGTTTGCAGGGAGGACTCTGTAACCTCTGCTGGCAGCTGGGGAGCCCAGGGCCGTGTGTGATCTGGGGTGGCTTTGTCCCCCCCCAGCCCTGAGCTGTCTCTGTGCCGCTGCTGCTGCAGGATCCAGGTAGGCAGGAGTCACCTTGAGTGCAGCCGTTCAGCTGCTGGGAACATCTCCCCCTGCAAAGGCAGTTCTGGAGACGCTTCACTTCTCTGGGTGCACCTCTGGCAGCTGCTGCACCCCGGAATCCACGGTGGGGGAGTTAAATTTCAGCAGCACAAACAAGGGGAAGGTTCTGGGCTTGGCAGGTGCTTGGAGAGGAGCAGCAGCAGTAGCAGGTTTTGGCCTCATTCCTCCACCATGGACCTGCCTCCTGCTTCTCCTCCACTTGCTGAAATTGAGCAGAAACTCATCTTCAAAATCCCTTTTTAGTTTGGAGGGAGTCGTCAGCTCCAGGAACTCGGAGGCTCAGGGGCACTGGCTCACCGGGGTGGGGTGAACTACGACCCTGTCACCAACCAGGGGACACTGATTCATGGTGCCTTTTGGTGGCAGGTGCTCTGTGACAGAGCCTGAAATTGGAGCATGGCTGAGATGGGGCACAAATGGGCCTGGGTGGGGGCAAGCTGGGGGTCTGCCCCTCCCAGCCTCCCCATACAGGGCACCCACAAATGCCCCGTTGCAGGTGGGCATCCATCATCCCACCCTCTTTGTGACAGAAAAGACAACTTTGGAATCTTGGTTGCAGAAGAGACGGCTCTGGGAAGGAATACTTGCACTTTTTTAATAATCTATTTCTATAATTGAAGGATTTCAGATTTCTTTTGTAAGAGCAAGTGCCTGCTTAAACATGGAGACAAATACAACCAATAATATGTACTTGAAATTTAATGCAGGCTAATTCATTTTGGCACAGTCCCAGATATGCTGATTAAATGGCCTGTGAAGTGCTACAATATCTTGATAATGTACATTCCACATTTGATTATATAATCAATTATGTTGCACCTAATAACATTTAAAATTAGTGGAAAAGCTGTGAGCAGATTGTATCAGGTGCAGAGTGGGTCTTGGGCAGCTTTAAAAAAACTTCTACCAGCGTACACTGCGAAGGAGCAGGCGTAGATGGATCTTCAAATACTGTTCTTCAGGAAACCAGAGACTTGATAAAATTTCTGTTAATTTAGTGCCTTGATTTAGAGTAAAATAAGGTGTCTGCAGCTCCCCTAGTTTGCTGCTGGCAAAGGGACTAATATTTCCTATCAAGAGGTGACCTTGCACCAGGTGTTTAGAACAGCCCTGGTGATGCTGGCAGTAATTCTGTGGTGGCTTTAGCCCCTGGGCCAGACCCAGAGCTCAGCTCTGCCTGTGGGGGTTTTCCTGCACCCACCAGTGGGAACGAGAGCTCCCCCTCACTGGCTCTCCCCTGCTTGGGGAACCTGAGTGTCCATCGCTGGGGACAGCCAGTTCCTCCATTGCGTGGGACATTTGAACGTGCTGCTGATTTCAGAGGGATTCCCCGCCTGGGTGGCTGGTAGTGATCACTGTGATGGGGAGCCCCGAGCTGGCACCTGGGAGCAGCCAGGATCATTTGGCAAATGATTGTCATTCCTTTTTGGGAAAGTGAGTGCTTTCTGGGTGACTGGCGATGGCAGGTTAGGGGGAACTTGGCCTGAGTTTTATGGCCCTCCAGTAGAAGAGGGTTGATGGGAAACAAATGCGTTATGGCCCCAGACAAGCTGTTGCTCCATTTTTTGTTCTGTTTAAAGCAGCACTATCAACCAGTTGGAATATAGGCTTGGAGTATCGCAGGGAGTAATCTAATTAGTATGAAGTCAATTCACTAGTTCCTTTTGTATCTCGTGATTAAATAAGTGGGAAAATGGCTTGAAAATTAGGTGCTAGAACAACCCAATTACATTTCTGTAGCTTTTTGTATTCAATTTCATAAACAATTTTGCTCTTCGCTGGTTAATCAGTGAATGCCTTTTTCCAGTTTGAAAAGCACTTTTGAAATTATAATGCAATTAAATTGTGTGTGGATGTTCTGGCATAGCGAGCGTGAGGGCTGGGGGCCTGGCAGCCAGCCATGCTCTACCTTGACAGTAATGAGTTCCTGAGCTGGCAGCTTGCTGGTGTCATTCATAATATTGTCCTCGCTGGGATGCTGTGAGAGGCAGCCGGCTCTGCTCCTTCCCAGCTGAGGTGGCCGGGATGTGGTGCGGGATCCTCTCCCCTGGGCGTGGATCCTCGGCAGACCCAGTGCCTCGGCACTGGCAATGGCTCAGTGAGCAGATCAGATGTGCCAACACCCAGTGGAGTTTGTCACAAAGTTGTAAAGCAGCTGCCTGTGCGCTTTGGGCTTTTCCTTTTTTTTCCCTCTTTTTTTTTTCTCTTCCTTATATGAGCCTTTGCAAGACTGGAGATTGGCAAGGGATGTGGGGGGATTAAGTGTAGTTTTCCTGGGGGGCGTGACAGGGACAAGGAGGAGAACATCTCGGTGTCTTGTTATCAGAGAATTACAGAATGGTTTGGGATGGAAGGAATCTTAAAGCTCGTCCAGCAAGAGGTTTTCAGTGCTTGCTTTTTGTGCAGTATTTGTCTTGTGTCCAGCCTGCTCGTGGAGAGTGGGAGCTAAATTCAGCCTCCTGGGGAAGGGTGACCAAGCCTGCATGATCCTGGGATTTATGGCCAAGCAGCATAAGGGGAGAGGCAGAAAGCTGTGTTAAGAGAAAAAGAAATAGTGTTGGAAATAATGACTTGCTTGGCAGGTTTTAACAAGTTCAGTAATGGTATTAGGTGCCCTTGGCTCAAGATAGTAACCTCCTCTTAAATGATCATTACCTGGCTAATAAAGAGCTCAGAGCGGGTCATTACAGCTTAATTTAGACGTAGCATCCTGTTTGGTTTGCACAGTGTGGCCATCTCTCAAGTTGTTGAATCTGTTGCCTGGATATGAGGCTGGGATATGGGATTGCCCAGGTTTTCACGTGAGGACCCTCCCCCAGCCCTCCCAGGACACAGGTGTCCCTTCCCACCCTCACCTGGGCAAGAGGAGCTGGTCTCAGCACTGAGTGACCACAGCCAGGCAGGAGGATATGGAGGAGTGGGGGTTCAGCCTCGTGCCCCTCAACACTGCCCTGGCCTCTGCTCCCTCCTGTTGAGCCTTTGTGCTTCTCTCACCCCATTAGCAGCAAGTTTCATGTGCAAATAATAACAATAACCAACCCCCACGCATTATTAATATTTTGAAGACATCTTTTTGATAAGCCCATCTTTTCAGCCAATTTCCTATTTCTCCCGAAAGCAAAGCATCTTTCCTCCCAGTTTTGTGAATCTGTTGTTAAAGGGAAGAAAAGGAAATGGAAAAAAGGATTCCCCCGCCTCCAAACCCTGACACCAGGCTGGGTTCTGCACCGCCTTTGTCAGCCCTGGATGGAATTATGCATCATGAATAAAAACTGCTGTCAACATGCATTGGGTTCGAAACATTAGAGCATATGGTATGTGATTATCTGTATTGTCAAATGCAATAAAGTGAATTTGGATATAATAAAAAATGTAATATTTCAGAAATTTGGTAATAAACTGTGGAGGAATTGACAGGCAGAGAGTATCTGACGCCTGTGGGCAAACAGATAAAGATGGCAGGATGTGGCACTCAGTGGCTGAGGCAGTGCAGCGTCAGGAGCTTGATTTTCTGATGGGAGCCTGACTGGGCTGACTGGCACCCAGGGTGGTGGCCTTTGTCCCTGCCTGGCTGCCAAAATCTGTAGGTCTCACTAATGAATAGACAGAAGCACAAGGTTCCCATTCTGGTCGTAGATGGATTAATTGGATTTTACAAAGATTTGGGGTTTTCTTCTATGATAGCAAAAAGAAACCTGTTAGAGTCTGCCATATTCTCCACCCAGCAGCATTCTCAGCATTTCCATACCTCTGACTCCTTACCCAGCTGGGAAATCTGTACCTGAATAACAGGGAGCAGTGAAAGGCTGTGAGGAGCAGGGTGGGGCTGCTCCCAAAAACTGAGGAAAAAGAAAACAGCGGAGGTAATTTTCTCCTGCAGTATCTCACATTCCAGCCTGATGCTTTAATTCCTGACCTGCTGACAAATCTGTGCCTGTTGAGACACGGATGTCCCCAACAGAGAGAAGCTGAGTTAGGAACAAACTTCGGGGCCTCCTGTGTAGAAAATTCTGATGGAAAAGTGCAGATGTATCACACGTACCCGCAATTTTTCTTAGGTCACCGCTAATGCTTCTAAATGATCTGCGAACGCATTAATCGTTTCTGTTAATTAACAATATGATAAAAGTGGCATTTAGTAAGCTCTGCGTAGTGTGCGTCTAAGTCATTATGTACTTAGCAGTTTGGTTTGATTTCAGAACGTTAATAAAATAAGATTTTAATGAAGATTTGTTGTTATGAAAAATTTATTACCAGGAGTTCAGGTGCTGCTGACACGAGCGTGGTCTGAGATGCACGCGGGGGTCCCTGGGTGCGCCTGCCACTGCCAGGGCTTTGCCTGGGACCCCATCCTGGCCCTGACTGGTGCCCTCTGAACCTGGAAACCTTTGGTCAGAATGGCTCATTTGAGAGGGGGACAAGGCCCTGTACTCTTCATCCTCCCCTCAGGAAAATCCGTGCCCCAAGCCGGTTTGAGTGGATTTTGGCCCGTTCGGAAGGACAGCTGCCACGTGCCTGCTCACCCCGAGGTGCCTTACCCTGTTTCTGGGCAATTGCCACTTTGGAAATGCCACGCAGCCGTGGGAGGACGGAGTGAGGAGCTTGAGCCTTGCAGCTTTCCTGAACAAAAGCAGAGGAGGATCTTGCTGGTGCCCTTTGTCCAGCTGGGCGCTGACCGCCGCGCTCCGGTCTCCCGCCACGCCAGGATGGAAATGCCCGCGCCTCAGGGCGGGGCTGGGCTCAGGCAGTTGTCTGCTGATTTAATCTTAGAATTTACTCTCCTGTCATGGAGAATATACTGACACTTTAAAGAGCTGCCTGTGTCTGCCAGGAGAACCTGTGTTCCATACCCAAGGTGTACATTAACGCCCAGGGGATGTGCGGGCAGACCACGTCTTGGTGGGTGTCAGTCACAGCAGCAGGGCTGGAGACCACATGCTGTAGTTAAATGAGGATATTTTCCATCCTAGACCACAGGTTTTTACCTCCTCCTTCCCCTTCCATCTCCTGGTGCATCTCTCTCCTGGTCTGGTTATCACGAGGATGAGATGGGATCCTGTTCACCTTGGAGCAGGTGGTTCCTTCAGGTGTGGTCACCAGTCTTCTCCCCAGTAAAACCCCTCCTTGGAGATAAGGAGGTAAAATCTGAGACGTGTGTGTCAGACTATGGCTGTGTTCCCTGAATGTGCAGAGAGTTGCTCCTTTGGAAACCAGAACTTCTCCTTCCGTGTGTTCGAAGTGCAGGAAATTGGAATAATAGGAAATAACAGTTTTTGTTAGCTTTTGTCCTGGACAGTTTTTGGCTCTAACAAGCTGAGTTGCAGTATGAAAACTCAGAGGAAGGGACAAGGAAGTGAGGGGGAAGAAATGGGGATGCAGACCACAGGGGATATTTAAGTGACAATATAAGGAGGTGGCAACATCAGGGCTGAGCTTTCAAGTCCTGGCTCTTGTGTTCTGGGGCTGAGGAATGAATGGCTCTTCCCTGAGACAGGATTAAACCCCCAGGTCCCCATTCCCAGACTCTGGGGGTAAATGACTTGTAGTACCTTTCCAGACAGAAGTTAGAAACATCCGTGGTTCACTGTCTGGGTAATTAAAATGTCCTGTCTCCTCTGCTCGATGCGTTCTGTTTAGCTACAAAGACAAGATTTGGTGACAGTGATCACAGGACTTGGTTTCACATCCCCCTCTCCACCCCCCCCGCAAGTTTATTATTATTACTATTATTTCTATAAGGCGGCTTGGCAGGCTGGGAGCTTACTAAGGAACTTTTTCCTCTCTGATTACAAGGGATGTGTGAATAAAGTAGAACGGTATTGATTCACACCAATCTATGCATCGACTGTGTGGGAGCCACTTGCAATTCCCAGCAGCACCGGAAAGCTTTGCAACAGGGAGAAATATGACCAGGCAAGTTGAGAAAATAAATTAAACTAGTGTCAACTTTTCTTGTTTCTTCCCTCATTATTAATGGATGGAATGGGGCTCGTTTATCAAGAAGAGGAAAAATTAATTGACACGGGCTTTAATGTTATTATGCCTGGCTTGTCTGGTCACATTTCTTCATTTTTAATTTTTTTTTTACTTTTGAAAGGCATTTTATTACCTTTCACAGGACCAGCTGCCAAAACTATGGGCATAAACAAGAAAGCAGGTGCATAAATAATACCACAGCAGGACTGGACCTTCCTCTGTTTCAGAGCTTAAGTAACTCAGATCTGAGGCGCGGAGCAGACGCAAGCGAGCGGGTCGGGTCTGGAGCCCTGACACAAAGGGGGAGCACAGCCTGAACTAATATTTCCTCATTACGATGCTGGGAGCTGCAGCGGGTGTCAGGCTGGATATTCCCATCTGTCAGCACAGCCGCTCCTCGGGCGGCTCCCACGCCAGGGCCGGAGGGATCGGGGTCCCCAGGGCTGGGCTCGTCCCAGCACCGGCTGGGTGGGAGGCAGGAGCAGGATGGTTCTCTGGAGCACGCTGTGGGTGTGAGGGGGACTGGTCCTGCACTAACAAGCGACTGGGGGTGATTCTTGCTGGGCAGCAGGAGTGAGGTTTAAGCAGAGCCATGTTGGTGCGATGGGGGCTGTGTAAATCTCCTCCTTTGTCCTCTCCCTGCTCTTGTCTCTTGCCCTTGTTCTTTGGGATTGCTGTGCAAGACAAAGGAGCCTTGGTGATCCCCTAGTTGCCAGAATATTTTCAGGAGCTCTGTAGTTGCTGTAAGTGCAGGATGAGGCTGTCCCAGCTGCAGAGACCCCGCAGCCTCGCCAACTGTGCGGACACAGCTTGGGCAGAGGCAGCACAGCAGATGAGATTGAGTGACTTGCTCGACATCATCAGGTGACCTTCAGACAGCTTGGGACTTAAAACAGGCTCTAGTTGCAGTGTCTTCACCGACCAGAGCATCTTTCAGGTGGCTGGGGAGCCCCTCAGAGCTGTGCCTGCCTGGTGAGGTGGGCTTGGCTCAGGCACCAGACGGTGATGCAGGTGCTGGTACCTGTGGCATTGCTCTGGCTGGGGGCTGAGGCAGGGTCCTGGTCTGCCCATCAGAGCCCTCCAGGGTTAACCCCAGCATTAGCCTGGGTTTAACCTCTGTGGCGTGGGATGCAATCACCTTGTTTCCCTTGTTGTAAGGCGAGCACAGGTTTGAAGGCGAGACCTTTACCCGGGTAATCTGCTTTCATGTAATTCTGCCAGCCAGTGACATCCTCGGCGTGTACAGCCACAGCTGTGACACAGATCACTGTGCAGCTAGACCTGGGGCTGTGGGAATGATGCTGCCAGCCAGGGAAAGGAGATGGATTTCATGGCCATGGTGTCGTCATCTCAGCTATATTTTACCAAGGCTGACGTAAAAACTCTCAAGTGATGACAAAAGTGTGAAATACAATTGGTTTGAGGGGGAAAAAAACCAAAATACAGAACATGGGAGCACTGACATTTGGTATCTTCAGTCTGGCTGCTTAATAGTATTTATGGGTTCTGCCTATTCTTTTACAGTATTTTAATCATTTTATGGTTTCAGTCAGTTTCTCTGAACAATGTTTCTCTTATTTCTGGAGTACTGTGGCAGAACGTGCTGAGCTGACTCTGTGGAGCTGCCTGCCCACAGGCCTGGGCAGCTTTGATGGCTGAACAAGGCTTGGGATCAAAGGAGGTTTTTCACAGAATCCCAGAGTCATCTGGGTTGGAAAAGACCTCCAAGATCCTCGAGTTCACCCTGTGCCTGATGCCCAGCTCATCACCAGCCCAGAGCACATCAGATGTCAGGTGTCAGGGCTGGCATCATTTTGGTGCCTGTTGGTGCCCATTAACCAGCAGGTGAATGGAGTGGGCTGACTCCTTTTTCAGCAGATGAATGGAGTGGAATAACTCCTTTTTCCCAGCAGATGCCAGAGGAAGGTTTTTCACCTGAAGGTCATGGATACATGTCTCAGCTTCCTTTAGTGCTGGTGCTTGGCTCAGAGCCTCTCGTTTGGGGCATCTGTTTGCCTCTTACTTTATTTTTTTCCCCTCTTCTTTGTCTTTTCTTTTACAGAAAAGATTATTCAAATGAATATTCAGTTTTATTCATTTGAATAAAAAACCCAACCGTTTGACTCTGTTAAATGCTTATCTCTTAAATAGAGCTTGTTAGCTTCCAATAATAGCTTCATTCAGAAGGATGCAGTATAATTTCATTTTAAAACGTGTGCTCCTTGACAACCAGAATCCTATTTCTGTCACCGTTTTCAACAGCCGCCTTTGTTTTGGGTTAATCTTTTCCATACACTTTCCGAGAACCATTTTTTTGTTGACTCTTAGTACCTCTCAGAAGAAATAATTGTCTATTTAGTCCAGGAAGGTTTCTGAGAGTTTTGGTAATTTAAAAATCAGCGTGTATTCATTATGGGAACTAATAAGAACATGTGTGCGGGGGGATCTTTGTGTGGGTGCAGTTATTAAAAGTCGGAATTTGATATCCAAAAAGTGAAACAAGAAAAGAATCTTAGAATGGTTTGGGTTGGAAGGAGCCATAAAGCTCATCCTGTTCCACCCCCTGCCATGGGCAGGGACACCTTCCACTGTCCCAGGCTGCTCCAAGCCCCAATGTCCAGCCTGGCCTTGGATACTGCCAGGGATCCAGGGGCAGCCACAGCTTCTCTGGGCAGCCTGTGCCAGGGCCTCCCCACCCTCACAGGGAGGAATTTAAGTGCCTGTGTGCCTGCAGATGGAAATCCTCTGGTTGCTCCCACTGAGTTTGAGGTGTTGGGCATCATAGAAATCGCCTCTGGTTTTCCTCTCCTGGCCAGTCTGACCGAGTGCCACAGATCTTTCAGAAACCTGCAAATGCCTGCTGACACCTACAGATTGTTATTTCATTGTTATAAAGTCTGGAAATGCAGGAAGCTGGGTGGCCATCTGATTTAATCAGACAAATAATCTCTTGATAAACCTGTGCTTAAGCCATATGGAGTGGGATGAGAATGGGAAATTTGTTTCCGAGTCCAGACGTGTAATGACTGCAGCGGCTTCCTCGAGGTGTTTGGCATATTAGGGCTAATCTCCTAAATTCCCTCTCCCCTCCATCCTGGCACCAAGAACTGACACAAGTTGAAAGAGAAATCCTCAACTGCAGCACTCGCTAATGAGTTGCTAATGATGAAGATGTTGCTGGTGCTCAAACAATTAATGACTTGTAGCCCCAGCCCGGGCATTTCATTGCGCTGGGCAGAGTCATCCCGGCCACGCTTTGCTCCCAGCTCTGGGATTCCTGGGATTCCAGATTCAGGCAGTTAACCACAAAAATTTTAGGTTTAACTGCAGGTCTGTTTAAGGTAGATTTAAATGGAGTGATTTAGAAGGCAAATGAAAGACTCGAGTTATGTAAAAAATTTCAGGCTACTGCCTGCTCTAAGTGCAAAGCAGAGCAGTGTTGTGAGCCTGGTGTGCTGTAGGATGATGGGTTACACCTTGGAGGAGGGCTAGAAACCATTCCTGGTGGGTTTTCTCCCGGTAAGAGGGTCTGAAGTGGGATGGGAGCATTCCCCATGGCTACAGGTACGGTGCACTCCCAAAAGAGCTGTCTGGGAACTGCTGGGACCTCACCTGGCAATGCACTTTCCTCTTCAGCCGGAGGCAAGGCTGCACCGGGGCTGTCCCTGCTCCAGCCTCGTGCAGTTTCACCGGTGTAGAGTCCAGCAGTTTCCAGTTTGAGGGATGGAGTTCATCCTGTTACTAGATTCTTAAGACTTCATTAGCATAATTGGTGTCGATGTTGACTCATCGAGCCTTCTCCAACACATGAGATTGGGGTTTTTTCATTAGCCTGAGGTTTTTCTGTTAAGGCAGGAGCAGGGAACGCGGTGTGTAGCTGTGGTGGGCTGCCAGATTCCTTTAGTGCAGCCCCAGCAGAGCAGACTCAGTGTACAGCTACAGGCAGGCAGCAGGCATCAAACAGCCTAAACCAGCCCAAATCCTCGGCTCTTTGAAGCAGCAGTGGAGAAGAGAGGAACGATTAGATCAGAGGCCTTAAACGTAATGGGTTCCTGGAGGCCTCAGGATGTCCTGATGAGGTATTAGAGGAAGTAATTCAGGAAGAAAGGGACAAATAACCACCTCCGGAGCGGGGCTGACCCGGCACGCGGCAGCGGGGAGAGCACACGGAAACACAAAGTGCTGCCCTGTGTTTGGGAAGCATTGGGGTTTTTCTCCTTGCCAGGGGTAAATGAGGAATCATTTTCTGTCTTCCTGGATTTTTATGGTTTTTGGGTCGTGTAATGAGTCAGCTCTAATGGAGAAGTCTCGTGGAATTAAACAAGAGATGAAATCAATATGGTTCCATAGAAATATAATTGGGTTTTGTAGAGATTGCTCTTAAAAACCTATAAGGTGTAAAAGAAAATACGGCCTTATTGTAGTTTCTGAGCCATCATGTAACTGGGGTGTAACTATCCATTAAATTCTGCAGGATGGATCAAAAAATCCATAAGGAGGTTTTAATTCTCCATTAAATCCTATGGAAGAGCTGGAACAGAACCGTATTAATTTTCCCTGAGACAATGCTTCTTCTCTCCATTAGGCTGCAATAAGCTCAGGAGCAGCTCCATAGGCAGCAGGTGTAGTCACACATGCACGTTGTTATGGAAGTTTTCCAAAGTCCCAATGGCTAAATAATGCTTTATTAAAATGAAATTGTTACACTTAACTAATGTTTTCCTTCCCCCTCCCCTTTTTGTATCTTTATTAAATAGGATTTGGCTTCGTAACTTTTGAAAATGAAGACGTGGTGGAAAAAGTCTGTGAAATTCATTTCCACGAAATCAATAATAAAATGGTGAGTGTTGGTGCTCCGCGGCGCAGCGGTGGCAGCGAGCTCTGACCCCGTGTCACAGATGTGTGCCGTGCCCAGGGGTGGGGGGACGCCCCTCTGGGAGGGTGCTGGGCACACCCCGTGTCTGCTGGAAGGGTGGTGGGGACGGGGTGCTGAGCCTGGACCATGGCTGGCCCAGCCCCTGCTCTGTCCCCCGCGGCCACAGGCTCAGGCAGCTGCCCCACAGCAGCTTGTGGTGTATGAAGCCAAAGGGCTTGAGGAGGGTGTGAGTTCAGCTCCTCGAGCAGCCCTGGGGAAGCCATTCTCCTCCTCCTCCTCCTGCCCTGCTCCCAGTCAGAGCCCTGATGTTTCGGGTTTGGGAGGGCAGTGCCGTGGGGTGGCTCTTACACCCCACCACGCTCCCAGAAACTCTGCTCTGGCCCAGCTCCCGGTCTGATCCTGCTCTGCCGTGGCTGCTGCCTGCTGGCCTCTGTCCCTGTGGCTCTCTGCCATGGAGCCACAATCGCTCCCACCCAGGCCCAGCCCAGGAGCCAAGCCCGGGTGAAGTTCCTCCTCAGTGACAGGCAGGTCCCAGGTTGTGGGTTGCCCTGAGCCAGATGAAAAGGGGCATTTGTATTTCAATTGCTGCAGTAACTTTGATATTTTCAGCTAAAATACTCTTTTTCCCTTTGTCAAAACATCCTTTGCTTCTCAAATGTGTATTCAGATATGCATTGTATATTGGTCTGATACGTGTTCACAGACTTTAAATTCAATAATAGAGCTTTTAGTGTGGATAAGATCAAAACAATCTCCTTGGCATATTCTGGAGGCCTGATTCAATATTTGACTTGCTAATTTTTCCCAGGGCACTGAAATAATATTCCTCATATTGTTCCTCCCTGCAATATGCATCTGAAATAAAAGTGGGGGTCCCCTTGGCCAAATGTGGGGTGGCAGGGCTGGGGCAGTGCTCCTGCTCCTGTGGGAATTCTCTTGCTCCACTTCAGATGAATGCTGTGGACTTTGCCCTGTCCCATTGCCCCCCAGCCCCTCCTGCACCGGGGTCTCCTGCCTGTCCCCACAGTGCCTCACCTGAGCGCCTGTGGGGTGGGGGAGGCTCATTCCCTTTATGTAGTTACTAAATGCTGTTAGTCTGCCTTAAAACAAAAACACAGAACAAACCCCAACCACCCCCACACGACAGACCCAGCGACAGATTAGAAACACTTGGGATGTAAATTTAGGGATTGGCAGGTGGGAGGGAAGAGCTCCCCTCCAGGATTTTCCTATCCACAGCAGGAGGGCACACTCCATAGGTTTAGTTATTCCCCACAACAGACTTTTCTCTGGAGCAGGGCTCAGGATTGTGCTGGGGGGAGCTGGATGGAGCAGCAGGTGCTGGTGTGCCCCAGGCTGGGCACCCCCTGGGAGGGGAGGAATGGGGAAGAGCTGTTGGGAGGATTCCTTCCCAGGTGAAAGGCTGCACAGGAGGGTAACAGGGAGCATGGAGGATGGGACAGGGTGAAAGCACTCAAGGAACATCACAGAGAGCAAGAGAAGCAGTTTTGGGTGTTGGTGTTTGTTGTTGGGTAATTAAAATATCCCCTTCCCACTCCTGTGCCCGCTCAGTGCCCCCTCCAGGTGCCACCATCTCTGGGTGTTCTCTTCTTGTCACTCCTTCAGCACTGATTTTGAAAGCAGCCCACGAGCGAGGGGATGAGACATGATCCTGTCTTGGGACTGAGTCATCGCCTTGCTGATGTGTCTGCAGCTGAATCCCAGCCCCTGCGGGGGGAGCTGCGTGTGACGGGGAGCTGGGAGTGACACACAGCTGGCCTGGGGTGGCACACGGCTGGCTGGGGGCACTGTTGGGGTCATGTCATACTTGGATCGTGTCCCTCTCTGTCCCTGAGCCGTGGAGGGGACGGGCTCTCGCAGCCCCAGCCCAAGGCTATGGGGTTTGCAGTGGCTCCGTGAGCTGTGGCTGGGACGCCCTGTCCTCATTCCCATCCCTACCCAGTTCCCTGTGCCCATCCCAGGTTGCTCAGCTGGGATATCCGCAGCTCGGTGGGCTCGGGCTCACCCTGGGCTCGCTGCTCCTCGTCTCCTGAACGCCGTCATTTCCCCAGGCACGGGGGCAAGCAAAGGGCAGCGGGGTGGCTGCTCCCCAGCCTATTTCCATCTCCAGCCTCCCTGGCAGGCTATTTTTAGCTCATCCATTCTGCTTCTGTTGCCATCCGTAAAGCTTAGAATGTCAAATGTAATATTAAACGAGCAGTGGGACAGTGAAAAGAAAATGCCAGCGAGGTATTTAATAAATGGAAGTTGGAATTTACGTGGGAGGCCAAAGATGCTCCAAACATTGCAGGGGGACAATAAACCCAAACGAGCTGTCCTCGGATTATTGTTCCTTTGACAGGAGCAGGCTGCTTTGCAGAGAGACACCTGTTTTTCTAAGGAAAAGTAAAAGCTGGAAAAGAAACATGATGGGAGTAATTATTTTCCCTTAGATCCCACTGTGGCGGACTCAGTTCTCATCCTGGGTACAGTGCTGGCGAGGGAGATGATGAGCTGAGCCTGGAGTCAAGGTCTGATGCCAGGCTCTGGAGCAACTGACAGAAATGTTGGGCTGTTCTAGAACAGGCCGTGACACTGCCCAGCACCTGTGGCTCTTCCTCCTTCTTGGGGTGGGATTTTGCAGGTTTTGTAGGCCTTGGACACTTCCAGGGATCCAGGGGCAGCCACAGCTTCTCTGGGCAGCCTGTGCCAGGGCCTGCTCCAGATCCTTTAGTTCTGAGCCCCAGTCATTGATCAATAATCTGGTAGATCAACAGAACCATGACTCAGTGCATTTTTTAAAATAAGCTTAAAACTTCTCTGCTGCTGCGTGGTGTAGCTTGCCCATGGTGTGAGTGACACGTTGTCCCCAAGGTGATCAGAGCCCACCAGGCTGTGAATCACACGTTGCTGGCACGACAAAGTCCCCTTGTCTTTGGGTGGCTCAATGGGGGTTTGTGCATTGTGGATATTGCTCATTCTGCTTTCCTCAAAATAGCCCTGATTTCCCTGGAAAGCTGTTAACCAGAGGTTTGTGAGACATCCTGGGCTGAGAGCTGACAGCCTGTTTTGTTGTGCTGGGTATAAGAGGCTTTTCACTCCCCAGCTCAGCCCTCCTGGGTTCCCGTGGCTGAGACTGCTCCGCTTGACCCAGGAGTACCCCAGTGTAAGGTTAATTCTCCAAACTAGACTAAACAAAAATAGTGAATTTTAGTTTCCCTGCCTTTTTTTTCTTTTTTTTTTTTTTTTTGCCTTAGAGTTAAACCTTTCTTTGTTGGGCTGCTGAAAGTGCAGCACATCTTTGTACGGGGAGGTGGAAAAAATCTGGAAATTATTAAGATGCCCAGAAATGCTGAACTGAAAGTTTCAGTGAGGTCCAGATGTGTGTACAAAGACCCTTATCGGGCAGCTCTCGAGGGCAATTCAGTATGGAGCTCAGCCCTGACTCACATCCATATACATTCCCTCTTGGAGAAGCCTCACTGCGTGTCCTGTCACATGTGTGACATCCCTGCCGCCTCCAGGGTTTTCCCCTTGCAGTAACTGTGGCTGTGGAGTGGTTGTGGCCATTTCCATCCCATTCCCCATAAGAACAGGGCTGGATTCTGGCAGAAGAGTAGCCAGGCCCCTTTTCTTTCCGCTTTTGCTGTTGATGAAGAGGCACCATCCAAGCCCCCCGTGGATCCACTGTTGTGGTGCTTCACTCCTGTTCTGACATTGTCCCTGTTTGCTGATGGGATGGTGCACGGGCAGCCTCCCAGAGCACCTCATGGTCTGACACTGCAGCCTGGGGAGTGTGACAGTCCCCTCGGGATGAGCTGGTAGGGCTGGGGTCAGTCAGTCCCTTTCCCAGACAGCAGAGCAGGGCCACGCTCCCAGTCCTGTATCCCACATGTCATCTTTCCCTTGAGGAGAGAGACTGTCTGGATAATGGAGAATCTTCTTGCCCTCTGTATGGGGTATATTTGTTTACAGAGGCTTAGGAATTATTCTTCTTTCCTACTGGTGACTTTTTCTTCGCCTTTAATCCTGCTTAAAACCCCTCTGCAGCTCGCTGCCATTGCCTTTGTATCCCTGTGTGCTGTGGAAATCAGAAGCAGTGCCAGGCTCACAGAGAGCAGCGGTGGGCTGGGTTGTGGTTGCAAAAGCTAATTACCAGGTTATTGTTTCTAACGGTGCTAATCCAAACTTCATTTCCCTGTTAATTGTCCATCCATCCAGGCTGGATGGGTTTTATCATCCTGACTGTGCAGCGCCAGTGGCCGTGAGGTGTAAACCAATGCTGTCGTGGCATTGGGAGCAGTGGCCCTCCCAAGAGATGTGGTTGTGAAATGAAGTGACATGACACACTCCTGGTGCTCCCCCCATCATTTGACTGGAGGAGTCATCTTGGCAAACTCCTGTTAAATGACGCTCTGGTTGAAAATCAGAAGAACAAAGTTAGAGGCACAAAGCTCAAACCTGTGGATTCAGCCCTCAGCCCAGCGATGCATCCCCACAGCCCCTGCAGTGCTGGGCTGCACCACTGCATGTCACCCTCTTGCTCAGAGCGTGGACTGAGCTGTGGAGCCACATAGGAATGGGTTGGGATGACTCCAGTTAGCTCCAAACCAGCTGACTGGTGCAGCTGTAGCACCAGGGCCAAGGGGAGCGCAGGGGCCGTCTGCTGGGGGCGTGAGATGGCAGTGCCCGAGCAAGAAACCATGGAGAAGTGCTGTATTTCTCCTTTTCCCTGGGAGGAAGAGGGTGGCTGGGGATCCCACTGGCAGCAGGGCTGAGTTGCTGTCTCACAGGGCATTGGTGGAATCGCCACGTGGTTCCAGTGGTGTTGAGCAACTTCCAAAGGCAGCAGGAGTAACTGAAAGTGAAAGAATGCAGATCCTTTATTAGTAGGGTTTACAGAAATTTTCTGCTGGGTAGAAATATTGATTCTTTATTCCTATTTTAAAAGGAGCTTTTTGTAATGATCACTGGGAGTCGTTTTCTGTTATCGATTGCCATGGAGCCATGCTGGAGCCTTCCCTCCATTCATCCCCCAAGTGCCGGTTTCCCTTTCAGGAACAAGGAACTTCTTAAATCAGCACTTCTGTCATCTTTGGGGGGTTGCAGTGGGTGGTTAAAGAGACACACACGTTTGCTCTTTTAAATCTGGTTACGCTATTCTGGAAGTTCACCTTTGAGCGGGAGGAGGTGTGGGGAGGCAGACGCTAAAAATAAACCTCCCCCCCTTAAGTAGATCAGTTCTGCATTTGACATTTACATGGAATTCATTTGCATCTCATTTGTACATGTTTCTGCTCAATAGGTAGAATGTAAGAAAGCACAACCTAAAGAAGTGATGTTTCCACCAGGGACGAGAGGAAGGGCACGTGGATTGCCGTATACCATGGACGCTTTTATGCTAGGGATGGGAATGTTGGGTAAGTGCTGCAGCCACCACTCTGGAGCCTGTGTTGCCTCCCTGATTTCCAAACCCTTAAGCCACAGGGGTGAGCAAATCCCTGCACCTGTGTGGGTGCCAGGCTGAAACTTTAGCAGAGGTGGAGTGAAGAAAATAATCCTGTCTGTGGTAAATGATTAACTCCCCCCCCTGCCTGGAATATAAAAAATTTGCATTTAAATGGATGTTTTAAATAGCCTGTTTTACTCTTACTTGCAAAAATAGAATGATGAAAGATGCAGTGTGTTCATTCTGACTAAAAATGATCTCTCCCCTTTTTTAGAGGAATTGAGTCACACATTATTCCCCTTCTTTTAAAGGTAGCTTTGACAGTTCAGCATAGATAATTGAAAATCTTGCTGGTTCTTAAATGGCATGGATGGAGGAAGCGGGGGGATGCATAACAGGACAGGTCGCAACAATAATTACAAGTTTCAAGGAGATGGAATGGTATTTTAGTCCTGAGTATTGTGTCCAGAAAATACTAATTAAATGGGATAAATGATATTTAATGGCAAATTCCTATTTGTGCACGAGGTCTATTTAGTTATAATTGGTTCTCATTTGTTTCTGCCTAGATAGTTCTTTCTAAATAATGTGACAACCCCTGATACTCTGTCCTCGGCCAAAACGCTGCTAATCCATTGCCAATACTTTTTTGTAAAACACCATATATTTTAAACCTTCTGCTCCCTTTGTGTCCCTGGGCTTTGCCTCAGTTGTCACCTCCTGTGTCCATGAAGCATGTGGGAATGGGAGGGCATCTGGAGGTGTCCCCAGGCAGCAGTGAGCCTTTCCCAGGCCAGTGTCCCCCTTTGGGATGCTTTGACTTTCCTGTCCTGGGTTTAGATGATCACAGAAACTGAGCACAAAGCCCAGCCTTGGAATCTGGGTTGCCCTGAGCTCTGCTGAGCAGATTCAGGGGCTGGCTGAAATGCTGGAGGACCCCAGAGCCCGTGGGGTGGGCGTCAAGTCAGAGGACTCTGTTCCTGCAAGGATCAGGCTGTTATGCTGAGGTGTCTGACACCAGACACTGCTTGATTTGATCGGAAGAACTTCCTGCCATGTTTGCTTTATCTCTGAATTAATAGTACTTCTGTTCGTGTGGCTGGAGCGATCCATTCTGGGATGTGTAATCGGGTTATTGCAGCTGATCATCTGTTTCACTGTCCCCACGCTCCACTGCCACCCAGCCCCATAGTGTTTGGAAATCACTTTTTATGCCTAAAATATTTATCTTGCTCTAGTCAGTCTGTGATTTCGTTACCTGTGTGTTCCCCGGGCGCCTGAGCTAATGTACTTGATTTCTGCCGTTTTCTCTTCCTTTTCCACCTGTGCTGCCTGAGGTCAGGGTGGTGGAGGTGGAGTGTGGAGGTCTGTGTGCCACCGTGCTGGCTGCAGGGGGAGAGAGTCCAAGTCACCCTGGGAAGCCAAGAAAATCCACAGCAGCATCATCCTTCACCATATGGCCTCAGCCTTTTTCCTTGCAGCTGGGCGCAAAGTGAGTGGAGCTGGATCCACCCCAGTGTCCTGAAGGGAAAGTTCAGCCCCCGGGTGCAGTGTGAGTCCATTCCCACTGGGGCTGTCTCTCTGGAAAAGGATCATCTCAAGCTGTGAGAGTTAAGGAAAGAAGCCCTCAGTGAGTGGAACTGCACAGAGGAAGAGACGGGGCACGTGTTGGACCTGTTGGTCCTGCTGCACTGGGGGGCTGGGTCACCCTGACCAGTGCGGCTCCGGCCGATCCCACACTGCTCTCCCTGCATTTCGGATCGGGGGAACTTGCTGAGCTCTAGTGATTGATGCATGTTGAAGGCCAGATGCTTCATTATCCACTCGAGCTGCTTTTTCATCTTCCAAGTTCCTGCTTGCTACAGTGGCACTGTGTTAAATAATTAAGTGCTGAACAAGGAAATTGCAGCACAGGAGAGCAGAGCTGCTGGATGGCCATCAGAAACCCCCGGTTTCAAAGGCTTCAGGGCCCATCCCTGCAGGAAGAGGGGCATAATTAACCCATCAAATAATCAGACACAGAGTTCCATCACTGCCGAGTGTTCCATGGGGTCTCACGAGGCTGGGTCAGGTCTACCCTGTTCCTTCTGTTCATGCGCAACTGGGCTGAACCAGAGCAACTGGGGCTGCTCTGGAAGGATTTTCATACCTGTTTCCAGAGGCCCTTGCTCAAGGTCACCTTCTCCAGCTGCTGTTGATGGGCAGAGGAGGGAATCGGAGGAACGAACGCACAAGACAACCCAAAGGAAGGAGCGGGGAGCGACTCCCTCCAAAGCTATTAAGGAAGTTGGTCTTTTTCATTAATCACAGCCTCCCCAAGGAGCCTGCAGCAGCCGGGGTCTAAAGGTGCGCAGGCAGCCGCTTCTGTGATGATTTGGTTGATTGGAGCAAAATTAAAGTGTTCTTCTGAAAGGATTTTTTGACTGGGAGAGTCAAGAAAGGCTGAACCTTGTGCCAGGACAGCTGCTGGGCTGTCTGGGGCTCAGGCTGCTGGTGGGACACACTGGTCTCAGGGAGATCTCAGGGAGAGGAGGAGCACTAATGAGCCCCTCTGCATAAAGAGTGGAGCAGATTCAGTTCCATTGATCTCCCTGTCAGCCCAGCCAGCAGGAAGAGCTGCTCCCCAGCCCCATGGATGCTCATGAACAGGTCTCGTGTGCCCCCTTGCACGTGTCTGGCTGAGTGGAGCAGTTTGGTGACCAAGAAACTCACCCTGTGCCTGGAGCCTCACGCTGGCTCCTGGCCTTGGTGCACGGGTCAGGAGCCTGGTCACCCAAGGGCACGTGGGTGTCCCAGCATTGTCCCACGGCTTTTTGCCCTCTGTTCAGGTCTGTGCCTGAAAACTTGAAGAGAGGAAAGAAGAGAGCAACGGAGGAGCAACATTAGGAGAAGATCTCCCCTCCCATCTGAAGCTGCTCTCTGTGTCTGGGACCGCAGCCACAGCGGTGACACCCGGCTCTGGAGGTGACCCTGAGCTGGGCCCCACAGCACTCATTTCTCCTGGTGATGGGCATCTTCCTGGTGTTTAATGTTAAAATTTGGCTCCTTTTAGCTTGCAAACCCGTCCAGAGGTGGGAGCACTCAGTCCCCAAGCTCACACCCGCAGAGTGCGGGAGCGATGTGTGGTGGAACACGGATTTCGGAAGGTCTCTGGCAGGGCTCTGTGTTCCTGCACACGCTCAGCCTAGGTAGGCTGAGCTCATGCATAAAAGAAGCTTGTGCCCTTCAAAGAAAGTCATTCCTTTTTCCACCAGACACTGTTCAATGGAGTAGCAGCTGCAACTCAGAGCAACACTTGGAGACAACAACTTCCATGCATTTTCTGGAGCATTTGAATTAATTTTGCAGAGGTCCCCTGTCTCTGTGCTCAGTGTTCCCACATATTGACCATGAGTTTTGTCTACCCCATCACCAAATTTTAAAATGAAAAGACACTTCCATAGCCTGGACAGGAGCTGGGTGGAAGCAGTGGTGTGAAAGTGGTTTGGTTGCTGGTTTGAGTTCTGCTTCCGTGAACAGGAGAGTCTTGCTCTAAAGGAGGTGATGCAGTCAAAACTTGGATTTTTGGTCTAGCAACAGGGGATAATTCAAGGGATTGATCATTGCTAGTAAACCAACTGCTGGGTGCCCAGTGCAGGATGAGGATGGCACCTAATGGGAGTGTTGGATAGGTCAGCATGGCCATCATTTGGCCTGATGAAGGATCCACGTGGGTGTGGCGTTAAGCACCATTGATATTCAGCCAGGCAACGTCCCCCGAGGATCAGGCTTCAAGTCGTTTGAGCAGAGCTGGGCACTGCAGCAGTAAATGAAGAGGAAAATTGAAGTAATGTTGTATTACAAATTTATGATTTCATCTGCCTGACTTCGAGAGTGCTGGCGGTGCCAGCAGAGCCCCCGGGCAGCTTGGCTGGTGCCGTGGCCATCAGGCACAGCCAGGTTTGGCCAGGGACAGGAGGGCTGCAGCAGGCATGCCCTGGGGCCAGAGGCAGGGCCATTCCAGGGCAGGCAGCAGAAGAGGTGGCATCCAAACCACTGTGGGCAGCTGCCATCCCCCCACTGTGCCAGTCCAGCTGGGGCCACAGGTACCACACCTGCAGAGCTCAGGTGCTGCCCAGCATGTCAGTCCCTGTGCCCTGACAGTTGTGAGCTGACAGATCTGCTTCAGAATTGCCTGAATCAGAATAAACTGAATTCTTCCTCTTGGCAAGGAGAGAGGGGCTGCGGTCGGACGCCGCAGAGCGATTTTTCAGTGGTGTTAATGGCACTATGTACTTAGCAAACAATCCATTTATCAATAGTGTTGTTAAAAAAAAAAGGAAAGGAAAAAAAGGTTTGTAAAGCTTAACTCTGAAAGATCTGATTTAATGACAGAGGTGATTAATTTCTAAGGGAATCCAGCTGTTGAGCTGTGAAAGGAGGGCTAAAGCAGTGTGTACATATCACTGAGCGCCACGTGCTGTCCGGGCGTCATAGGGCTGCCTTTGCCTGGCACTGCTTAATCCCATAATCAGAATTCATCCAAGCATTTTTATCTTCCAGTTTTAGATTATGATTAATAGTACGCTGTACGTATATATAAATCTGATCGGAAATGGAGGGACTTGCTGCAGCAGGAAAAGAGCTGGGTGATGGATGGGTGTATTAAAGGATAAATAAAAGCAGAGATAGGAGCCCCCCAGAAGAGCCATTCGGCTGCTGAGCATGTGCCCGGGCTCCAGCCCAGCTGCTGCCAAGATTCCCACTGACTTCAGACAGCGGGAGAAAACTTTTCCTGATGGTTTCTTGGTCTGGAGAGGCCTGGGTGACTCTGAGGCTCAGTGGGGACATTCTGCGGTATTTAGTGCACTGGAATTGCACGGGGTGGTGCCTGTTTTTAAGAAAACTGAGCGAGGAAAGGTTGAGAATCAATGTGAGGTTAGAGTTTTAGGAAACCCTCTGAGTGTACAGGACACCTCGGGACATTGGCCATGTGGGTCAGAGCAAATAGCCACTGTGGGACCAGAGAGAATGGCTGTGCTCTGTAAGGGTGGGGAGGTTAAAACACGGGGTGTCACAGTGTGCGACCCCGTGGCTGCTGCCAGCCCACGCATGGCCAGGGACCAGTGGGACATCCAGCACATGCAGACAAGAGAGTGAGGCCCCCTGCCCAGCCTGGCTGGTCCTGGCACACAGGCACCGTGTGGCGCAGGGAGACTTCACCCGAGGCTGGTACCAGTGCCCATCAGCACCCTCGCTCCGGGCCCTGCTCCCTCATATTCCAGCTGCTTGTTCCAGCCAGCAGAGTTGCCACTTTGTGCCTTCACTGAGGTGGTTTTATTCACAGAATGCTCTCAAGTGGGTTTTTCTCCTCATAACCCTCCCAAAGCAGCCCGAGGTCGGCTGCGCCGCTGCTCTGCCTCAGAAAGGGCCTTCGGAAGCACCTCACACAGCTTCCTTTTACTTTCCTGAAAAATTAAAAGCTCTTTGACTCCCTGGCTCGTCGCTGCTGTTGCCTCCAACTCTTTGATGTGTTAACTGTTGTCCTTCACACTCCCGGGATAAAGAATTACTACTACCTTAATCTCCAACTGTCAATAGCTCTGAAGCAAAGTACATTCATTGTAAGCTCTCCAAATGTCAGAGCAAACCCGTGTTATGTGTTTAGCCTTAGCATTTGGCATTTACTCTTCCAGCTAACAAGTATGCACAGTCCTTGGGCTCCAGACACCAAAGTGCATGTTAATTACCAGAGTGACAGGGCTCCTGCTCAGAGCTGGGCCAGCGCCGGCAGCTCGAGATGTTTCTATCCAGGATAATGATGAAACCTCTCTGCAGTTTGGCATGAGCAGAATAAATCTGATTTTTTAATACCTTCTGTAAAATTAGGTCTCACCCATTCTCCCTGTCACTGTGCATTGTATTAAAAAACAAAAAAAAAAAACCCTTCAGAAAAACCCTTCATTAATCCTCAAACTTCTCTCTCTTGTTTTTTTTTTTTTTTTACATTTCTGTGATCAAGGTTACCCGAATTTTGTTGCAACATATGGCCGAGGATATCCTGGATTTGCCCCAAGTTACAGTTATCAGTTCCCAGGTACGTACATTTCATTTGCAGATTTGCTTTATTTCCCCTCTTTCCTTCTTTTTTTTGGGTTTTTTTTCTTGTTTGTTTGTTTTTTGTTTTTTTCCTTTTTTTTAAGTCCATAGCTGCAAGCTGAGACAGGCAAGTCTGCAGGGAGCACCTCACACAACAGCAATTTTTCTTTTTTTTTTTTTTTTTTTTTTACTATTTTAAAATAGACATTTATAGCGACATACTTTCAATACATTTTTCCTAATGTATAAATTGGTACTGGTTATTTGAAAACAAAACTTCTTAAATTAAAACATAAAAGCAAGAGAGATCACTGAAGAGCTGTTACCCTCCCTTTGATGGGTTTTTCCTTTCATAGATATTGTAGAGCTACACACAGACACGCACACGCACACAGGGACCCGCACACACCTTCCCGTGCTGGCCTGTGGTAAGTGAACGTTCACTTTTGGAGTGCGGAGTCCGACCTCGCCGTGTTCTGTGCCGGGCTCGGGGGCTCCTCCCCAGGAGCAGCGAGCAGCCGTGGGGTGATGCTGTGCTTTGGCGTCGGTTCGCTTCCCCCTGCCCTCGGCGGAGCTGCCGCGCTGGGCCGGGACTGGGGCGCTCGGCGGGCTCGGGGGTGAACGGATCGTAGAACCACAGAATAGGATGGTTTGGGCTGGAAGGGGCCTTCAAAGGTCCAACCCCCTGCAGTGAGCAGGGGTGCCTTCCACTAGATCAGGTTGCTGAGAGCCCCGTCCAACCTGACCTTGAACATTTCCGGGGATGGGGCATCCAACAAAGCCCATGCAAAGCCTTTGCCCTTTCCAGCGTGTTCCGCAGTGGGACTGGCACCACACAGGACAGGGAGTTTTCTTTCATTCCGGGTTTTTCCCAAGCAGCTGGAACAAGCCAAGCAGCACTGCTGTGTTTGTGGCTGAAGCCCCACCTGGCCACCATGGTTAGGAGACTCCTGAATTCCTGAGCAGCCTTGTCCCAAGGGTCACGCACTCCTCAGGGCTCACAGCACAGGGGTGGGAGCTTGGGGTAACGGGGACACCCAGTGAACCCCCCTGCAGTGAGCAGGGAGGGGCAGGAGGAAAACCAGCACCTCACAGGAAGGTTCTCTAGGATGGGTGAGGATGTGAACAGACGCTTAGCTCCACCTGCAGCGCACTGGGGCAAATGTGGAGCCTTGTGTTCAGTCCTAGGTCATTAGGATGACACTCTGCTTTGGGAAAATACGGATTGTTGTCACCTGTAGCATGCACAGTGTCCTTGTGATGGGGTTATTGTGCAGCTGGTTTTTGCAGGATCAATAACACCAAGGGGAACAGCACTGTGAGGGTTTGTGTATTTGAAGTCACAAATGCCAGGGCTCTACCGAAAGCTGAGCCACCTCTTCCCACCAGTGCTACGTCTTCCCACCTGGACCAGGCCAAGTCTGAAACAACTGGGGCGTCAGGCAGACAGCAGAGCTGCCAGGGTGACACGGTGCTGGTGGGGACAAGGCAGCTGCCCCAGGTCCAGGTGACACCACTTCTGGTTCTGCTGGAACCAGTGGGAGAGTGTGGTCTGGCAGGATTGCAGCCAGGAGCTGGAGGTGAGGAGGAGGCTTCAGCAAGTGTTTGTGTGTTGTCTCACACTCTGACTCCTCACGATTCTGTGTGCCAGCTGATTGTATGAAGGCACTGAAGGAGAGACACCTTTGATAGGTTTAATGATGGAAATCAGCAGAGCTTAGATGAGTTTAATTATAAACATGTCAAAAGTGAATGTGTCTGCTTGCTGACAGAAAAGGCACCCTTTGACTCGACCCCTTCTTAGATGTATTTTTATTAAGGGCCTATTTTTATCAAAGCAGGACTTCCAGTTACTGCCTGGTTATTTTCAGTCTCCTGCAGAGCTTGAATATGGAAAAAGAATCCATGTGGAAAGCTGTGGGCCATGGTGGGGCCCAGGGGAGCCAGGAAGCACCAGGAGATGCTCAGGGTCCTGTCTCACCTTGTTGAGTTCCCCTGCCCCAAAGCTCTGCCCCTGCTCTCCTCCTGCTCGGATCAATTATTCCTTAGCAGCAATCAGAACCTTTCCAGAGTTGTTGGGAGTTTCTCAGGTGATTTGGGGCTCTGATCTCCAGAATCACAACCCGGCGGAGCGTGCGGGGTGGGGAGCGTCCTGGCCGGAGGCGTGGTGTGAGGAATGGTCCAGCAGCAGGATGGGGTGCCCCCCTCGCTGAAGCAGGTGTTTGGGGCAGGGAGCCCAGTGCCACAGAGCACAGCTCAGTGCCAGGGAGCCTTTCCAGGAGCAGGGCAGGACTCAAGGACAGGGATGTGCCAGCCCTTCCTCTCGTGCATTTTGGCACTTGCAGAAGTTCAGTGGGGCCTGTGGTAGGGCTTGGAGTGTGAGACAGGCACTTGCAAACTGGTGGAAGGGAATCTGAAATGTGCTTTTTTAGTAAGTTGTCAGGTTTAAAGTCTCAGTGTCGTGATTTGGAGGGAGAAGTACTCGGCTGTTTCTGCAGGAGCATCCCGGGTCTGAGAGCTTCCTCTGCCTCCCTCCCTGAACGCGCTGGTGGTGCAGCCTCAGTACAGACACACAGAGGATGTTCAGTCACACTCTGGGCTGCTCTCAGGAGCTCTGGCAGCGTTTGTCACAGCCCAGTCGTGTCCTGCACCTGCCCATGCTCCATCCACCGGCTGGGCGGGGTGGCCGGGCCGGGGTCACCCCACAGGGCTGTCACAGGCACTGTCCCTGTGCAGGTTGTGCTGCCCAGTTACTATTTCAGTAAATTAAAGCCAGAAAAAGGAATTCCCTTCTGACTGAACTGTCCTGACGGTATTTCCTGTTTTCCAAGTGAAACGAGGTACAAATGCCATGAGGCACCTGTTTGCATTCCCATTCCCGTGTCCGTGTCAGAGCTGTGGGCAGGGTCCCCTCACGGGCTGTCCCATGTCCTCTCCCACATCCTCTCCCACATCTCCACCATTTCCTATGGCATGGGACAGCCCCGGGCTCCAGGGGCAAGACACGCAACCCTTTGGCGACTGCTCTATCTTCTCCCATCCCATGATTCCTCCCAGCCCTTCCTCATGCAGTACATTGCCTCTTTTTTTTTATTTTAATTGCAATCACTCCCTTTCTGTGTCTCTTCTTTTTTTATTTTTTTTTTAATTTCTGGGACTTATCTTTTCAGTTTAATCTATTAATTTCTGTTCTTATTTCACTTTGCAGACTATTTGCCGATTTCACAAGACATAATTTTTATCAACTAGTTCTTAAAGATGCATAACAAATTAATCGGGGTTTACTACAGTGCTAATGAGAGAGAGACAGAGAAAGCCTGGGTGGTCCATGTTTAATATCAATGTCCACTGAAAAATTGCTGCTCTTACTGGCTGGTTTGATTGACTGGACTTTTTATTTTATTTTTATTTTTTTAAAGGCTCCATATCCTCACTGCTTTGAGTTTGCTTTTTATTTTTTTTTCTTATTTTTTTTCCTCTGCTTTGTTATGAGTTTTTAATGCCCACTTGGAATGTAACTCACAAGGATGGGGTCAGGGGCGTTCCGAAGGCATGACTTCTCACAAACTTTTTAGAAATCATTTTATCAACGAAGTAAGAAGGATGATTGGGTTGATTTGGTCTCACAAACAGCCCCAAAGAGAGTGATTGGCGCTTTTTAACGTGGTGACGTCCAGCAGTAGCACAAATCCCATCCAGGGTGGAGCGAGACGGGCGTCTCCTGTCCCTGGGCCCTTGGCAGCGCAGGGCTGAGTTACCGCAGCTGTGTGACCCTGTGGTGTCACAGGCCCACATGTGTCCCCTTCCTTCCCTTCCCTCTGGCCTGGGGGCTCTTTGGGAGCTGCCACCATCACACCAGGGCCGTGGCAAGATGCCACCAAGAGAGGGGCTCAGGCAGCTGCTGCCCCCCACAGCAATTCCTGCCTTGCTCCCAGAGCCAGTGGGGCTTGGAGCAGCCTGGGACAGTGGAAGGTGTCCCTGCCCATGGCAGGGGTGGAACTGGATGAGCTTTAAGGTCCCTTCCAACCCAAACCATTCTGGGTTTCTCTGATTCTTTGATCCCAACTCTGACCGGCGATGGTCCTGCACACTGCCTGCAGCTGCTTCTCCTTCCAAACTTTGCTTGCAAATCATGGGCAAATTTCCTAAATTCTGGCCAAGCTTTCCCTGCTTAAGCTGCATCGCGCCTCTTCATCTCCACCCAAATCGCAGGAGAGCTGCAAACCTCCATCCATTGGCTTTAACAAGACCAGATTCTGGACTTTCGGGTAGAAAACACACATTCTGTTTAAATTCTGCCATTCTTGAAGTGTTTCTACCCACTTGATGATAAGTTTGTGAGAAGTATGTTGCATGCTTACAGTAGAACTGTAATGCATTTTAATGTTTGTTAATCCACTTGTTTAAAATGTCGGTGTCAAAGGCTCTACAATCCACGGCTGTGCTGTTCATTTCATTAAAGATGCTTGATGTAATACTTGGGTAGTTTTCTTTTGACTTCTCTGCAGGCAATAGCTTTTTTTAATCTGTATGGCTTCTTATTATTTTGTTTGGGTTTTTTTGCTATGAATTGCTTTGCTTTTGTGAACTTGTCTTAGTGTGCATGATTTGCAAACATTTCAGCTATTGTGAATTTTCTCATTTTTTGTAAATAGTCCATCTGTGCTTTTCTTTTTTTTTCTTTTTTTTTTTCTTTTTTATGACTTTTTTCCTGTAAGTAACTGAGGTAGAAAATAATAATAAATTGTTTACAACGGATTTGCTGTGTTGCTGCTCTCTTAGCTTGCAGTTTTCATATTTTGGTTTGGATGCCCCAAATAACCAGTACCAATGACAGTTGAATAAAAGAATAAAACCACCATCACTCAGAGCGTGTGACCCGCTGTTTGAAGAACCTGCAGAGGAACAGTTACATACGAGGTGTGTTTACAGCAAAAATTACACCCAAAAAAAGACAAAATGTACTCGTAACTGGGGGGAGAGGAAATTGCAGCATCCCCACTGGTCCTCCAGCACTGTGGCAGGATGTTCCTGCACTGTCTTTATCCCAGTTATATTTTCTCCCATCATCACCTGAGTGTTTGGGGGTTGTCGAAGTTCCGTAGAAGCCTTCAGGTCAGAAATTTAAATTATTTATTTTAATTAAGGGTTTGTTTGCTTGTTTGTTAAAGCTTACTAAAACCTTTGTATATGGTGAGAGGTGAGAAAAACAAATATTTTCATAAACTTTGCAGAGCTCAGGGAAATATATTTGCTTATTAATACTGGTGCTGCAAAGGCCATGAGCTCAGCCTTGGGTCATGCTCCTGCAGTGCCTGGGGCAGTGGAAATGCAACACAAGATGGTTCAAAGTCTCAGACTGATGGGCTTTGTTTGTTACTATGAGAGCATTTAAACCAACCTTCTGTTGAGCTTAATTCAGTTTCTCTCCTGAAGCCAGTCCCACAGTGTTCACTCATCAGTGCTGGGCAGGGAGGTATCCTGTGTAAAGTTACGTGTGGTGCTCACCTAGGAGGTAATAACTAGAAAATAGGTGTTTTCCAGGTCAGGAAAAGGAACTGGTGCCAAAGATAAGGGGAATTACTATGTCATGCTTAAGGCTTCTTTGTCATAGTGTCTTGACAGGAGGAGAGGGAAGGAGATTCCCGTGTCTGGGGTTTAGGACACCCCAAAGCAAATTCTGTTGCTCAGGTCCCCCCTTGATTAATAACCTCGAAGGGGGGTGCAGTGGGGATGGGAGGAAAAGGGTGTGGTTGCAGCATCCCAAAAAGCCAACCATTCCCTCTGTCCCTTGTGCATTGGTGTGAAACACCCAGCCCTGGGGCGTGTGGTGCTTCATCGACCCCAAGCCACATTTCCCTGTATTTGAGCACCCAACTTCCTACTCTGCTGAGGTAAAGTGATTCTAAAGTGCTGCCTACACATGGCTTCTGTACCCACAGGGAGAGATGAAGTCTGTATTAATAGGGGTCAGCTCTGTAAAACACTCTTCGAGCACTGTTACACAGGTGTAGGGCTTGTAGAACATTTACTAATGGGAGCAAAATTTGTCTGGTCGTGATACTGGAATGATCAAACGTAACACTCAGAAAAGGAGAACCTGGTGGCAGCTGCAAAATAGAAGGAGGAAATGTGAAACCTGTTTTAAATTGTTCAGTTAGTTAAGCCTTGTAACAGCAAGAGATGTGGAACGAAGCTGGAGATGTTTCTGACTCCTTTGTCTAACCCTCTCTTACCTGCTTAAATCTGCTCTGCTCTCCCCTGTGCTGCATGCCTTGTTTTCACCTAAACACATCACTGCATCTGCATGGCATCACTGGTTTACAGAGTGCATTTGGAATCTGTTGGAACCACCTGAGTTACCCCTTCCCACCTCTCCGTTTCAGCCTCCATTCCTGAGAACAGGCTATAGACTGGACCTGGTTTAAAATTAAGGTTTTGGGTGTTCTTTTGCTGACGAGGGATCGTTCCCATTACAGGCACATCCCTGGAGGGAGGAGCAGCTGGAACTGTAGACAGCAAACTGAGAAATTAATATAGCAGAGCCTATATATCTCCACTCAGAAGGTTCTCCTTCAAGTTCTGCTTAGATGATTGTATTTTGATGCAGGAAAAAATGGTCTCTAGAGCTGTTCTCTGAGTCTGAGCAGAACTGAAGCACCTTTGCCTCTTAGGCACAGTTTTTCTGAGAAAAGCTGCAGTTTTTTGATGTTGCAGAGAATTGTGTAAAAGGCCTTTCTCACCTTCTATTTCCCCCTACCCCTTAAAGTAATCCTGTTATGAGATTTAATGTGAGATTTTCCAGAGAGAAGCTGTTGGTCTGTATTGATGGTCCAGCGCCCAGCACTGTCAATGGCAGCAGAGTGTGGCCGGTGAAAATGGAGCCTGTCCCCCTTTTCCTGCCCCATCCCCTCAGTGTGAGGCTGCTCTGGAGGTTTCCCTGAATACCATGTCTGGCTGAGGCCCAAAACTGCCCAGGTCCTTCATAAGATTTTTCTCCACTTACAACTTGAATAACTGAGAAATAAGAACATCTTGAACGTTGAACACTGATCATCCTGTTCTCGGCTGCTCACTGATCTGTGCCTGCAGTTTGAGGCTTTAAAACTTGAGGTTCATTGCCCTGAAAATGGGTGATCCTGAAGGGGCAGAGAGGAGAGAAAAGGAAGAGACCTCCAAACCTGCGGGTGTCTGTAGAGCTCTTTGTGTTTTGGGGTGATGCTGCAGCTCCAGAGTGATGGTTTCAGCTTTGAACAGGCCACAGCTGCAGTGACCGGGAGGGTTAATGAGAGCAATTACTCACAAAAGTAAAGAGGCGTAACACAAACACCCGTGTGTGGAGGAAAACATGGATAACCCTGCAGAAGGAGGAACACAGTCTGGTAATGCACATCCTGCTGTAAGGAATTCTCCGTGTCCGAGCCAGCCGGAGCATGACAGCTCCCCTGCGTTCCTGCCTTGTGCCTCAGTAGAGACAATTTTTGACTAAAGCTGTTAAAAATTGAAGCTGAGGTTACAAAGAACTTGACAAGATTGGTCTCCTTATAGCACAAAAACATTCAAATGTGAATGTTTTAGTAGTCGGGTTTCCAGCTGGCCATTGAGGAGCTTCCGCATCCTGCCTTGTCCAGGTGCAGTGATCGTAGTTGCTGCAGCAATGCCTTGAAGATTTCTGGGCTCAGCATCCCAATCCTCCCCTCTGACCTCTTTCATAGTATGGGTTATGGAATGCCCAGTGAGGCACGGGGAGAGTCCCTGTCTGCCAGCGATGGCTGTGCTGGTTGAGCTGCACATGAGTGGTGAAGAGTACCCCACCCTCTGATAACCTTGTCCTGTGATTTACTGCCTTCTCTTTTATGAAGTTGCCTCTTTGTGTTGAATTTTTCCAGCTTCAGCCTCCAGACACGAGTTCTTTTTATGCCTTTGTTCATCGTTAAGGACCTGTCTTTAAATAATACTTACCCAGATAGTTTAGATCATTCATAAAAATTGAGACAAGCAGCTTAACCAAATAGCTCATTTTCTTTACCATCAGAGCAGCAGAAATGAGGCTTGAAGCAAATCAGTGCCACGTTGCTGAACTCCAAATAGGTGCCTTAATGTGGTTCCATCTAACCTGCCCTTGTTCATCCAGCAGCAGGGGACTGAAATGCAGAAATTCAGAGCTGTTGTGCTGCGAGGCAGCGTGGGGCCAGTGAGCTCCTGGGTTATTCCTGCCCCTGCAGCCATCATTTCCTTTATACTTAACTTGTTGATTAAAAATCTGTGGTAAATGTTTGGCTTTGGCCTTTAAAATAAGTTGTAGCAAGTCCAAAGGAGGCCACCAAGATGATGAGAGGGATGGAGCACCTCTCCTACAAGGAAGGGCTGAGAGAATTGGAATTGTTCATCCTGGAGAAGAGAAGACTTCAGGGGAGCCTACAGGAAAGATGGAGAGAGACTGTTTACAAGAGCCTGGAGAGACAGGACAAGCAGGAATGGCTTCAAAGTGCCTCAGGGCAGGGTTAGATGGGATACTGGGAAGAAATTCGTACCTGTGAGGGTGGCAAGGACCTCGCAAAGGTTGCCCAGAGAAGCTGTGGCTGCCCCATCCCTGGAAGTGTCCAAGGCTGGGTTGGTGTAGTGGAGCAACCTGGGATAGTGGAAGGTGTCCCTGCCCATGGCAGGGGGTGGAATGAGATGGTTTTTAAGGTCCCTTTAACCCAAACCATTCTGTGACTCTCGTTCTATGAAATTCTTTTATGGAAGCAATCAATTCGTGTTAAACAGAACCATTTGCTTTTAGGAAATGGTGTGGTTGAGATTCTCTTTCATCCATTCACTTGATTCTCTCATAATTCTCTGGGTTTCGCCAGTTGCTAATTAGGGACGTTACCAGTTACATACTGGGCCTGAGTGTTGGATGGTGGGGGTTTCCATAGGGCACATTTGAGAAGTGGAGCCCTGAAGCTGCTGTAGGGTAGGAGCAGGTTTTAAGTAGAGTAAATAACCTAAATCAGCTGCCAGCTTTTGCTTCTTGGCTTGTGGTTTTTTGAATAAATAGGTTTTTTTAGAACAAACTGTTTGCCTTTAAGAAGTTTCCCAGTTTTCAGTATAGTGAAATAACTGCAAAAGGGTTATTGCACTTGAAATGCCCCAGAATGATAATTTGGAGACAGACAAGGCTTTGTCTCGCTGATGCATAAAGTAATTACTGGGCAGAAATGCACCATTCTCATCCTAAAACCCACGGCCTGAGAGTCCCAACAGCTGAAAAATGGGTCATTTACTGTATATAAAGTGGAAGTGCCAAATTTTAAGTTAACTATATTTGGGATTTATTGTTCTGTTGGAATTCCACAATGGGAATATTTGCTCATCATAACATCCATCTGCAAACAGACATTGGGGGGCATGGGACAGACCTTGCACGTGTGGCTGGGCCCTGGATGATGCAGGGGCTGTGGGATGAGGGTCCGTGATGCATGGTGGGTTCTGGCTGAAATTCCCTAATTTGCTGAAATAGATTTTAACAAGGTTGATGTAACACAGTGGAAAAAGACAAAGGGAAGCACTTAAGGGGCTGTTGCAACAGAGGACTCGGAGCAGGCTTGTAGATGCTGAAAGTGTTAACAGAATTGATCAAAACCGTAGGAAAGTACTGCCCTGTTTCCCTGGAGATCTGCCCTGCTGTGCTGGGTCCTGTTCATCAGCTGTGGTGTGGATGGCACTATCCCACCTCCTCACAGACAAACCAGGGTCACTGGTGGGAAATACAGGACATTCCAAGCAGGGCTTGTTGCTGCCCCACATTCCTGTGGACTTTGAGAAAGCTTTCATAGAGTCTGCAATCAAATCCCGAGGAGTTAATTGCTACTAAACCGTGGTAATGAGTTGTGAATGATTTGGTAGAATCCCCATCTTTGATGAGTTCTAGGGAACATTTGATTTCTGTGGGTGTTATGTTCTTCTCTAAGTATTCAGCACTGAGTTGTTCTTTTAAAGCTTGGAGTAGTAGCAGGTTTTGTTCTTTCTTATTTGTGTTTCCTTATAGAAAGGGTGGGGGAGTGTGAGACAGAGAGCCTGGAAGATGAAGGTTTTAAACATAAAGGGATTGTTTTGGGATGGAGCTTTCCCTTGTGTGTGCTCACCATTAAAGACGACATTTTTGCCCGGTAAATTGGACCCACGCCTGCCTGCCTTCACAAAAAACCTACCAGGCTCTTCTGCTTCATGGTTTTGAGTCTCTGATACTTTTGAAATGAAGCCTAAAGATCCTCCAAAGAGGATAACACTGCCTTAATGGAAAGAATAATGCAAGCGAGAACCCATCTGAAATGACAGCTGTGAGCCTGGCGCAGCTTTTCGGGCTGATCAAAGCTGCTGGGAACGCCGCTTGAAAAGGGGGGATCAGCTCCTGGGAACGCCACTTGAAAAGGGGGGATCAGCTCTGGGAACGCCGCTGGAAAAGGGGGGCTCAGCTCTGGGAACGCCGCTGGAAAAGGGGGCTCAGCTCTGGGAACGCCGCTGGAAAAGGGGGGATCAGCTCTGGGAGCGCCGCTGGAAAAGGGGGGATCAGCTCCCTGGCTCCTCTCCCCGCTCAGCCTGCACATGAATTCATATTCCAGCCTTTGCACTTCTTTCCTGGGAGATGAAGTGACCCTCCTGGAAGGCCGGGGTTCAGGTCAGCTCGCTGGGGAGCACCAGGGGTGTAAGAGGTGAAGTGTTGGGGTGTGAAGGAGCTCTGAGCTCGATCCCCTCAGCACAAGGACCCCCAAACACCCTGCACAGACCAGTCTGCAGCTCACGTGTGAGCACTGCAAACACCCCGTGAACACAGCCCAAAGGGGTTGCTTCTTAGTTGCAGTTTCCTGATGGCTTTTATTTAATTCTCCATGCCTGTTCTATGATTTTGGCTATTTTCTGAAGTCAGGTGGTGATTCGAGCATCTCGGCTTCCATTTTCTTATTTTAAATCCCTTTGCTCATTGCTGAGGTCTGAACATGCGACCTCAGGTGCCCAAGTGCTTTGGCCATTAAACAGAGGAAATCCTTTGCGTGATATTTTTTTATGTAAGAATTAATTTCATGATCTTTGTGCCCTTTTTTTGGGTTGATTCTTATTGTCTGACTGGTTGTAGAGGATAGGGTTGTGTGTGCTTTGGGGATGCAAGGTATTTGGGGTCTTCAAAGGCTGATCAGAGCAGGACTGAAGGAGTCAGTGACTTCTCTTAGAGCCGGAGCTGCAGGAAGAGGGTCCTGGCATCAGGAAGGGGGACAAATGGTTCTTGTGTTATTCCCTTGTGGTTGCCTTGTAGCCAGACCCAGGCTGGAGGGCAGGAGAACTCAGTGATTTAAGAAGGAATGATCCCACCAGAGCAGGAAATGGAGCAGGGCAGAGACCTGGTGAGCCCCTGGAGCCCATGTGAAGCCTGGCCCTGCTCAGGCAGCGTCGCGCTCGCCAGATTTGTTCACAAAGCCCCTGGAAAACCTGCTAAATCCTGTGTTCCCACTTCAATACCCAGAGCAAGACAGCAGGGCTGTGTGCTCCAGCCCAAACCTGCTGCTCCAGGGCTATGCCATCCTGGGATCCCCCTTCTCCCAAACTCACCTGTGCATTGGAGAGACACCAGCCACGGACTAAATGTGGGACCTCAGGGCAAAGAATTTAACACGGATCTGTCCATCTTCCCTTGCTGCTTCACTATTTAAAGTGAAACTATTGATGCAGGAAGCAGGAAAATTTATCTGTGAAAAATTGCACTTGGAACAGGGGTTTTGGCTCATTCCGAGCAATGAGAGAGCATGAAATTGCTGTGAATCCTCAGGGCTTTCCTGGACAGTGTGTGAGCCCAGTGCAAAACGTTTATTGTAAAATACCTTCTAATTGCAGTGCCTGAAGTGGGCACTGCTGGCCTTTGGAATGGCTCTGGGAGCTTGTTTCCTCTGGGCAGCTGGGAGCAGCGGGCACACAAAGCACGGGGATCTTTTGTGCTTAAACAAACACCAGGAATGAATTGATCTCTCCCTCCGCTCTTTTGATTTTCCAGGTGACTTCAGAGGGCTCGGAGAGAGTGGGGCTGATGCAGGCCATGCTCCTGCTTGTCCAGGGTGGGATCCAGAGATGCTGCCATCAATGCTTCCATTGGTTTCAAGGCACTCTTGTCCAGGCACCCATTTGTGGCACCCAGTTACCTCCAAGCTGCTTCTTAAAAATGAACTGGGAGCCTGAGAGCCCCTTAGCAGCAGGTGCAGGGATTAAAGGGCCTGCTGGCACCCTACAGCAGCAGTCTCCAAAGCCACTGCCATCTCCTGGAGATGCCTGCACTTCCCAGGCATTGCTGAGGGGAAACAGTGGCACTGGACCATTGTTATCACACTGCTGGTTACAAGTTCTCCTTGTCCCCTGCTCCAGCTCTCGGAGGCGTTCCCGGTGCCCTGTGCTGGGAGCCCCATCAGGCAGAGTGGGATGGTGTCAGATGCCCATCACTGCTGAGGGGGTCAGGAGCAGAGAGCCACAGAGGTACCACAGAGATGCTGGCACAGTGGTGGGAGGTCACACAGCATTAGTGGCTCGACAGCAGTGACAGGGGAGCTGTTCCCAGCTGAGCGAGCCGATGGACGGGGGGCCTGGCAAAGAGCATTTTAGCAGGGGATCGATGGCTTTCAGTAGGTCAGATTGATTTGGGGATCCTTCAGTGATGGAGCCATCCTGTGAGTGTATCAGTGAGCAGGGCTTTGCCAATGTTAATAATCAATCCCTGTCTCCATCTCCCGCTCCTGGAGCCTGTGCTGCGGCTGCTCCGCCTGCGGCCCCTGCGGCGTTCCCGCACAGTGCGCGAGCAGCGATCACTCTTGAGCTGTTTGGAGTGCCATGTCGCAGGGATGCTTTTATCTCAGAATTGGGATAAAAGCTTCCTTCGGGGGCGGAGGGATTAATTTTTCACACATCTGTCCACTGGAATGCAATAACGGAGCCTTTGTTTGGGCTCTTACCATGGGGTGCCTTCTCCACCCTTGTTATTTCACTCTTCTTTTGCATGGCAAAACTTTTTGTCCTGCATTTCAAATAGATCCTGAGCGTCCCTGGCAGCTGAACAAGAGAAACAAACTTTCCAGCCCTGTTTTTTGTGCTGTTCTCAGGGGATGCTTGGTGATTTGAAGGGTATTTGATTGGTTTTGGCAGAGGCATTTTATTCCATGGAAAGTCCACAGCTCCTCCGATCCCGTACGGATGGTTTAGAGAGCCCCTGGAGCCTCCAAATGAGAGATCTGCGGGTGGCCAGCTGGTCGTGGAGGTGCCATGGGAACGCTGAGGACACTGCTCTTGGACCGGGCGCTGTGGTGGGCAGGGAGCAGAGCAGGAGGGACGGGGGCTGGTGCCAGCTCTGCTCCTGCCTGAGCCGCAGGGGGAGAGCTCGGAGCTTGGCCCAGCCATGGCTCTGCATGAAAATGAAGCCCCAAAGCCTCAGCCCTTGTCCTGCAGATGCTTTCCTTGCTCTTTGGAGGTTGATTTGACTCTTAACACTAAAGTCTTCTCACTCCAGCCCTAGTCACATGTCGGGGGACCCACCCAGGGTTGATGGCTCCGTCACCAGCAAGAGGGAATTTAACGCTCGGGTTTAACTCTGGTTACAGCAGCCCCCAGTCTGGATGTGCTTCCCCCCCATCCCACTCCACAGAGCCTGTAGTAGTTACCAGCAGACAGGTTCACCAGGAGGACCAGGGCTGGCTTTGCAGTGCTGGGCTCTGTGCACAGGGAGCACCAGCCTGGGGATCCTCTGCATACATTTCACCTGTGCTATTTTTTTTTTTCCCCCAACAGCCCTATTACCATATTTAAATGCAAGTATGTCTTTTTTTGATTGATGTTTTAAGTAGCTTCAAGTCACTCTAGCCTAGTTCTCTGCTCCTTGCCGTGGTAGCTGAGCTGTAGCTGCGCCATAGTGCTGAAGGTAGTGGGCTGTAGCGTGCTGGGCTCGCACTCTCGCTCTCAGGCTCACTCTTCTCTTTCTCAGTGCCTCAGTTGTTCTCCTGTGGTTCTTCAGCCTTGCAAAGCAGCTGTGATCATGGTCCTGGTGCCCGCTCAAGGGCCAGGTTCCGTCGTGGTGCCCACCCCAGGCTTGTCCTGTTGGGTGGCAGGAGCAGTCAGAGCTCCCAGAGACCAGGAACCTCCCTGGAGTTGTTGACTTTGGGGTTTGGGGTTCTTGCTGATTGCCTGGACTTTGCCATTGCCCTCTTAAAATACGCATATTGAAAGTCAGAGTCTCTGGCAGATCTTCTGAATATTAATTAAGTAAAGACATTAAATCTGCAATCTTGCTGGCAGCATTCCATTCCTCTGCAAGGGCTCGGTTCCCTGGAGCAGGGGGGATGTCACAGAGCTCCTTGATCTGCGGCTGGTTTGCTTTCAAGAGCTTTTTCCTTTCTTTCTTTCTTTCTTTTTTAAACCACATTCCATTGAATTTTTTGTGCTTGATCCCAGCAAATTCGTGATCTTGACATGAGGACCTCCTCATATTTTCCATTACTGCTTTGTCTATAGACCAGCACATTATTATCACTTGCAAATAAGCCCAGAAGAGAATTCCCGGGTCGTTGGCGGAGCAGGCTGACCCCGTTCCTGCGGGAGTGTGGAGACACAAGCCAAGTGCTACAGGCTCTGCCTCCAGCCTGTCCTCCTTGGCTCCACGGCGTGCCGTGGCCAGGAGCTCCATTCCTCCTGTGCCAAGGGGATTTGTGCTGGCAGGGACCACTGGCAGCGGGCAGCTGGCAAGGGCTCGGTTCGTCCCAAACACAGTGGCCGCTGGTGGCACGGAGAGCCGGGATGGCGAGCTCCGGAACCCTTTGCCCCGCAGAGACTCGCGGTACCCGCTGGCTTCTGTCTTTACCCTTCTCCTTTTCTCCACGGCCAGGTTTTCCGGCAGCGGCTTATGGACCAGTAGCAGCGGCAGCCGTGGCAGCAGCAAGAGGATCAGGTAGGGGGGCCCGTGGAAGAGCAAACCCTGAGAGTGCAGGGTCAGGTAAAAGCTCTGTCGGTATTCTGTGTGGCTGCAGCTCTCCATCATTTCTCTGATTTTCCTCACACTTATCCTGGGGACCTGAAAACAAATAATCAAAAAAAAAAAAAAAAAATTAGAGAAAAAATAAGTAATCAATCCCAACCCAAACCCAAACTACAAGCAGAGGCCATGGGGGCTGGAGCACCTGCAGGAGATTGGCGTGAGAACTGCCAAAACCAGGGTAGATACTCCAATTTGTTTCTTTCTTTATTCCTTTATTGTGTTGGTTTCTTTATTTGTTTGGTTTAAATTCGAGGCTCTGAAAGACACCCCGAAAAAGATTAATTTGTGGTTTTGGAAAAAAAGTTTTGGTTGCTCACAGGAAGCTGGGGTTGGGTTGAGGCAGTGGCAGCAGCTCTGGGTGCTCCTGCGCGTGCCCAGAGCCACTGTCACCTCCTCCACCATGGCCAGCACGGGGCAGCCCCATGGTGAGGGACTGTGTCCCTTGGGATGGCATCACTCGTGCCCTCAGCACCAGCACATGGCTGACAGTTCACCATCCCTGCCTGCTCCAACCCCGCTGCTTCCATGGGGAACGACAAAGCTTTTCTTCTGTTCTTCTGAAAACTTCTCCTTTTTTTTTCCCCTTAAGGGAAATAAATAAATAAATCATTGCCAATTGCCGTTACTGCCTTAGGTTTAAATTTTGCTGAACATGTGAATCAGCACTTTGCTCGGGTGAGAGAGTTCAGAGCAGCCCTCAGTGAGCCATGGGCTCGGCAGCCGCCCCGGCTCCCAACGCAGGCCGGGACGGAGCCGCTGCCGGGACGGAGCCGCTGCCAGCCCCGTGTCCTCCGTCCCGGCGTCTCTCAGAGGACACGGGGCTGGCAGCACCTCCCAGCTCACTCATGGCCGAGCTGGGGGCTCTCGGTGGCTTTTCCGGCAGTGCCGGTGGGTTATCGAGCTCTCCCCAAAAAGCCCTGACTGCGTGAGGGAGTAGGAGGTAGGCGCAGGCCCAGGTGTGTCTCGAGCGAGAGCCTGATGCCATGGAGGCCAAAGAAAGACACCAGGAGAACTCCGTTCCATGCAAACTGGCACTGCTTGCAGGCTACAAAGGACTCTCTGTACCAGTTCCATCCTGTGGCATGTAGAGAGCGCCTAAGGGGTGACTTGCCAGCCTGGTTGTGGGGATCCCCCAATTCCCGGCTTCTCCTACTGCCCCGGCACGGAGGGGGAAAAACAAACCCAAAGAGGAAAAAAAAAACCCAAACAAAACCCAAGATTGCTTTTGCATATGCTTCCAGGAAAACAGACCTCATTGTTTCTGCCTCTTCCTCATGTTTTGCCCTTCAGGTTTTGTTTTACGTGCAAACAGACCTGGTGAGTTGCCCCTTAGCAAGGCACAGAGGGTTTGGCTGGATTAACGTTGCTTCCCTGATTATTATTATTATTTTTTTTTTTTTTAATCGGAGTGCTTTTGGTGCCCATTACAACTGAACTGAGCATTGATCAATTCTGTGCCTGGAAATCATTTGTCTTTAATTTGAGTGTTTTTTGGTTTCTCTTTTGTTGGGTTTTCTGATTTGTTTTTTCGGTTTTTTTGTTTTTTGATTTGAACTTGCAATACGAAACTAAATCTAACCCTAAATTAACAACACCCTTTCTGGCAAGTTTAAAGAGCAGTATGGTGTTTGAAAGTGTCTTTTCAAGCCTCAAAATTGCCTGCGTGCACAAAACTGGCAAAACCCCAAAACTGAATCCAAAGAGCCCCCGTCCCACCCCCAGCCCCGAGGTCTCAAGGAGGAAGGTGGGTTTGTCACCGGCCCCGCTCACATCCGCACCAAGCCGTGGTCTGGGAACGGGGGGGTTTCTGTAGAGTCATCTCCATCCAAAGCTGGTTTCGGAAGGGACATCCTGGGTTTGCCACTCCATCAGCAATGGTAGTGAATTGTATCCAGGAGCAGTGGAGTCCGATCGATCTTGCGCTGCAGTGTACGGGCCCGATTCATTACAAGAAAAATGGCTGGGGTTTTTTCCGTCTTTCCTTTTCAGTTGGGTTTTTGTTTTTCCTTCACAAATTCGCACAGCCCTCCTTCACGTGTGCCTGGTCCAAAGCACAGAGCACAGCATGGCTGGCCCTAACTGGTCCCTTTCTGCCAGGAAGTGGAAAGAGCTGGGAAACACCTGGGCAGGCATGTCCCACCACCACCAGCTCACTGGGAGAGCTCTGCCCAGGGCTGCTGGAGTGGCCCCAGCACAGAGCAAACGTTGTTCAGGAGGTTCCTGGAAAGCATTGATGACAGTCCATGTCATCAATGTCCCCCATCACTGCTGCCTCTTCAGCAGCATTCCAGCCCCCACAGCTCACCCAAAATTGACCTTCTCTGTTCTCCGGCCCCGTCCTGCCGGATCTTCCCCACCTTCCTGGCATCAGTGCCAGCACGGAGACTGAGCACCCGCAGAGAGCATCCACCTTCAGATGCGTGTCTTGGTCTCCCCAGGAAGCTGCAGCCCTCTCACTCCAAGCCCCTGGGCACTGACCACCTTGATTTGTCCCTGGGGTGACGTTCCTCCTCTTGGGACACCTGCATGTGTGCTGTGTCAGCAGAAGGAGCCCACCAGGGCAGGTACCTGCTCAGGGCCTCCTCCCTGCCCTCGCCCCTTCTTTTTCTACGGCAGCGTGTCACCAGCTGACCTTGCTAGATAAACAGGTTCTTCTGTGTCACAGCAGGTCTGTCCTACAACCAGCAGAAAGGGATGTGTCCCTGTCCTCGTGCTCAGTGCCACCATAAATTCATGTCCCGCGTCACTGCTCGCGTGCCGGCAGGGTGAGCACCGTGGAGCTGCTCGTCAATCACGTCCCCACTCGACATCCCAGTGATGAGGTGATAGCTGAGGTCCTTCCAGCAGACAGAGGTCTGGCCACATCCATTCGCTCTGGGTGGGACTGTGCTGCCGAATCCCTCCACTGGTTTTGACAACCTCACCCATTCTTGTATTTTTTTAATGAATTGGGACCTGAGCCATGGAAAACGAGCAAAGTTAAAAGTCTGAATGCTGCAAACTCCTCCTAGACAACTTCACTATCAGTGTCACGTTTCTTTTGAATCCACCTGACATATTTTACGTGTAAAACATTTTTGTCGTGTAAATGCTTTTTTTAAAATACAGTCATGGGGGGGCACATTTTTCTCTTGCATTTGACATGGGAGGGGTTCATCTGGCAGGAGAACGAGACGAGGAAAATTTGTCAGGAGAGGGTTTTCGTTCCTTCCTCTTTGGTTCATTGACAAGCCTGAGATTTTTCCAGTTCCCAATCTGTTGCTACCAGCTATTCCTCCCTGAGGACTGGAGACAAAACCCATAAGGCCACACTAATCCAGCCCTGTCCCAGCTCCCTCGGGCAGGCTTTGCCCGCCGAGCCGGCCGGCAGCACTCGGCGCAGTGGGACAGCACAGTGCCACGGCACCAGGGGCTGCTCTCCACCCCACCCCCGGCACATCTGGATTTTGGGCCCCAGTCCCGGCTTGCCAGTGCTGCCTTTGAGCCCTGTGCCCCAACAACCCCTTACTGGACTTTATACTTGCCAGCTATAACAAATCTCGTAACGTGAGCTACTGACCTTGATGGTGAGTGTGAGCAGTTATGTTTTGTTGTTTTCTCTCTTGCTTGGTTGGGGCTGCTGTGAGAGAGGGTGTCTCTGAGGCAAACTTTCCGGCCTCTCTTACACTCGGACGTGCACACCTCCTCTCAAACACTCTTCTGAGCGCTCTCAGCGGGAAGGTTTGTCCACACCTATTAATCCTCTCTCAGTGTCCAGCTTCTTGTTAGTAGCAGCTGGTTGCATGTTTTTTGCTTGTTCGGACGAAATGGTTCAAGAAACGACTCATATCAACTCTTGAGAAATGTCTCTATTTTTTTGTACACTTTCTTTCTTTTGATGTTTTATATTAATTTCCCTTACTTAAAAAACAAAACACCTGTCGTCCCGTAAAACATTTCACATCTCCCCTTGCCTGTTCTTAGAGTGTATGTATCTGTGGGACTGAACTAAATGCATGCACTGTAGTAGTCGTACTGGTAGCAGTAGATGTAGTTGTAGAACATGCATTGTCGAGTTGATATTACAGGCACCATCAACGTGAACGAGCGTGGCAGATAAAAGCAGAGCCTTAGTCTGATTGAAAGCATAGGGATAACACAGCAGAGAGCTGCTGACGGCTTGGATCCATAGAGCCCTATTCGTTAAATCCCATTATCTGGAAGTTTAAATTGAAGCTGGCTATAGGCAACCTACACCCTCCGTACAAGAACATGTGCTGTTATGCTGATAGTAAAACTGACATTATTTTTTTTTCAAATTAACCCCCCCTCAGGAATTGAAATGCTGATTATACCTGCATTCTCTTCTTTTTATTTTGTATCCCAAAGAACTTAAGATATTTTTCAAATCATTTTACAATCATGGTTTCTCCATCAGCCTGTTACTCGTCCATATTAGCCCATAGACTCATTTGTTGGCAGTCGTAGACCAGATGTGCCACACGCAAATCACTCCATTTGGGAATCCAAATAATTCTGTGTGTGCGAGGCGGCTCCCCGCAGCCTGTCCTGAGCCACCAAGCGATTGTTTGTAGGTCATAAACCTTAAATCTTATTATGCAACAGAAACTCTGAGCTAGTGATGGGTCGTACTCATTGCCATGTCACCCAGCTTAAGGGAACATTTTTAAATGAAGATTTAACATTTCATAAATATCAGCATGAGGAGTTCGAGGCAAGTTCATCCTCTCTGCCATGAGCCAGCAGTGGCTTTGCTTCTCCTGCCTGGGTTTCTGTGCTAAACTTGGAAAACGCAGATACGGCGCTGCAGTCAGTAAATCCAACAGATGGTAATTGAGATCCCGAATTAGGCTTTGGTTTATTTGTTTAGGTTGCTGCTTGTCAGAAAACATCCTGATGGGAGCAGAAAAGCTCCTGCGTGGTGTGGTCACCCCTCCCCTCCTCCCCACGCCCTGGCCACCCCCAAAACCAGCTGTGCTGGGTGGGAGCATCTCCCTGCTCCTCTGGGCAGAGCCACACACTCATTAATGCACTTAAGGCATCAAGGGCTTTCAAAGGAAATAAAATATCCAGAATGGGCTTTCCAGTGTAATTAAGAATTTTTATCTGCTCCTTACCTCTAATAGGACATTGAGTAAATCAAGCTAACAAGCGCTGGGGCTGACACGGTGCGAGGCCAGCTGAGCTGCCCCTGGTGCTGCCGGGGAGCTGAACATTCGTGTGTCAAGGCAGGGATAAGGTCCCCTTCGGATCTCGATCTTCCAGGGAAACGGGGGCCCCGCTGTTCTATGTGCCTGTGAAGTGAGGAGTGTGTCTGAAAGCCAGCAGAGCGACAAATTGCATGGGGTTGAGGAAGCCGTGTCTGACACTTAAGGAAGGTGCTCCAAAATCTAATCTACTCATAGGTTAGCAAATTATGGCTATAAAAAGGGGGACAGTGATTGGTTTGTGTGTGCGGGGGAGAGGAGCTGCCATGGGCTCGTGGAGATGTCAGGAGGAGCGTTTCAAAGATCCGGCCATGAACCAATTTGGGATTTCTGCAGCCTGCTGGGAGGACTCCCTTGCGGCACGGTGGCTCTGGTGGAATTGCTCTCCCTTTTTTATTCTCCTCTATAAAAGTACATAAAATTTAATCCAGGCTATGTAATCTCAAAAGCCAGAACCTAACAAGTGGACCACTTGGGAGCAGCAAGGGCTGGAATTTCTCACTCCACTGGAACTGCCAGTAATTATGTGACAGAGCCTGGCGGGTGATGCATTGGGAAATTAATGGCTGCATTGGATTTTATCCTTTGCTTATCTCCCTGGCAGAGGCAGCATGTGCTGGGGAGCACGGCAGGTGGCCAGGCAGGGACCTCACACCATGGGGGCTTTTGGGAGGGGTGGAAACAAGGAAAATCATCCTGGTTTAAACAGGAATTTCATCAGCCAGGCCCAGCACAGAGCAGCCCTGGGTGGTGAATGCACTCTGGAGGAGCCACTCTGCAGTCCCATGGGTGGTTTTGGCCTTGTTACTGACAATATTGGGAGCCTTACAGTTACTTGTCTGTCTACTACCCCAAATTATAAAAATAATAATAATGCAAGGGGGGTCTTCTCTGTTTAGTTCAGAAGTGCTGTGCTGCTCCAGGGTGGGAATCCCACAGGTCCTTTTCAGAGCACAGGCTCCAGGCAGGAGAAACTCTGTGTCTTGTTTTACTGTAGGATGCTACTTTTGGATCTTCCTTTATCCATGAGGGACTGAGCTTCTTCCTGCAGTGCCAGGGAGAAAATTCAGTAGATATGAAACAATTTGGTGCTGCTGCTGCTCGACCTTGGCCACAGCAGCCGGTGTTTGACAGAGCGCTGGGCTGAAGTCTATTGAGGTTAAAATACATCAGCTTTAATCAATAATTTTGTAATAGAAAATCTTGTGCACTTGATAAATCATCTCCAGTGCAATTAGTGACCACCTCTGAGCTGCAGTTGAAGTTAATCTGTAGCAAATTTAGCGGGTAACTTTTAATAGTCTTTTCCATTGGGAGAATTATTTTCCACGGGAAAATGCTCCTCAGAATGCTCATCCAGAGCTGTTTTATTTAGGAATAAATTCTTCTCTGTGAGGGTGGTGAGGCACAGGTTGCCCAGAGAAGCTGTGGCTGCCCCATCCCTGGAAGTGTCCAGGGGCTTGGAGCAGCCTGGGATAGTGGAAGGTGTCCCTGCACATGGCAGGGGGTTGAAACAACTTTGGTACCCTCCAAAGCCCCACTACAGCCAATTATTCATGTTTTATTCCCTTTCTCCCAGCAGAAGCTGGAGGACAGAGCTGTTGGCTGTTGTAATTAGACTTTGCTCCCCACAAGATGCAGATGAGTTGTTGCAGAGTTTGAAGTGGGGTCTCAGCACGTGCTCTCCAGTGCATGAGATCTTCGAGCACAGGATGGTGTCCGATGCATTTTAGTCCCTAAACAGGTAAATACTGCCGGAGCTGAGGGTAACTTGCCTCTCCAGCAGCAGTTGCAGGCTGGTACTCATTAGTGGAACAACTGCTAACTGTGAGGCGGCGCACATTGGACTGACACACTGCTTGTCAGTATTTTCATGCTGATTCTCTCCCCAAATGCTTTAAAAGTAAATACATAATTACAGTGGTGTTTTTTCTCCCTCTTTCCTTTCTGAAACAGAAAACTGCCAGAGGAGCAGAGTAGTTTTTCCTTGCAGCAGATGTTGGTGTGCATCTGGCTCTGTGTGAGCTCGAGAAGTGCAGTGGGTTAGAAGTTGCCAGAGAATGCAAAATGAGTCTGCAGGTATATAAACCTGAGCTTTTTAAAAATAATAAACTCACACAGCTAGGGCCTTTGTGAGCATTTCCTGATGCTTAAAAGAGCCCAAAACCCCGTGCCCTGACAAGGGGTTGAGGTGTCAGCTGCCAAAAGTGTGGCTGGTGCCACCAGCTCTCCCCCAGGCACCATGTGCTGGGCAGCAGCTTGCCTGGTGCAGACCCTCCTCCAGGAAGGGATGGTTGCACAGGACTGGAGGTTTGCAGTCTGGATGCCTCTTCTGTTACTGGGGTAACCCCCCGTGTTCCTGAGCATCCCCCCCAGCCCATTGGCAACAGGAAGGTGCCCCCCAAGCAAGACCCTCCTGCTACTATGACTTAAATTATGCAGCAAAACAAAGACCCGTTTTTGGTTTAATTTTCCTCCTGTATTGTCTGTTATTGTACAAAAGGCTTCAATTTCAAATTACAGGAGTGATAGCCAGTTAATGTGGTACAGTGGGAGGCCGGAGTTGCTGTTGCTATGGCAATGGAGTTCGGCTCATTTGTTTTGTAGATGAGTAATTACTACGCAATTAGAGTAGGCTAAAAATAAAGGGGCCTTTTGTTCCCTCTTACTCATTAATATTAATAGAAGACCTGTCCGGGCTGTGGTAAACAATTAATGCAGATGTGGTTGCCCATGGTAAAATTAACAGCAGCTTTCGTGCTCCTCGGCGCGAGGTGAAGGCGCCGGCATCACCTGGCTCAGCTCTTCTTTCATTTTAAATGGAAAAATTCTTACAGAGGGGTCTGTGATATCCCAGCATCTGAGTTTTAGCTCTTATTTGCCAGTTGGATGGGTGGTAATAAGTGTTAAAGCTTCATGTGCAGGCACAGACAGCAGGAGCAGCGCTGGGGTCGGCGCCTGCGACACAGCAAGCGCCCGCAGCCCGCCGAGGGCTCCGAGAGGAACCCGGCAGCAGCAGGTCCTGATGCAGACAGCTCTTCATTCATCCCCCTTGGATAAATGCCAGGGCTGGAGCAAGAAACTTGCCCAAAAACGTGAGCACAGGCAAGGACAAGCGTGATGCTGCTGAAATGACTCCAGCATGGCATGTTACAGACATGGATCGACAAAAAAGAGTGTAACGAACAGTCCCAAGCATTTGATGTGAAGTAAAAAGATGAGAGTAGATTTAGCCTGGATATTAGGATTAAATTCTTCCCTGTGAGGGTGGGGAGGCCCTGGCACAGGTTGCCCAGAGCAGCTGTGGCTGTCCCCCCCCGGAAGTGTCCAAGGCCAGGTTGGACGGGGCTTGGAGCAACCTGGGATAGTGGAAGGTGTCCCTGCCCATGACAAGGAATGGGACTGGATGGGCTTTAAGGTCCCATCCAAACCATTCTGTGATTCTATGAAGTATGTAAACAGTAATCACATCATATTTTGAATTAACGGTAAAACCAGTTAAATTGGCAGAAACCAGTTAGGAAGACAACAGGACAGCGTTTATCTGCCCCTTCGGTTTATTTGTGAGTTCCAGCACAGCTGGTGAACATCCCATGCCCGCAGGGAGGGACAGCAGAGCAGGGCAGAGCTGGGATGGGGGTGCTGAGGAGTGGTCACCTGCTCCTGCATCATCCCTGGGGTGCTCGGCACCTCTGGCAAACGCCATCAGGAAGGCAGAACCTCTCCTATGGGCAAATACCCCAGCCCAGAGCCCTGGATCCTCTGCTGGGGGGGCTGTGGATGCACAGAACTGCATCCCTCCCAAACTGTTTAACTAATGGAGGGAATCGTAGCAGAGCCTTTGTAAGGTCGACATTTGTTTGTTGTTAAGGATCTAATTAGAAACATGAGAGGAAGCTGAATGGCTGCTTGCTCGGCTAATTAGCGACATGCACGAAGACCACTTTGAACTTCAAGGACACAAAGCTATTAGCGCTTACATCAAAAATGGATTAAACTTCTGTGCTTTTATAATGATTAAAGATGAGCCGCTCGAGAGGAAATCCTTTTGTAAGGCTGTGACAAGAGCTGGCTCCCTGACTGCAGCTCCTACAGGCGAAGCTTTGTGTGGCCTCTGTGTCGCACTCGGCCCGGCGCAAGTGACACCACTAACACACGGTATGGAAAATGGGATTAGGCAATAAATATTGATCGTTGGCAAAAAACTACAGCTGAGCTGCAAAGTGCAGTTATTTGTCCTGCTGCATAACTGCAGGAATTAGAACAGCCGGGCTTGAATGTGCTGAATTTTGTGTCTTTTCTTCTGCAAATTGGTGCACATCAGCAGCTTCCAGATGTGGGGGATGCCTTGGATGTGTTAAGTGCAGTACTTAGCAGAAGCAGGGGCTCACATGCAGCAGTGGGTTTGTAAAACACCTGCACCAGGTGAATTTTTATCTTGCTCAGGCTTGTGGAAGCTGCCCAGCTCTTGCTCCTGGCTCATCTCAGGTGGTTCAGCAGTTGGTTTGTGTCGAGCCGTGGCTGGAGGAGCAGTGGTGGGAGGACATTGAGGCTGCAGCAGGAGCAGTTGCCACAAGATCCCAGGTGCCATTATCACCCCATTGTGCCCATCTGGAGGAGGGTGGGCAGCACTCAGCCCTCCCTCCTGGTTCCCACTCACTTCCAGCAGTAATTGCCGGGAGCCAGCTCACCACCCACTGCTTGCTGTCATTACCCTGCGATATTTTGATGTGTGAAGCCGTTTCCGAAGGGGCTGCAGAGGCAGAACAACCTTTGAAAGTGTGACTGCAGCTAGAAAATAACGTTCAAATAGTACCTTGTTAGGGCAGATCTCGGTGTGTCTCAGCCTCATCACCACTTATTTTGCTGATGAGCCCGACAGTTGTTTTATTTTCCTTTTTCCCTGCAGGGCCAGTGTAGCTGCAGGAGAGGGATAACCTGGGGCAACCTGGCTGCTCCCCATTATGGAGCGTGTCGGGGTGACAGGGGAGGAACAGCGCTCGCGTTTGATTTTCCAGAGTGAGGACTGAGCCAGCTGTCATCTGTAGCTCTTCACACTTGCAGAGGAGCCGTGTCTGCCACAGGGTTCTTAGAGACTTTGCTTTTCAAGTCTGCTTGGGAAGAGCAGGAACAGAGGGACGCAGGTCCCCGTGAGAGATGTACAACATGGCACCTCTCATCGTGACGTTACTTGTTTTTCTGGTTTGTCTCCCACTTTCTCTTTCGGCGAGTTGGGAGCTGTTTGTACCTTGTTATTCTCCAGAATATCTGTGTGTTTCCAGGTCATTATTTCTGAGACGTTTGTGAGCTGGAGCATTGATCCGAGTTCGAGGTGTGCCACATGCTGCCTCCGACAGAAGCCACACTCTGTAAAAGCTCAGACACAAGGAAGCGATGCTTCCAGTGGCTCAACCTGACCACAAATGAAGGGGTTTGGAGCTCTCTGAGGTGATTGGTATAGAAAAAAAGAGCCTGAATATGAGCTTTTTTTTCTCAGTGCTGTGCCAGTGCACTCCTGCAGCCTGAACAGGCCCCTGAGAACCAGGAGCACCGATGTCTTATTTCAGACTGGAATTAATTTGTACATCCAGTCCCGGGTAAATGACATTCTGGTTGTTAGCAGCTCTGAAAAGCAAGGTACAAACTCCCATTAACTTCAGCCCTGACTGCACAAAGAATTAGCTTTGGCCAAGCGATCTGTAACATGGGTGCAGTGCTGCTAATTATATTTATAAGGCTCTGAGCACTAATGATGTAAGATTTGCATGCAGTGCTGAAGTTGTGCTGGTTATTTAAAGTATCAGCGTCGCGCTGTGAGTGCTGCTCTGTTAGTCATGCATGTGACAGCGTGGCCATTAGTGCCACGCTCTGGGACACTCGGGGTCCCCAAGGAAGGTGGGATTGTCCCCACACCACTCACTGTGGTTTTGCTCTGCGTCCTCTCTGGCAGCTGTGCTTGGGTGGTTGCAGAGGCAGCACAGCAGGCTGGAATGCTTGGGAGCAGGTGATATTCCTTCTGTGACAGTCTTCTCTTAAAATCCAGCAGTAAATGGACCCAAGTGACTCAAATGCATAGATTCATAGAATCCTAGAACAAGTCGAGTTGCAAGGGACTTTTAAAGACCATCTAGTCCAGCACTATGTCGTGGGCAGGGACACCTTCCACTACACCAGGTTGCTCCAACCTGGCTTTGGAGTTAAATGCCACCAGGCTGTGGGGCAGTCCCCTGTCCCAGCTGGGCTGCTCAGTGCCCTGCCCAGTGCCCCCCATGCCCTGCCTGCTCCCATCCCTGTCGGCAGCATTTGATGTTATTATATCATTTACTGCTTCGAGCTGGAAGATGATGTTTGCAGCATGTTCTATGAATTTTTCATAAAGATAGAAAAACAGACTAATCTTGTGAGCTTTGAGTCTTGGTGGTGGGTAATGGCTTTGATTTAAAGCATTTTGTCTTAATGATAGTTATATTGAAAATTTCCTGCTGCTTTCAAGCACGTTTAGTTATTATCATAAACATTGATGGTAGAAATGCCTGCCAAATTGTGCGTGGCTGTTTATGGCAGATGAGAGAGTCATCCAGAAATTAGAGCGCTGGATCAACAAGTTGCAAAGAAACCTGTTTGTACAGGAATCCACCCTGGGGGCAGTGGGACAAGGCAGGAACAAGGAGGGTCTTGAACGGGAAAAGGGCTGGAGATGACCAGCTCTGGCTGTAGGATGTGCTTGACAGGAGATGAGAAATTAATTTCTGATGAGAATCATAGAATCATTTATGTTAGAAAAGACTTCTAAAATCAGTGAATCTTACTTTAACCCCACATGCCAAGCTCCCCTGCCCCTGCAGAGCTGCTCACCCCCATGCATGGCTGCCTGGGGACAAGGAATATCCTGCCTCTGCTTAAAGAGGAAATCCAGTGAATTGTGGTGATTTCTTGCCCTCATGAGGATTTCCTCATCTGTGCACTATGGCAGGGAAGGCAGACACACACTCTGTACCATTCTTCATCTGGATATTTTTTAAATTTTGAAATACTCATATTTGTTATGAGTCCCCTGCAGTGGTGTTTAAGTCTTTGGGTTTTGGTGCTATAGGAGAGGGAATGGTGTCACCAAGGCTCCATGTGGGCTGTGTGCAGGGGACAATGATTCCCATGCAGTGTCTGTCTTAGTCCTCTGTCCAGATTGCCCCTGGTTTGTTTTCTTTGAAATACAGTATATTTTAGTGGTGCCTAAGTGGTTTTTTTTGTCATCAGGTCTCATTTACTAGTCCCTAAGGGCCTGACTGTCATCCCAGTACCGTGTGAGTTCCCCTTGTAGGACAGTAATGTCAAAATCCTCATGTTTCTTCTCCTTTTCCCTCCCTCTTCCCCTTCCTCATCCATGGCTGAGTTGAGTTTATTTGGGTGGGATTCCAGCTCCCAGCTTGTCGTGCTTTGCCCAGCCGCGCTCTCCGGCCCGGCGGCGTTCGGGTCCTCGTTAGTGTAACGCTGCTCGTAAGGCAAATGTCAGCAGGAATCCTGACTTAGAAATTTCTCAAGAGTTCATCGAGGGAGAGTTTATCTTTCAGCAGTGACCTTTCTTGTTGAACACAGATTAGCGTGTGAGCAGGGTCTGTGTGAGCAAGGCAGTTTGCAGGAGGAGGCTCTGGATGTGCATCCCTGGTTTCAGCCTGAAGCCTCCTGCTCCTGCCTCAGCCTGGGCTGCCAGGCTGGTTTGGGTTCCAGCTCTTGGCTCCTTGACATAAATCACTTGGCTGAATGTGGAGAGGCATCTCACACGCATGTTAAATGGGGATAAAGGCGTTCTGCTGAAGGATGGGTTGGTAATAAAGCAGCCTCGCTGCCTAAAGAGGTCCAGCTCTTGCTGTGCCAGCCCTGCACAGCAGCTCCCAACTCCACCAGTGCCAATATTGGCATTAAAAAAAGCCTGTTCTGGGGCTGCTTTATGAACCCACATTTTTTATCACATTCTGTGTCGCATCTTGCTTTCCTTTGCTGATTTTCAGTGCTCCCCAAGCCACTGTGACACTGGGCAGAGTAGGCCTGAGGCTCCCCAAAGCCCATCCCTCTGGCCTGCAGGCAAACGTTCACCTGCTGATCAAAATTCATAGGCTCAGAGTCTTTTCTGTGAGAAAAACCACAGCAAATTGAAAGTGAAGCAAGCAAGACATTAACCTGCCCTGTTCCATCACTGCCAGAGCTCCTGGCTGCTGGCCCTTGATCTCCATTGGCAAAGGAAGGAGCTTCTGCAGCCCAGAGGATGGAGGATCACCAGGGCTGAAGATAAAAGGTGGTTGGCTGTGACTTGCAGGCACATCTAATCTTTTCCACATCTCTCCTGACCTTGATCTATCACAGGGCTTCCTGGGGACACTTGGGATTGTAAATTTTGCATAGAGGAAGCCTTTGAGCTGGAGGCACCTAGGTACAGTCTCAGAGCTGTGAAGTCTCCCGGTGCAGGATGGCTTCCTGTACAACGTGAAATGGGACCTGAAATGGGTCCTTTGCTGCCAGGGCTTCCTGAGTGCTGGCAATTCTTGGAAGGGGAGAAGATGGCCCTGCCAGCTCCCAGGCAATGCTGAGTCAGTCTGATGGATCCAGAGTCAGGGGATTCGTGGTCAGCTCAGCCAGTGCCTCTGCTGGGACCAGGCAGCAGGTCAGGCTTTGCTCCTGGTCTTGGCATCAGGACACAATCAGTGGTTCCCCCCCCTCCATGGACAGCACAATCCCCTGACAGTTTTTCAGCAACGAGCTTCCAAACATCTGCCCCAATTCCTGTTTTTGCCATGGGATGTTGGTGGCCAGGGAAGAGTCTCCAATTCCTTCCAGCCTGCAAGGAATTGATGTCAGTGCTCTGCAATTCCCGCAGTTCACAGCAGCCATGGACCACTTCTGCCAGCTCCAACATCAGGAATTCTGTCATAACAACACAGGTTCCAAAAAGTGTTAACTTTTTTCCTGATGCAGTATCTGTAGTCTGGAGGATTGCAGGCATTTTTCCTTCTTCCTTTTAGTCTCAGGGTATTCCAGGTTTGTGTAAAACAAACTTGTTTCCAGGTAGTTCTTGCCAGAGCACATCAGGATTTGCATGTTGGGGAAGTTGTTCAGGGTCCCTTTGCTGTTGTGATGGTAAAGGTAAAGCTCACCTGAGCTCCTGGAAGAAGACAAATACTTAGCAGCTAACCATGGCTGAGCAAATCATTCAAATACGACTTTCTGAGGCTGCTGAGCCTCCTGCTAATTGTGGGAGCTTTCTGTCTCATTTATTGGGTCTGGAGCGAAGTGTTGGCTCTGGAAAAGCTTCCATTTTTTTCTGTGGAGGTTTTCAGGCACCACATGGAGAAATGCCAGGGCGTCCCAGCCTCCACACAGCACTTCCCAGGCAGTGGAGCAGCCTTTGGTATGCCCATTTTCCCTCCTGTGAGCAGTGTGGGGTGTTGAACCCATGGTCAGTAGATGAAAAATTATCCTTTTCGTTACCTACCTGAATTGCCAGCTCTTCTGCAGGTGTGAAAGCCTTACTTCCAGTCTTAAGAGATGCACATGAGAGTGGCTGGGGTGGGATGTGGGGGGACGGAGAGTCTCTCTGGCTCCTCAGTTTGTTGTTCTGGAGGTTTCTGGCGCTGCTGTGGGGTTTGCAGGAGTGTTTCACTGACAGGATGCCCCTGGCCGTGCCGTGTCCTGCTGTCGCTTGGAGCAGCCAACTGGGTTTTCTGTGTGACTTGGCAGGAAAATTCACATCCATTTTATTGAACCAAAGGGAAGAAAAGGGGGGAAAAGTGCTGGCTTCTAGTAATAAAGGGCTTTGGAACATCTCAGCTGGATATTTTTCTTCACGAGTGAGAAGGCCAAATGTTATCTTGACATTTAATCTTTAATAATAAAAAAAGGCTCTTTGTTTGCCAGCGAAGTCCAAAATCTGTTTACTCTCTCATGCCTTATTTCTTTTAACTTGCTAGCTTAGATGTCCTACTTACCCTCCCCTGCTGCCGGTTCAGAGCTGTGGTGAATCATTTATTGTCTAAAACTGACTTCCCTGTCACCACAGAGCCACCAGCTGCCGGGTGCCCTTTGCTTGACCAGTTCATTCATTCATTCGAGAGCTGGGGACCCCTTGGGTGAGCGATGCAGGGGAAGGGGCCAGGGCAGGAGATGTCCAGACTGCGCCCACCACAGCGCTTCGGTGAGAGCACGGGGCTGGCTCCAGGCTGGTCTCCAGGCCCAGGAGAACCCTGGGGTCAGTCCATGCAGCTCTGACCCGTGGGCAGGGGTCACTCCAGGCCACCAGACTTCACAACCCATTCTAGTGTTTAATGAAGATCGTGGGAAGTTGCAGCCAGAGGAAAAGGCTGAAGTAGTCTTGGGGCAGCCTGGAAGGCTGGAGATGGAGGTGGTGGGGTCGGGTGCCCAGGTGGGGTCTGGGTCAGGCTGCGGTGTTGGGCCCACGTCCAGCCCCGTTGGCCGCTGCGTCCCGGCGCTGCCCGCGGTGGGGACACGGTGAGGCACCGGTGGGTGTGGGCAGACCAGGCTCCCTGTGCTCCCCAGGGACCTTGCAGGTACCACCCAGGTGTAGCTCCAGCTTCCCGCAGCCATCTCCATCCAGCTCCTCCCAGTCCGCTGACTTTTCTTTCCCATTGAAACTTCTTCCTCATAAATTCTACATCCAAGAGCAGCCGTGAGAAATGCCAGAAGCCTGACCATCTAACATGCTTTGATATCTAAATTTCTTCTTCAGTATCATTCTTATTTACATTGTTTTTCTTTCTCAAAAAAAAAAAATAAGAGAGGAAAAAAATTAAATTTTCTTTTACTTCCACATTAGGAGGTGAGTTGTAATCCACCCTCTGGAATTCTTTTTTGCTTTTGATCTTTATTTAATTTGTTTAATTTTGGTTGATGTCCCAAGCATGGTTTTGGAGACGAAGGTAGGTCTTCGCTCTCCAAATCAAAAGGAAAAAAAACTAAATAAAACAACACTCTCCTTGGTCATATTTAAAAGAGAAAAATCCAAACTGTTCCATTCCATATCATTTAAAGAAAAAAAAAATCAACTATTGAACTATTTCTACAGCTTACTGATCTAAAAGGGCAGGTTTTTTCCAAAAGTATCGAATGGATCCAAAAAACGATTTTCCTAGATGTGATTCAAGTTATTTGCTGTCAACATTTTAATATCAATATTACCACAATGTGTAGTCTCAAACTAGTTCCTTTGTAGTTTGCATGGGATGTGAATGCTGTCTCGGCGTGCCCAGACCTAGAGAACTTGTTACTACTGCATGAGCATCAAGTCAGATGTTGAAAAATACCTATTATATTTTGTGATAATTTGGTGAAAATGAGCACCTCCAGTCTCTGGTTGCAGTAGTGTGTTGAATGATTGTTCTTTTTTTTTTTTATATATATCCATATATATATTTTTGGAGCTCTAAGCTTCGTAGTAGTCCGGGCTGACTCTTCTCCAGTACTTGCTCTCCTCTCGCATGGCCTTGGTTAAGTGTTAGAATTGGGCCTAGGCTGTTTATTCTGGTGTTTGGCTTTGTAATACCGGTGCATGCCCGGCGTCTGGCCTCATACCCAGCTTTATTCTCTGCACACCAGTCTTGAATAGCTACAGTGCTCAACCGAATTTTGGCGCACCCGCTTCCCCGGCAGGCTCCAACCCAGCGCGGCCCGGAGGCTTCCCCGGGGCCAACAGCCCCGGGCCCGTCGCGGATCTCTACGGCACGGCCAGCCAGGACTCCGGCGTGGGTAACTACATAAGCGCCGCCAGCCCGCAGCCGGGCTCCGGCTTCGGACACGGCATCGCCGTAAGTACCCCGTGCTCGGCCGGGGCTCCTTGCTGGGGGTGGGAGGGGGCTCTGGGGGGCTCGGGGGTGGTGGCCTGACGGCGAGCGCGGCCTCTCGCTGCCGGAACCTGCGAGCGACGCCCGACCCACCGCTCCCGCTGCCAGCTGGAATCACGGAGTCAGTCATCACTGATTACCAGAACAGTCCAGCTGGAATCATTAAGGTTGGAAAAGACCTCCAAAATCACCGAGTCCAACCTTTGACCAATCACCACCTTGTCAACCAGACCATATCACAAATTGCCACATTTCTGGGCATGGTGACTCCACCACTGCCCTGGGCAGCCCATTCCAAAGATTCATCACTCTTCCAGTGAAGAAATTTTTCCTAATAGCCAACCTGAACCTCTCTTGGTGCAGACATTCCCTTGGAACCATCTGCAGCCAGACATGACATGTCTCAAAGGGGAATATTTAATAAATAAGGGATTTAAATCCCTGCTTATCCCTATGGGCTTTATATCGGCCCAGCTCCCCCTCCTGGCTGATGCGCCCTTTGGCAGACGGAGCAGCAGTCCGTGCTCCCACTAAACGAGCAAAATGAACTCATTAATTTGGCTGATGGGACCCCAGCAGGGGGACAGGACATGTCCTGCTCCCCTTCACCTGTTTGCTGACCTTTGGGGTCACTTCCAGCATCCCTGCCCGTCCCTCAGAGCCGCAGGTTCCGAGCGAGTGTCCCGCTCGGCTGTCGGGTCACCGGGAGGTGCCTCCTAACGCCGCGTTGGGTCTGCGATCGCACTAATGAGGGGCAGAGATTGGCTTAACAAGGCTGCACGTGGCTGTGTCACTGTGTGTGAGCATGAATGGGGCTGGCCTCCGCCCCGCTGTCACCCCAGCACAGACTGCAGCGGGGGCTCCTGCCCTTTTTGGAGTACGGGCAGGAGTTGGTTTTTATCTCCTGTACGATGAGGAAGTGCAGAGGCTCCCCCGAAGGTCCCTCAAACCAAGAAAACTTCACTCCCTGATGGAATTGGATGGGGGGAGCTGGAGTGTAGTGCAGACAAAGTTCCTGAAACTGTTACTTTCATTGCAAAAAAGACAAACCAACCCTCTGCCTCCCTTCGTGCCTGTGTGCTCAATTCCCATCCTGTGCCTGCCCCTCCCGTGGTCACACCATGGATTTGACAATCCCTGTGGATCAATTCTAGCACAAACATGGAATATTACTGCTCTGCAAGGAGCTACATCAGTTCAAACTGCCACCTCTCACTACTTAAAACACCTCTTATTTTTATTTTTCACCTGAAGACCTGTTTGTGCTTGAAAACTTGGGCACTTCGGCCTCAGCAACATCCTGATTTTTCAAGTGATAGGACACCAGGTCCAAGCCTGGGTATCCAGATTTGTCTGCACTAACACTTCCCAAAGAACCATTTTATAATTGACTTGCAGATTGGCAGCCTCTTAATTCCCCCAATAACTGCAAAGAACCCCATAGCTTTTTTTACATATATATTTATTTAACACTCTCCATTTACTAACCCTGGTTTAAAAACAAAGAAGGGAAAACCCCAAAGCTTATTTTTGCACCTGGGGGAATGAGAAGATGATGGTCTTGGAAAGGTGACCATAGGGTTGAGCACACCTGGTGACCAGAACAGCTCTCGGAAATCCCTATTCATGCTGGCAACACAGTCTTTCAAGTCCTTTGATAATTTCTTGGCAAAATTAATAATCAGCTGTTCCCATGTATAGAGCACTGATGAACTTAACAATTGTACAATTTTAGGGACCTTTGATTGCAACGGCTTTTACAAATGGATACCATTGAAACGTTACACATGGTTGGTTGCCATCTCACTTGGAGGTATTACAGTATATCCCATTTGTACTTTGTGCTGAACTACCATCTCCCCTATATTTACTTTAAGTGAACAATTTTTTATCTTCATTTCGTCTTTCCTTGGCCTTTAATCATTCCTTTCTGTGATTTGTGTTACTCAAATCAACCTCACGGGTTGGAAACTGGAAGACAGATCCAAAGCTAAACCCCCAAAAGTCACTTTGTCATCTTCATGATGCTTCATGCAATAATTTGAAGAGGCAGAAAACCCAGAAAGCTGTGGGGAATCACCCCCAGTGCCAGCAGCCAGAATCCCAGTGGGATCAGAGATCTGCTCCCAGCGCACTGGTTTAAAAATAGCTGAGCCCCACTGCTTTATTACTGAGAAACCATCATTCTTAATTAAGTGCTGTGCCAAATATTACAGCTAAAAGATAACATTGTAACTTGTAACCATAGAGCAATTATCAAGATTAAAAAAAAATTAAACCTGAGCAAATTAAATTAAAGACATTACCTGAGCACCGCAACCCTGGATCACTGCCAGTTTCCTACCCTTTGAACTAAGCTCGAGTTAATTAAATGTTTAATTTTTATTTTTTATTATTATTTGGCCTTTGGCATATTCATCTTTGCAAACAAATATTCTTAACACTCGGAATGGAATAGATTAGAAAATGCAATGAAAAACAGAAGTTAGCCCAATTAAATGGCATGGGTTTACCTCCAGAGCTCCGAGCCCGGACAGGCAGATGGAATGGATGTGACAGATTTTATTTCCCTGCCTCTTGCCCAGCACTACATGATCAGTGTCACATCATTTGCGTTCAAAAATCAGTCTATGAAATTAGAATTAAAGTTAATCAAGGGGCTGGGAACTGGAAAACATTTGGAGACTTTAAACTACATAAAAATAGATTTACACCTCAACACTAGTGGATAAAGGGGGTTTCTGTTTACCCTCCATCTCTACACACACCCCCAAGATTACCTGAAATTGTTCTGTCAATTGATTTGCTCCTCCAAGGAGTGGTTTTTATGGGAAAGAAAAAAGTGCCATAAGCACTCTTGCTTAATCCCAGCTATTACTTGCACGTAGCGGTGTCTGTTCACCGATCAATTTGTCAGAATCCTTCACGTTTCCTGGGCCGTCAGCCTTTGGAATAGTGAGGTGGTACCCGAGGCCAGCTGGAGCCTGAGCAGAACATCATAACTCAGGCTAATAACGCGCGGTGACGGCAGCCCCGCCAGATTGATGGGCTGTAATCACTCCTCACTTACCACAGCCCATCACTGCAGCCATCAGTTACTGGCCAGCGCTGAGACTCAAACCATTAACGACTTAAAAACAAAGTGCTTTTAATGTTGCTCATTACTAATTAAAATAGATTTTGAGAGGAGGAAATGAGCCTTATTATTAATTCCTCAAGGAACACTGAGTTTGAAATTCCTGTGGCAGCGGCTGGTCCCAGCTGTCCCGGCATCCCCAGGGCAGGATTTGGTTGAGGTGCAGGTTCTGGGGGCAGGGATCAGTTCCCACATCCCTGCAGGATGCTGGTGGGGCCTCACCCTGAGCACGGCTGTTTGGGGATGGGTTTTGGAAGTCATCCCAAAATGACCAGGGAGCATCCTTGCCCGGCCGGCCCCGCGAGCGGCTGCCTGCAGAACCAAGCCCTAAATACTTATATCCCCTGTATACATTATGTATCTCAGCTTCAGGCAGCAGCAGGGATGGAGCATTGGAGGCTGAAGCTCTGGTATAAAATAAATCCTGGCCTCCGCAGTGTGCCCAGGTAAAACTTGTCACCTTCCAGGTACTTCAGAGAAAACTCATTTTACCAAAGCTGTGTAAATTCCTGGCGTAACAGATGCCTGAGGAACAGTTTTTGTCCTGGCTGTGTATCCAGTCACATTTTACTGTTCCTAAACCAGCCCAGCCCTCAGCTAAGCCCCCAGTCTAGGCTTAGCTGGGATGGAGCTGGAAATAAGAGCAGGGAATACATGAGACCCCCTCTCCCATGGGGGCCGTCCTGGGAACACCTCAGCATTCCAGCCAGTCCCTCCTCATCCTCCCTCGGGGTGGATCGGAGCAGGCTGCGGCCGCAAAGTGTTTGCAAACGCTTTGGGGTTTTTTTGTTAAAAATCCTAATTGGCCTCAATTAACTGTCCCTCTCCCGTGTCCGTGTCCACCTTCTCCTCACGCAGAGTCTCTCTGGATGTCCGGGCAAGACGGGGCGAAGTTTCTGAAGGGGCCCACGGTTGGGTGATCTCATCAGACTTTGAGCACTACATCATCATCATCATAATCATCATCATCATCACCGCCAACGCAAACTGGAGGTGGCACTCGAAGGACTTGGGTTGTTTAAAATCTCTCTCATCATCTCATGAATCTGCTGTACTATAAAAACAACAGCTTTTAAAAGTATGTATATAAAACCCATTTCTTGTTCGTTTTATTTTCTCGATGGGTTCCCCCCCTCTTTTTAAAGCTCTCCAAACCCACATTTTTTCGTAGCGTTTTTGACATAGTCTCGTAGCCACGTAGTCAGAATTCTTTGTGTATGTAGCGAGAGCCTAACCATAGTGTAACTGTTATATTAAGGGGTTTCTTTTGCTTTTCTTTCCCACCTCCCCTCCTCCTCCTCCCTTCTGTTTTACGTAGTTGTTGTTGCTTAAAGGATGCTGAGATGGTGACAGGAGCCTCGGCCGCCGGTCCCGGCTCGGTGGCGGGGGGAGCGGAGCCGGCGGCGGGTGCAGCACGGGGGGCTGGCAGGGCAGGGGAGGGGGGAGCAACAGGTTCTCTGGCCCTTCTTTTCCTTTGTGGCGTCTTGGTTACTCTAATTCTCTCTATTTTCGGCAATAAGGCGAGGGCGACAAACTTTTTGCGCGTCCTTTTTCTATATAAGTGCTTTTTTTTGTTGAAAGAGGTGATATAAGGTTTTTTGAAATTGTGAATTCTGAAAAAAAAAAAAAAGAAAAAATAATAAAATGCTGTAAATACAATTCCATTAACTACATAGAAACTATTAAGAAAGAGAAATACAAACCTATTTTTGTGATGGAGTCAGCCTAAGGCAGTTTCTCTATGAAAATGGATGAAAAAAGACAAGGAAGTTGTAGCCTTTCAGAGCGACTGCCGGAGCTGGCCAGGGGGGTTGTGATGCTGTGGGACCCTCCCAGCTCGCCCAGTTCGTACCAGCAGCTTCGCTCTCAGATGTGCACAGCTTACAAAGGAACAGTCTAGTGGTATTTTTATTTTAATTTAAAACCTGCTTTTCCCAAAACTGATCAAGAAGCTACGATTTTTCCTACTCAACGCATTTACGGTTCAAAGCACACCTTTATTTTGGGTTTTTTTTGTTTGGTTTTGTTTTTTTTTTTTTTTTTTTGGTCATTGTTTTAAACTAGATCAACTTGCTGTCCAGTCATTTCAGCTGCTCTGGGCACCCCGTGTGGGCAGAGCAGTGTCCAGCTTGCATGATTTCCTTTATTATCCATCACTTTCTGTATTAACAAATTAGAAAGCAACTTTGGTTGGTTTTGTTTTCTTTTTTTTTTTTTTTTTTTTTTTTTTGGGAATACCTCAGTGCTACAAGTTTCACCCTAGAAGCAATGGAAGATTTTAATTTATTGTAGTTGTAAACAGAATTTAAAAGAAATAAAGTATAAAACATCATTGCACTGTGACTGGTAGGGGAAAAACTGACAGTTTCCTATTTGCACATGTTTAATATTTGGCTGTTATATATATGGTCCTCTGTTGGGGGAGGAAACTTATGAAGGATATTTTTTAATTTAATTTTTTTAATATTGGTAAATAGGCCTGCAACAGCAAACTAGAAGTACAACATGGTAGGTGGCATTAAGAACATACTGTAGTGTGGATATATTTCTTCTTTTTTTAACGTAATATTGACAAGTTTTATTAATATTTTTTTAAATTGTTACGTTTATAAATTTGGTACTTTAGGTACAGCCAGTATAAGACACTGAATGCGACATTTGTTAAAAAGAGCTGCTGCACTCCTATTTTTGTAAATTTTACTAACAAGTAGACTAATGTAGACATTCAATAGACAAGGTAGAGCAAGGCATCTTTAACAAAACAAGGCACCATACTGCTAACCGAAAGGAGAAAACCTTGTTTTTCTTGTTTTTAAAAAAAATCATGCTTTTTATGTAATGTTTTAGGTTTTTTTCTTATTTCAGAACAACCAGGTTTAAGCAAAATGCTGGACGCTTTTTAAATATTGAGACTTGATCAAGTAATAAAAGAAATAAAACCGAATTCTTTAAAAAATAAAAAGGTAAAAAAAAAAAAAAAAAAAAAGACAAACCAAATTCCCTGCGATTCAATGTGCCGTCAGGGAATTTTTTATTGCTATTTTGTCAATGTTGATGATGTACTGTACTACCAGTTGGTTTTCCTCTCCATTCCCTGTCACCTCATAGAATATTCTTTGTTGATCATTGTTGTATGTTAATAGTGTATAAAATGGCTTATCTTGTAAGAGTGCTGTCCTGATGGTAGTGTAGTGAATTTTTCCCCCCCTCTTTCTCTCTTCCTCTTCTAGTACATATTGGTAGGTGTATCGTAATTAAGGTTAAAAATTTAGATGTAGTTATTCAGATTTAGGACCAGTAAGGATAGAACTTTCTCTTATTTAAGAAAAAAAAAAATGCTAATAATTTTGGGAAGGTTTTCCTCTTTTGTTTTTTTCTTCTCTTTTTTTCTTTCTGTGCTTTTTTTTCTCTTGTTTATTATTTTTCTTTTGCTGATCTGATGCGGTTTCAACTAACCAAAGGTCTCACAATGTTAAAAATGCTGGCAAACTCTTAAGGCATTTGTAGATCCCCACCCTTGACTTTGGAAAGGGGATGTGCCATACTACCTTAAATGCTAATGCTAGATATGCAAAACTGGATTTTTTTAATTTATTTTTTAAAAGAGGGAGGCACGGTATATTAAAACGATTTTACTAAGAGAAAAAAAAAAACATATTTTTTTAAGAATGCTCAGAAGAAATTGCTAATCTGTGTGAATATGTTTTAGATGTTTATATACCTTTTGAGAAGTCCCAGTGGCCCATAGCACAAATGTCGTGGAATCCAAGATGTTTTGATGTGGCTACCTAGACTAAGGTTCACGTTAGTCCCCCACTCATCTAGAAATCCATTTTGGAGGATTTTTTTTTTTTCTTTTTCTTCGTTTGTTTGGGGGTTTTTTGTAAATTTTTCAGCACAAAGGTTCAGCTGCACCTTTGTTTTGCTCAAGCCCAGAGAGCGAAGGATCGTGGAATCATGGAATGGTTTGGGTTGGAAGGGACCCTAAGGACCGTCCAGTTCCACCCCTGCCATGGCAGGGACACCTTCCACTGTCCCAGGCTGCTCCAAGCCCTAGTGTCCAGCCTGGCCTTGGGCACTGCCAGGGATGGAGAGCCCACAGCCTGTGCGGGCACCCCGAGGGACGGTGCCCTTTGCTTTCCAGATCTCTCACACGGACCCGCTACCCCCGGGGTGGCCAAAACGAGGGATTTCCACCACGCTGGGTGACCTGGGCATCCAAAGGGCCCGCAGGGCCACTCCTGCCCGGCTGTGCTGTGGGACGGGCCATGTCCCAAACACCAGGGACATTTTGGAGGAGCCACAAGAGCTTGGGACCCTCCCCCTTCGAATAACCCAAGTCCTTTGTGATCGGCTTGATTAAAGCGAAGCCTGATCTGTCCTTTGGGGTTTTTATTTTTTCTTACACTTCATAAATGTTCATTTTGAGTTGAATTTGTAGCTTGGACTTTAAGGTAGCATGGCTCTCTTTGCTGTAAGTTGATTTTTTTCCATTGTACAGCAGTGTCTGCTGGTGAATGTCACACATCTTGCTAGGCTTAGTTAAACCATTGGGTAATTGTGGGTGATAACGACCTGAAAGGTGTTGGGATTTCTTTTCTTCCCTGCTGGGCAGCCTAGGATGCTGCTTTCATCCGTAGTGTGAATGAGGGCTAGCGACTCCAGCCACACGTCCCTTCCTGTTTCGTTTCTGCCATTCACTCAATGCAACATAATCAATAATAAAGCAATATAGTTTACTACATTTTTACTGAAGGCCAGCCATGGTTCTGTATGATATTGCATATGAAACTGTTTACAAAAACAAAAAAAACCAACACTAACTCATAGCTGTCTTTTATGCTATAGCGATGTCTCTTGGGTGGAATCTTCTGAATTCTTTTTTTTAGTGGTTTGGTTTGTTTTTTTAAAGCGACATAGTTCAGAGAGAGAGGGAGAACTGAGGTTAGTGTTAGGGCGAAGAGACAGGATGCATCGAAGACACACCGGCAGATCCCGGTCTGCGCACAGACACTGTAGAGTTTCCTACGTACAGAATCCAGTCGACCCCGCTGCCGCGTGCGAACACTACGTGAGGAGATTCTGTAAGCTAAGCAATACTTTAATACTGTAATAAAATTACCAAAAAAAAAAAAAAAAAACCACAAAATAATAATAATTTTAAAAAAGGAAAAAAAAAAAAAAAAAAAGTAGTTTGAGAAAGCAAATCCTCGTGGTCGGTTGTCGGCCCCCCAGCAGTCCGACTGTGTTGTGTGGAGAGCTCGGTGTCCGAGCGGGGCGGGCCTGGCGGGCAGCGGGGTCGGCCCCAGACCCCGCCTGGGCTCGTCTGTCGCGTGACCGTCGTAGGTAGCAACCCCCCGTCATTCTCTGTCGTACGAGGTCTGAACTCCCATCAGTACTAGGATGCAAGTGAGCATTTCAGGTGGTCATAAATGTACCTAAATAAACTATGGCACAGTGGCAGGCCTAGCCCTTCCTTTTATACTTTAGTATGAACTGATGAGAACTTTGGTAGTGACTTTTTTTTTATATATATACATATATATATGTATCTATATATATCAAGCATCTTTCAGGTCTCTGTGTATGGCTTTCTGAAGCCCTGTTGTAAAATACTATGTGGATGGGGGTCTCTCACATCACAGATGTGGAAAGTATAATTTTATATTTGTATTTTCAAATAAATAAGTTTGTGAAAGGTTTCCATCCTCTACTGTGGTCCAGAAATCAATGTGTTTGTCTGACGAAAAAATACAATAAACTGTTTTGAACAGATCCATGGAGTCCCTTTCATTGGGGGGTCAGGGGGGATTATTTATTCCTGGGGGGTGATTTCAGCTCCATCACCCCAAAACCCATCACCCTCTGTCACTCCTCCTGCTCCCACAGCGTGGGCAGCACATCCGTGCCCTGTCCCTGTCCCCCTGCCCAGTTCCCCATGGCTGATCCCTCATCCTGTGCCCTGCCAGGCACATTTTTGGCATCATCAGCACTAATCCTATTTCCAGGAGGGGCAGTGGGTGGCCATGTGCTCCCAATCCCATTGGATAAATTCCCAGTCCCCCCCATCCTTGCTGTGTATTTTCCTCATGGGAGTGACACGCTCTCTGTGGCTTCACACCCTCTCTCAGCTCAGATATTCCACCAGAGGCTGTTTCCCTTTGGCTCTTGGCCTGGAGCGGAGCCAACTTTCCCCCCACCCCTCCTTTAGCCTGTAAATACTCACAGTGTTCCAGGATGACACAGGTCCCTTTCCTGGAGAGATGGGGCTGTGGGATTGGGCAGGGATGGAGGGGATGCTCCAGCCCCAGCAGCACCAACAAACCTTCCCACTGCATTCCCTCGCCTGCGTCCGGCCGTGCCGGGGCTCCGGGGGTCTCAGCCCGGCCGGTGCCGGTGAAGGTCAGCACACGGCAGGATGCAGGACGGGCTCTCTGGAAAGCAGTCAACACATCAAGCCCTTAATGGGATTGATGATTAGTGGAGCACCGAGGGGAAAATTAGATTAGAAAAACAAATGAAAATAATTTCGGAAGTCATGTTTGTTCGGGGTGGAAGGAGCTTCCACTGCGAGGGCTGCAGGAAACGATTTGACTGCAATCCAGAAGAAAAGGAGCGCGGGTCTGGAGTACATTAGTGTGGTGGGAGGCCGGGAATAGCAGCCACTTAACCCTGTCATTCAGCAAACATTAGTGAATTATGAGTGTATTATACGTGGGTGATGTGTTTTGTGCAGAGCCCGCGGGCCCGCTGTAGCAGCACTGAAATGGGAGTGGGGGTCGGTGTCAAAATGTAAATTTTTATACCAGCTCTGGAATAAAAATAAGATTTTGTGTTCGCCTCCCAGCTACTGAAATCAAATTGCAGCCAAAATCAGAGTTGTAAAATAAGCAAAAATTTTCCTTCCTTGTCAAATTAGTGCCCCGATAAAGAAAACAAGGGAGATAAATGTGATTTACTTCCTCTCCCTCCTGACATAAACATTTATGGCCGAGCTGTAACAGTGAGTTTCAGGAGGCAGCTGGGGCCACTGGGGTTGTGCAGAGTGGCCCAGGTGGGGGGTCTTTGGGCACCAAGCCCCACTGTGGCACCCACGGGGCAGGTGAGCTCCTGCATCCCTGTGCCACATCCCATCCTGTGCCCCCAATCCTGCACCCCTGCCCCAGGAGCCCCCAGTCCTGTCCGCCAGGCTCTGCCGTATCCCACGCCACAGGTAGCTGTCCTGGCTGTCCCGAATCTCGGAGTAAATCCCGGGTTTATTAACCTGCTTGGAGGACTCGAGCACCCTCTGCTCTTCAGCAGAGCCGCGTATCCCCCATCACACATCTCGAGACTGCAGTTCAGCAGGAGAAACCAAGCCAGCATTTATTAATTATGAGCTTAAGGACTCCCTTTCACGGCTATTTACAAGGGCCTCCTCATTATTAATAAAGAATAATAAATTAGAGGGGTTTAAAGCTCATTTGTTCCACTGGGTACCAGTCCCTGTGGTGGCACGAGCCCAGATGCCACCCAGCCTGAGAGCACTGAAACCCTGATGGTGATGAAACCCACCCCCAAAAAACCCACCCCTTTTTACCATTCTGTATTCAATTATGTCAAATACCATCAGAAATGAGCGATTCCAGCAGCTCCGTATGTCGAGGGCGCAGGGCTGCAGTTTTCAGCTGGTCACGAGGTGGTGGCAGCGCCTGGGTAAGGAGAGACACTTGCAATTCATTAGCGCTTCGCAAAGGGCAGCAGTACTTGACTCCGTTTGTGCATTAGGCAAAGGCTGATTCCTGCTATTTACCTCCACGGCAACGGCTGGAATTAGCACGGAGCAGCTCCCACGGGCCGGGCTGGCTGCATCCACTGCTCTGCAGGGCAAACAGAGCTTATCAGAGAATCATGGAATGGTTTGGGTTGGAAATAACTTCAAAAACCATCCAGTTCCACTCCCTGCCATGGGCAGGGACACATTCCTCTATCCCAGGTTGCTCCAAGCCTCATCCGATCTTGCCTTGAGCACTTCCAGCTTCTCCAGGCAGCCTGTGCCAGGGCCTCCCCACCCTCACAGGGAAGAATTTCTTCCCAATATCCAATCTAAATCTGCCTTCCTTCAGCTTGAAGACATTCCCCTTGTCCTATCACTGCATGCCCTTGTGAAATTAAAGTCTCTTTCCAGTATGGGTGGAAGAGCCTGGTCCCCAAAGCCACTGTATCCCTCGGAGGCAGCAAGCCCAGGTCCCCAGCTTGACCTTCCCAACATTAACAACCCTGACAGGGCCAGGGCTGCTGAAACCTGGGCACATTCCCACCCACTGCTGCATTTCTGGCAGCTTGGGAGCCAGCCGAGGTCCCGGTGCCAGTGTCCAGCCCCTAGCCTGCTGCCGCCACCGGGTGCTAATTGCTGTGACACATTGAGCGGCACTCGCCCCGGGAGGGGTGAAAGGAGCCCGCGCACCGCTCCTGCTCGCTAATAATTACTGATTAAAAACTAGTTAAAAAGCCAATGAAGACTGAAACGTGCATTAACCGGGTGACCCCGGCCCGCGCCAGCCGCGGAGAGACGGGAGCGAGTACGGAATCTGCACTTGCAGTGTCTCCATCGCTTGGTGACACCCAGCAGGGATCTGTCACCTCCTGCATCTACAGAGCACCCAGCGCGGGCTCTGATGTGACATAAACATCAGCAAGAATAAAAAGCAGGAATAAGTTCCTGCTTTTGCCTTTTCTAAGCCCGCAACGCATTTGGGCCACCAATAAAACTGCACAGGATTTATACAGGGCTTTGCCTCTTCAAAGCCAGGCAGCAGTTTGTTCCTCTCAGCCCCTTTCATCCAGAGATCCAAAGTGCTTCCTATCCGTCCTTTCACAACCTTTTGATGGGTGGGGAATTCCTCTTCTTTAATCTTGAAAAAGTGAGCCTGGCTGGGCGGCGGGCTCCAAACCCTCCTGACAAGAGGTGGAGCCGAACCCAGGTCCCGTCCCTGCCCCTGTCCTGCTTTGCCCCAATAGTGGCTGAGTTACACAGCAAAGGATGCTGCGCTGAGGTGCTGAAGGGAGGTGGAGGGGCGCAGCACCCAGGGCCGGGCTCAGCATCACCCCCTGGCCCGGAGCCGCCGGGGCATCACGAACCCGCACCCGCCGGCCCGAAGGACGCGCGGCCGGGCTCTCAGCACTGACCCGGTGCAAACGCAGCCTCCCCGCTCTGCGCCGCGCCGGCCCCATCGATCCGGCAGCGCCGGGAGCATCCCAGAGCGGGGATGACAGCGGGGCGGACACGGGAAGGTCACCGGCGCATCCCGGCCCGGCCACAGCCGTAACCCAGCGGAGGGTCCCCACGGGGGGACGCCGAGCCCCGCACATCCCTGCGCGCTGCGGTTCGCATCCGGCACAATAAAACGAGGCGCCGATGCCACCCGGAGCGAGGGGGAGGCGGCGGTGGCCCAGCCCGAGCCGCCGCTGCTCAGCCGAGCCCCGGAGCCGCACGAACAATGCTCTGCCATTAGCAATCAGAATATCGGCGCGGCCGCTCATAGAAAATCAAGAGGCTAAATAATTGAGTCAATAGCGCTGCGAAAGGATTGCTCCTTCAGCCCCATTCTTGTGCTAAGAATCCTCCAGCAGGGCTGAGGATTCAAAAGCTCGGAGAATCAAAAAGGAATTGATTGATTTGATTCAGAGCTTCAGCCCGGGCTGTATTTAACACATCATTTTTTGCTTGCTCTACATAGAATAGAAACTGTTTGAAGGCAGAGGGGCTGGGGGAGAGAGACAGGGGAGCGGGAAGCACAGGAGCAGGAGAATATTCTGGATTTGCTGCCTTTGTAAGAGCGGTTGGACCCACACTGTCCTCCCCAGACGGCTGACAGACCCTGGGGACCCACAAAGAGACACCCCTGGGCTCCGAGTCCCCTGAGCATCCACCGAATCCGGCTGGGCCCGTGGCTAAAGCAGGACCAGAGCGAATGAAGGGAAGCAACTCGTGCTGCGGATCACTGCTCCACGTCCTCTCTGCTCCGCCGGAGCCGCCGCCCGCATCCATCAGGCTCAAGGGCAGCTGCTGCGGTTTAAGGGCGCGGGAGGCGGCGCCGGGGATGCTTCCGCTTGGGAGAAGGCAGAAGGTGCCTTTTGATCCCTCCCGGCCTTGGCACAGGGTCACAAATCCTCCTCTCCAGCTACCAAGTGGCCATGAGCGAAACTGCACGATTGCCACCCGAAAGAGTGGGATTCACAAATTCCCAGTGGGAGCACAAACTCCCCACAGCTCCGCGGGTGCTGCAGAGCTGTGCCGGCCCTCGCTTTCTGCTCCTCTCCAAACCACCATTTCCAGGATCCTGCAGCATCCCAGGGAGCTCCCTGCTCCCAGAAAAACTTCCAGGGTTAAACCCCTTGCACTCGGAGGTCTCTCTGACAATTACCTGCTTTTTGACAAACACCCATGTATATTTTCACAATATCTGTAGTAATTTCTGGGAGCCCTTCTTGGCCTTTTTGTCTATGAAAGGGGCAGAAAAATCCTCACCCAGCTCCAGCATGCCACCAATGAAGACAAACTAGTAAATGCAGAATTGCACCAGATCCCATCAAACGTGAGGGCAACGACCACTGGGAGAGGACCAACAGTTACAAGAACAACCCCACTGTCCCCTCCAAGGCTGTTCTACAAACCACACATTCAAACATCAGCAACACTGAGGCAGCTCAGAACATCCAGATTTAAACACTTCCAGAAAAATCTAAACTAACTGCAGAACAAAACCCAGTATCCTGAGCAGGGGAAGGAGCAAGAGCCAAAAGCATTCCAGCAAAGCCATTTCTCTGCTCATTGTGTGGCACATGAAGTTCTTTAAACCCTTTTGGGTCGTTATACCCCTCACTCAGCCCAGCTGGTGGCTGCCGACACAGCGGGGACCCCGAGATCCCCACCCAGGCAGCTGATCTGATGTGTTGATGAGCAAGTCATGTCGCTATAATAAGGAGTGTTTATTTGAATAATAAGGTCAGGGAGTTAAGTAGTTGGTATTCCACTCATAGGAAGCAGTTTGCACAGTGTCACTAATAATTAAAGGGGTTTTTTGACTAATCTAGTTGCTCTTCCTAAATATACTCCACTCTGTTCAAGAAACTCATCAAAGCAGCGAAGTGATCTTCGAGGTTATTAATCTCCTTTGCTCCACAGCTGGAGCAAATTTATTTGCTTGAATTAGCATGTAATAAACTTATAATAAAGCTGCCATATCCCTCGCTTTAGAGATATAGTTTGTGTAATGGGTAGTTAAATCTAGGTAATGTAGCTGTGGTCTTTAGGCTTGGAGAGGAGGGGAAAGGAAAAACCTCAGCAGAGCTCTGTGTTATCCCCAGCACTGGAGTTCAGTGAGATTTCTTCCAGGTCAGGAAATTCAAACTTTTTGGAAACCACTGGGTCAGATATTAAGCAGAAATTCCTCCCTGTGAGGGTGGGGAGGCCCTGGCACAGGTATCCGAGAGGAGCTGTGGCTGCCCCAGGATCCCTGGAAGTGCCCAAGGCCAGGTTGGACGGGGCTTGGAGCACCCTGGGATAGTGGAAGGTGTCCCTGCCCATGGCAGGGGGGTGAAAGCGGATAATCTTTAAGGTCCCTTCCAACCCAAACCATTCCGTGATTCTGTGACTCTGGCAACCCCAGCAGCAGCCCCAGCAGCCCCTTCACCATTTCCACCAGAAAACCAGGAACAGATGAGACCTGTTTAGCAGCTCCCACAGCAAAGGAGGGGTCCCCACAAAGCAGTGGGTACCTTCCCCAGCCACCAAAGGAGAATCAGCCCCAAAAAGCACCCTCGGGGCTGTCCATGAGGGCTGAAGCCCCAGCCCCACTGCTGTGCACAGACCCAGTGGACCAGCAGTGGACACTCAGGTTGGCAGCAGAGCTGCCAATGCCAGCAGGACCCGCAGAGATGGAATATTTCAAATAGGGCTGGGCTTGGCACAGGGTGTCCAAGTGAGAGGAATTAATTTGCATCAGTTCACTAAGTTGAGCCTTTCTAGGCTGCTGTTTCCCAGGAACAGTAAGTCCTCTCACTTCTCCTTCCTGCGGAACACTCACGGCACCGCTGGTTGGGAATGGGCAGGTGGAGACGGATGTGGCAGATAGCAAAGCTCAGCTGCACGGGGAGGGCTGGCCTCCACCTCCTCCTCAGAGGTTATTATTCACAGAGTCTGGGTAGTAAATAATTTTTCCCTCTCTCCATTTCGGCTCTTTTCTGCTCCTGCTCTGTGCTGGAGCAGGGCCTGGGCATTAGCCAGAGGTGTCAGAGGTGTTAGACAAGGTATTAAGGAGGTGTCAATGGTGAAATAGCTGGGATTACAGTAAAGTCTAAATAAGGTGTAAAATAAAACCAAAGGTGATAAAGTCGTTGATAAGAGAAGCTGGAGAAAAATAGGAGTGCAATTATTTTTCATCCTGGTTGTTCACTCTCACAGTGCATTATCTGTGGCTTTGCAAAGACTTAAGTGAGATTTTTTTCCCAGTCTATGGTATTTTCTCCCGGCAGCACCGTGGCTCCACAACCCTTGCACAGCAGGGGAGCATCCAGCACCTCCACACAAACCCACACCTGCCCAGGAGATGCCCCTTCCTCCTCCTCCATCCTTGTCCAGGGGATTGAAGGGGCCATTCTGGGGAGGACACCGGCGTTTCGGAGGATGTGACCTTGGCAGGAGCTACTGGAGCCAGAGCCCAGCACCGTCCAGGCTGGGGACGTGCAGCTATTGGAAGAGGAGGGTGCTGGTGGGGACGTGTCTCCGCCGGGCTGTCAACCCAGCTGTCACGGGGCAGGGACTCACCTTCCCCGGCAAGAACCCATCAATCATCCCGACAGCCCCTAATCAGGGAGACGGGGCTCGGCGGAGGATGGAGAGCTCGCGCTCCCCCTCCCCCAGCAAATTGTATAGGGGGAAAAAAATAATGCAAGAAATTACTCCGGATGGCAAATCAACAAATTAGCCTTGATTACTATCCGGGTCTCACAGCCTCCTCTTCCTCGTGCTCATCAGCTCAGTCTGCTGAGCTGCTCTGCTCCTGCAGCGCTCATCCCCGCGTCAGCCGCTGGAGCTCCCTGCGGCTTTCCATGGGGCAGCAGCTCCGGGGCTGCAGGTGGGAACCTCACGGGACCCCCCTTCAGCAGCTGGAGGCTCAGGGGGCCACCCCGAAGGAGGGAGGTGCCTTTTCAGGAGGCAAAACGGTGCGGGAGGATGCAATGGCAGAGCTCTGCCGAGATTCCCTGGCTCTGGGCTCTGAAGCCGGTGGCCCTTTCTGCCCGGCACAAACCAAAATGAGGGTTTTTTTCAGAAAAAAACACGGGGGAGTAATTCTGGTGAGAGAGAAAAAAAAGTTATTTAAAAGCACGTTCATCTGCAATTCTCCCAGGGCTGTGAAGGGTTATTAACTGATTGGATTTCATCACATCCCACTTCGCTGCTGCAGAGGCTGATTGTCCCGTATTTGCATTTCTCTTGGACAAGCAGCAATCCTGGCCCCCACGGTGGGCACAAGGCCGTGCCATGTGCCCTGGGAGGGCAGCGGGAGCTCAGCTCCATCCCATCACGGCTGAACCGCCAGGAGCAGTTCTCTCAGGATCCCCAGGAGTGCTTTCCCCCTCGCTCAGAGCCAGGAGCTGGGAAGCAGCACCATTTCAGACGTAAACTTTTTAGAGTTAATTTGTTTTGGTTCTTTTAAATGGCACAGAACTGCCAGGCAGGCTGACATCACCCGTGAAGGCATTTAAAGAAATGGATGAATACAAGCAGGAGATGGATGTGCTGGCCAAGTACAACCCAGGCGAGCTCAGGTACACGAGCGTGGTGTTCCTTCCTTGCTTATCATCTTCATTAATAATGTCTTTACTCCAAAGCCATTTCCATCATCACGGCTCTGCAGTAACGACCCCAGCGCAGCTCAGCGCTGCTGCCTCAATCTTCTCACAGAACAAGCAGCAAAATAAGGGAGATTAAAACCCAACAGAAACAAACGGCCTTTGCTTGGGAGAGTGATGAGGGGTGTTAAAGGGGGTGTTAATGCCTGGACCCCAGGCAGGGGGGACAGGCCAGATCTGAGCTGGCTGTGCCAGGATGGCACCGGAGGCACCGCTGGCCCCACAGCCACCCCAGGACCGCCCAGACCAGCTGGGTCCAGTGACCTCATGCACGGCTCTCATTAGAGGTGTGACATTCAATAACCTGGGCAGCCTGAGGTGGGGTCCTGCTGGAGGGGCTGCACACCCTTGGCTCTGATGGGAGCTGCTGGGAGCATCCCAAAGCTGAACCTCTGGCGCTGCAACCCCAGCCCCAACAGCTCCTGCTCCAGTCCCAGCTCCAGAGGAGACGAGATCACACATGTCATAAATCTGCATTTCCCTCTGCTCATCCATCAAACCCTCCCTCCTTCTCCATCTCCAGAGCCAGGGAAGGGAAGTGTGCACAGACAGCTCAGGTGCCAGCTGGGCAGGGACAAACCCAGCCTGCTCCCACCCCTGCAGCCACCCAGAGCCAGCAGCATCCCTCTTACCTGGGAAACACGAGTTTTACGGTGCAAGGGCAGGGGGGAAAGCGCCTCCTCTTCCATGGCAGTGGGAAAAGCATCTCCTCCTCCAGGACAGCAGAGATGTGCAGCGAGTGCTGATCACAAACTTTGCAGCGCTTTGGTGTCAGCCCACGGAGATGTCACAGCTCCTGTCCCCAGCATCCCCATGGATGCTGCCTTCATCACCCAGCTCTGGCAACTTGGTTTTTCGGGCAAGAGGTGCTGGAAAAAAACCAGAATTCACTATTAAAAAGGCCGATAAGTGCCTCGTTTGTCCAGGTTTGTATCAGCCAGGCCTTGCACACGCCATGGGAACGTCTTTGTGGTGGCCCACGTGGCAGGGTGTGACCCACCACGGGCCAGGGCTGTCACCCAGCACGTCCCCAGCCCGGCACACAGCGCGGCAGAGGGAAGCAGAGATATTAAGTGGCTGATTTACATAGTAATCTGCACGGGGAGAGATGTTCGGGGCGCCCTCAGCCTTCATCAGAACACTTGTCATAGTTGTGCTTCCATCTGAAGGGGGAGGAGAAGGGAAATAAGTCCTTGGGTTTTTGCACGTGTTATTTTTGGTGTGAAAGCAGGGGCCTGCTGCAGGAAATCAGAGCAAGCATCCCACCCACAGGGATCCCACCCGTGGCTGGATCCCACCAGTCCCACTGCTGGTGGTGGCATTTGGGGTCTGGGGTGTGCAGGCAGTGAGGGGGGTCTGGGGCTGAGAAGAAAATCACCAACATTAAAGTTCTCAATAAAACATCTGGTGCCCTCGCATGGTTGCGGGGCTGGACACTGAGGTCTCACCCATGGGTGCCCCCAGCTCCTCACCAACACCTCACCTGTGCATTTAGCAAAGTATTTCCACTTCAATTTTCTTTAATGTAAAAACATTCAGATCTGTGAACACCTCTGTCACTCCCGTATGTTGTGCTTCTTTTCCATACATGAAACAAGCTGCTTTCAAGCTTTTTAATCAAATAGGGCAAAGTCTCAGTAGAACAATTAGATAATGGGGAGGAAAGGAAATATATTCTACCCTCCATATGAACGATGACAAGAGTTTCCTTCTCCTCACAAGGACTGCAGAGATTGGCTGAATTCAGGGTCAATTCTGTGACTGCCTCAAGAGAAAGCCTGAACTGCTTTTTGCACAGCCAAGGGCAGGGGAACTCTGGCTGCACCTGCACCCCTGGACACTCAGCTTCCATGGATCCATCATTCACAGCTCCAGCCCATGGACTGACAAGTCCCCACACTCCAGCTGTGCTGCAGGGGCACGTGCAGGGTGTTGGCTCCCAGCCTGGAGCACACAGACACGGCCAACATGGAGCACGGACAGCCAGGGCGCACCGGACACACCACAGGTCTCCCTTCCCAAAACCCTTTTCCTCCTGGACCGCAGCAAAACACCAAACCCCAAAAGAGCTGCGCCCCAGCCGCCAGCACCGGCTGCCTGAGCCCATCAGCCCAGCCGGGCGCCGAGCGAGCAGCCGGGGTGATTAATATTGAACATCAACAAACAAAACAATTGGAAAGTCAACAGTTTAGGGGAAGAGGGGGCTGCGACAGCCCCGCGGTCCTGAGGATTATTTTAAATGTGCAAAATGCCATCTCTCTAAATAATCAAACTCCACTGCTGCGACTCGGAAATTGCCACCCACGGCTAAAGCTCCAATTTTAAACGCATCCTCAAGTCAATCTTTGTAAATTCCACATTAAATATTGATCAGCCCCAGAGAGGGCTGATGCTGCGTGTTTAGCATAGATGTGCCATATTCAAACAGCCACGGCTGGGAAGCAGAGTCTGCCCAGATCCCAGCCCAGGCCTCGGACGCGGTCACGGCGATCGCTCCGTGCCAGGAGGGAGGGACATCTCCAGGGGAAGCATCACCATGAGGGCACATCTTGGTGCTGCCCCATCCCAGCAGGGACCCCATTCCCAGGGAACCTGCCTGGATGACCAGCACATGGAAACACACAGGGAAGGGCAAGGAAGCATCCCCAGCAAGGGCCTGGCACGGATGGACAGTGCCTGAAGCACCATAAGGAATATTTAAACACGGACACGGGAGGGGAAGGAGACAAGCGCTGGTGCTCCCCTTCTAAGGACACCAGCTCCAACCATACTCCATGGGAGCAATGAGTGCATGCCCAAGAAACTCAAGGTACAGCATCAGGGCTGTTCTGCTTCCCAAACTCACACCATCACAGGAGGGCTCCAAGGGGGAGGTCTGAACCACCAGCATTCCCAGTGATCCCATCGGGAAGGGGTTTAAGGAAAACACGATTGTTGGGAAGTATTCCCTTCTATTTCCAGATCCCCCATCGTGCATATATATATATATATATATATATATATATATATATATGTATATGCCTGGAGTATTACGAAATCATACTTGAAACCCAGATTCCAACTCCATTTCCCATCCACTCGTATAAAATTTTCATTACAGATTGCTGCCCTGCAGTGGAACAGAGGGCAACTTTATTAGAGGCCGCCTGGCAGCAGGAGAATGAGCCAGTCAACAGCTCCAGATATTCCTCTGCAAGATATGGCAGAGTGCTGGAAATGGAACAGATTATATAAAAAAAAAGTAATTCAGAGCAATTTCTAGTAAAGAGTCAAAGAACCATATAATTCAACATTTATATAGACAAGGCTTCAAGGGAACTCTTCAAAAAAAAAAAGCAAACCAGAGGACGAGGTAACGGTAAGAAACTCTGGTTTGATTTTTCCTCTTTTTTAAATTTCTTTTTTAACCTGCCCTGTTGGTTTGTGCCACCCTGGGCTCCGGCAGCACCTGCAGGGACAATTCCAGCTCCCAGTGCCTGTTCGACTGCTGCTGCCTCCCCTCCTCTTCCTCGCCCCACTCCCCACCTGACCCAAGGGCAGGCCCTGCTTTTCCCAACAAATCTGCCAGCCAAGCAGGGCTGTCCCGGGTGCACTGCCAGGGATGGGGGATGATCCTCCCCAAATGTGCCCACATGCAATTTTCCTCTTCCTCATCTTCCCTCCCTCGCTTATCGTGCTATAAAAAGACCGGAGGAGAAGACAATCCTTTCTCTCCGTGATTAATTAAGGCCGGAGCGGGCCCGAGCAGTGCCGGTACCTGCATCATTTCCAAGGTGCTGCAGCTGCAGCGAGCCCTGTGACTTTCCCCCGCCGTCGTTTGTCATCTCCTGACACTGATAAAGAGCTCCTCCAGCGCTGTGTCTTTGCGAGGGAACATATCCATATCAAAGCTGCTTGGATCATCCTTTTGCAAACTATCTGCTGCATTTTCTGGCCTAGTTTCCTTTCTCATCTCCAGCTCCTGTTCTTCCCCTCCGTGAGCCCCTGTAGCAGCAGCGCCACCCCAGCCTGCCCCAGCACCCAAGGCTGAAGGCTCCTGGGGAAAAAAGGGGTCACTCAGCTTCCACACCATCCAGTGGGGTCTCTGCAAACCCAGAGTGCCTTGGTGCATCAGCCAAAAACACTCCTGCAGCCAAGGATGCCTGTGGTGGGGTGAAAACGTTTCAGCCTGTGATGAGACTCATTCTCAGGCAGCATTTGACATGGGAAAGAACTCCTGGGGTGCAGGGATGGAGGTGCTACAAGCTGGTAGTGGAGCTACAGCTGCCTGGGGGAGGTGAAAACAGCACTTAATTCTCAATATCGCCTCGGGTCACAGCGTGTGTAGTAGAAAAGCAAACACTCACCTTCCCCGAGGTGCATCACAGCTACAGGAGCAACTTTGTGCAGCCAGAGCATGAGCAATGTACTTAGAGCCATCGGGAAAACCATCTCCTGGCTCTCCAATGGAGCAAATTGCACCTGGAAGACCCAGGAAGTGAACAACAAGGAATTGCTGCACTTTTTTTAATCCAGAGATGCTTTTCTCTCCGTGATGGCACTTCAACAAGAGCTTAATGAACAATTTTTTCTTGGTTCTGAGAGGCACAGACAGGCCAGATAACACCACTGATTCATTAGCATCCCATCATGTCTGCAGCCTCCGTATTCCCCAGCCATATGGCCAGCACGATGTGCTTCCAAAAACTGGGACATCTACGAGGGCTTTATCACCAGCAGCCATCACACTGGAGCAGCCTGCGGTTACATGGAGATGGGGAACATCTTATTTCAGGATCTCCTGGGTGTGAAGGAACACGGCGTGGACGGGAGACAAGGTGACTTTGTGGGACGTGAGCATCCCTCCCGCTGCAGACAGGATTTTGATCAGGATCACTCCAGGTCCTGAGCAAAACACATCTCCAGAGCGGATACACATCTCCAGCAGGGACATGCTGCCTGCCCAGGTGGGAGACACAGCATCTGCTTTTATCTCTCTCCAGATAAATTCCCCAGATGACCGATGAAAGCTCCCAGCGAGCTGAGCTGTGTGTCCAGCCATCAGCCCTGTCTGAGCTGAGACCTCAGCCAGGCATGGAAAACAGAGAGCTTCCCCCAGCCCCACCAGCAGCAACATCTGGGCACGGCATTAGGTGGACATAAATAGATGTTAAGTGACCAAAAACAGATATTAAGGGACCATATGCAGCCTCTGAGAGCAGCAATCTGTACAGGAGGCTCCTGGCTCTCATCAAGGCATGGCAGAGAAGAAGCCCCCAAAAAGCAGTGCAGGAAACAGCAGCACCCCGAGGTGTGAGTAGCCCTTGGGGGACTTAATGGGCCTTCGTGGAGGAGCAGGGAATTTGCATCAGCCCAAAGAGCTGCTGGCCCCTGTGGAAAGGGGGACACACAGCCCAGGACATGTGTCCTTGGAGACCCCAGGTGGCATCTCCCACCCCTCCTGAGACCACCTCCTCCTCTCTCAGCACCATCAGAATCTGCCTCCAGGTTCCCAGCACCTCACGTGTGTTTTCTAACAAGCAAATAACTTTTTCCTTACTCCGAGCTCCGTCTGCAATTCCGTGGGACCCAGCGGGAGGGTCTGTGCTCCCCCTGCACTCACCAGCCTGTGTCAGCAGTTTGTTATGCAGCCCTGTGGGTTCTTCAGGTTTTTTTTTTTAAAGAGGCATTTTCAAAGCTTTAATGGCTTTGAAAACAACACAGCGAGTTCTCTTTACTGCAGGAGAGGTTAATGATCTCCCTCTGCTACAGAACCAAACTGGACATCATAATAAATAACCATAATAAGATATAAAGTATCACCTGGAGTGGCTCAATGCAGAGAGCGGGTCGGAGTTGTGATGCATTTCCATTATTCAGAGTAACTGCCAGGTGGGAAATGTTCAAAGTGAAGGCAGTCAATTAAAAAATGAAAAGCCTTACTAAAACAGAGAGGGACTGCATCTTATCTTGCCTGCCACGACCGTGTGCTCTGGCTCCTGGCAGCCCCGAGGAGGTCCCTGCTCCTCCCCTGTCCTTCCCGAAGGCCAGCAGGGTGGCACCGTGTCGTGCTGCCACCACGGCCCACGGTGGCCCTGCACTCCCAGCGACACTGACAGCGACTGCCAGCAGGTCTGGAAGGCACAGAACCAGAGAACGAGGTGGGTTGGGAGGGACAATAAAGCTCATCTCACTCCGTGTGCCCTGCCAAGGACAGGGACGGCTCCCGCTGGACCAAGCCCCACGCAGAGCCTTGCAGGCACATCCCTGTTTGGGGTCATAAAATCCAGGAGCACCTTGCTCACCTCCACAGCTGCTCTGCCCCGTCCCCACGAGAGATGTGAACTTCACAGAGCCTGGGGTGACACGAGTCCCTGGACACCCAGGAGAACCTGGACAGCAAAAACTCCATCAGGGAGACCCGCACGGGGAGCGACGCGACATCACAACCCGCAGCCCGAGCCGGGGCAGCCCCCCGCCCCGCACGGGGCTCAGAGCAGGAGCAGGAGCCGATCCATCACCGGCGGCAGGAGCTGCCCCCGGAGCGGTGCCGGGGAGGGGAGGGGGTCGGAGTTCGTCCCACGTGGCATTAATCACCTTTCCTGAGGCTCTGCACGCCTGGACAGACCTATTAATCAGCGGCATATCAGCCCTCCAGCCCGGCCGGGCCCCTTTGTGTGGGTCCCTTCCCATCACAGCCAGATAAGATTATCAGTGACGAGCAAGACACCCATTGAGCAGCACCTGACTCGAAGAATGGGATTTTTTTTTTTTTTTTTATTTATCCCCCTGTCTCAAAGATGAGCTGTTTCTTGTCTTGTCAAACCACATCCTTTTCTTGAAAGAACCAGCTTTAAGAATCCAATTTGTCAAGCTGGACAATCATTTGAGAATCCATAAAAAGCCTCGGTGACTTTATCAAAAAAAATAAATCAGAAGGTTTTAAATGGTAACTGAAAGGGATTTGAAAATAGGTTGAGTGGCCTACATCAATTAATCTTCACAGAGACGGGGCTTTGTGAAGCTGGAGTGGCAGAGAAGTGACAAAAACTAGTTACTGGGCTTGAGGAGATGGAAGTTATCAATATTTCTCCTCTCCTTTTTCTCTCTTTTCCTCTTTCTCTGCCTCTTCAGAACACAGTGAGGCAACATCCCCCTGCCACAGGGCACGGCAAAGCTTAGGAGGGCTGGTGGTCAAGCCAAGAAGGGGCAGGTGGCCACTCGTTCCTGGTGATATTTTTCCACCAACTATTCCCAATGTCAGCAAACAAGGGCCAGACCTGCTCTGCCACCACGGCTGTGAGTCTGTCACTGTCACTGCTGGAGCTCACCTCCACCACAGCCACAGGGACAGCCCCTGGAAGAAGCCATCAGACACTGCTGGCACTTACAGGTGGCTCAGGAGTCCCGAGGCACATTGTGGCACCTGAGGACCCAGCCGGCTCCATTACCAGCCGGGGCTCAGCTCAACTGAGGAGTGAGGAGAGAAGGGCAGAAGGAAATAAAAGGTTTCAGTGCAACCCGACAGGAGACCTCAGGGCTCACAGAATGAAATGAAGAAGCTGGAAAATGAAGGATTTGGCCGAGGAGAGCCAGTCCCCTGGGAGGGCGATGGATGTCCCCACCCGAGGGCAGACAGCCACGGCTGCTCCTTGTCCCCGGGGACGCACGGCTGAGGGACAGGGTGTGACAAAACACCAAGGGATCACCACCAAGGGGACACCTGGATGGAAACAACGGGCTGGACAATTTGCCATAAAAAGAAAGAGCTTGGAAGGCCCACGCTGCCGCGCTCCGGCACCGAGAGCAGGATGTGAGGGGCTCCAGATGGCTCTGCGGTTTAGTGCAATAAAAAAATGTAATCTGACAGGCAAGCATGGGGCTGGAGAATAATAATAAGACAAATAATTTCCTTAAAAAAACCCGAAAGGAGTCTAACAGCTCAAAGATATCTTCATTTGCTGCAAAGAGCAGAGACCATCAGTTATTTACTGCAGTTGGGAGCACGTTCACGAGCTTTCAAGCGGTATTTTGTTGCAGAAGCATAATATAAGGACACTTTCTTTGCTTTCCAGCCAGGGGAAATAGATCTGACTTGGAACTTGGCCACAAGGACTGCAAGTTCGGGCTCTGAAGCAAAGGTGATAACTTTGCCAATTAAATATGGATGTGATTTTCCCCCCTCTCCTTCCCTGGAATACTTTTGCAGTGCCATTAGGTGATGATATAAAGACATCGGCCTCCTGGTGCAGCTTAATTGCTCCTATATAGAAAAATGATGAGCTCGATTGCGCTGCACAAGGGCTGCTGTGGCTACTTGCTGCCTTATTAATAGGTGATACTGACGTGTGTTTAATTCTTCTGCCCAAGGAAAAACAGGGAGACAGCAAAGCCCTGCTCAGCAAATGCCTCAGCACTCGCTAAACTGCTCCACTGAACAGCGAGGGGCTGAAGAGAGAGTTTATATTTAATCACACACTTAAAGTGTTTTGCTGAGTCGATGCTCAGTGCAGGGCGACAGGGTGCACTCCCAATTAAGTGACCTTTTATTCCCATATCCTTATATTTTTCTTTTTTATTGATACACAGCACAGACAATCCTGTGTTTTGCAATCTCCTGCTGAACGATTTCTAGTCCAGGGTGAAGCCTGGACAAGCTGAGGACCAAAAAAAAGCTGTTGTTTTAATTCACACGGACCTCAGAAGGGGCTGGGAGCAGAAGGGGCTCTGGGATGTCTTCCCCTGGGATGGGGAGGGGACAGAGATCACCTCCAGCACACAGGGATGAGCAGGAACACCGTGCTTAGAGGTGAGCAGGAGAGAGTGTGCAGGGCAGAACACGGGGAGTTGGAAAGGCAGCCAAAGGATGCTGCCTGATATTTAATGTAACATATTATCATTATCATATCATCATAGAATGGTTTAGGTTGAAAAGGACCTTAAAGCTCATCCAGTGCCACCCCTTCCACTATCCCAGGCTGCTCCAAGCCCCATCCAGCCTGGCCTTGGACACTCCCAGGGATCCAGGGGCAGCCACAGCTGCTCTGGGCACCCTGTGCCAGGGCCTGCCCACCCTCACAGGGAGAATTCCTTCCTAATATCCATTTATTACTATTATTATCCAACCTTTGGGAAAGCAGTATTACTGCAGGTTTACAGTCTTTACTTCCTCAGCAGCCACTAAGCCACTCCTAAAAATCCACATTTTCCTCTGCTTTCTAACAGTCTCTCTAGCAAAAAGTTTTTTTAAGGGACTGACTCTCCCAAAAGAAGCTGGGGAGCCGCCCTCCCATCTGCATGAAAAGCAGGTGGGCACGGGCTGCAGGGGATTTGCATTTGCTTCTGCTGAGGCTCTGAAGGTTGAGTTTCATCCCCACAGAAGCTGCGGTTGGCACGGGGGGAGCAGAGCAGGAGGCTGCCACTAAATTGATGGCAACAGAAAAACCTGGAGGTACAAATGGCTCGAGAAAAGGCGTGATGAGATGTGACTGCCCTGGGTGCTGGGACTGCAGAGAGCAAAATGGGAAAAGACCACCTGGACGAAGAGAAAATGCTTCTGATTGCTCGGGGAAAAGCGGAGTTAAAGATCATTGGAACAGACAAGGCAATCTGGCGGCGGCGGCGCTGGGATTGATTCCAGGGCGAGGAGGGGCGGGGGCCGCACCCCCGGGGCTGCCGGAGCGGGGCATCCTCAGCCGGGGGGGCCCGAGGCTCCTGCCACAGCAGCGCTCCGGGCTGGGCAGCCCCAGCTGCGCCCTCCGCAAAGCAGAGCGCTCAGCCCCAGCGCAGCGCTGCGGGAGAACGGGGGTCTCCCTGCCCAGCCCCGGCTCTGCCCAGCCCCGGCTCTGCCGGGAAGCAGAACTGAACCAGACCATTATGTGGAAGCACAGTTTAGGGGTCACACAAGTTTTTGGGTGGGACAGGTCCCTGCATCTCCCCCAGTCCAAGGACCTAAACCCCAAGTGATGCTCCACGCATCCCGGGAGGACGTGTGCCCTGGGCTGTGGATTCACACAGCCAAAGGTTTTCTGAAGGTTATGCAAAGGTTACCACCCAATTAATGTGCCGGAGCAGCACCAGCTCTGTCTGCCTCATTTCCAAACCTGAATGCCACCGGGCAGCTCGGCAGCTCCCCCCACACATCTGCACTGATCCCCGAGTCCTGGAGCACATTCCAGCACAGGGTGATGGCAGAGATGGAGATAGCAATAATGATGTATCCATTTTCTCTACCTTGGGCATTTTTAAGTCATCTCATCTCAGAAATGAGCCATTTCCAGCGTTTTGCATGACAACCTGTTGGGCCCTCTCAGCGACGGGCAGATGGCGGGCTGTATTCACACATCACCTCGTGGAGCACCAGACAGGCTGGGACCCCATCACTGCTCTGCTTCAAGGTCACAGAATCACCGAATGGTTTGGGTTGAAAGAGACATTAAAGATCATCTAGTTCCAACCCTCTGGAACCATCTGGATTCCTCCCTGGAAGGGAGGAACAAAGGTCATGGACTGACCCCAGCTTTCTCTCACTGATCTGCCTGACACCCTCTGAACTCCTGTGACACCACAGGGGAGGCAAAACCCCGGGAAGATGGAGATTTAGTTTGCTCTGTGTGCTGCCCAAACCTGCAGCAGGTTCTGGAGCCCAGCCTCCAGCTGTAGGATAACACAGCACACACAGGGAGGAACCCTTTCGAAACAGGCACAAGATACATTCCTTCAAATGTCCCTTCTCACGTCATTAATTACGTCTCGGGTTACTAAACACAGGCAAATGAGGATGATTTCCTTCCCAGCATCACAAGCCTGAGGTTTGCTATTCCCTTTCTCTCAGGTCTTCCATTAGCCTTTATAGATGATTTCCCTGTCAGGCTTCCTTCCATGCCTGCTCACAGCTTCCCAGCATTCCAATCCACCCAATCTATGCTCATTGCAACTCCAAGTGCTCCACTAATTCCTCTCCTTGCGTTGCAATTTCACATTGCTCAATACTGGGTGTAACGGCAGCAGCGCTCCTGCCGCTACTTCCCAATTAAATGAGCCAGGAGGAAAAACATTGGGAAACGTTTTCAGCCGAGCCTTTATGGTTTGAAGGACATTTTAAAGGCAGGGAACATAACCTGGCTCCTGCTGATGTTCATGAGGATTTAATCATGAGAAATTGCAAACGGGGGTTGGAGCAGAGCAAAGAAAGGGGTTAAGAAGATGTGACTTTTCCAATCCTCCCTGTGTCCCACAGAGTGGGGCTGGTCATCTCGGCTGTATTTTTGGGGTCCTGTGTTGAGAAAATAAAGAGCCATCACCAGCAGAAGGTGGAGCCCAAGCAACCTTTTTAACCCAAGGAACTGCAAAATCGAGCACATTTCTTAAAACTGCTGTTTTGGAGAGGCTCTCAATAAAGGCACACGGAAAGTACCTGGAGGAGAGGCTGTGGCACTATGGACACTCCCCCAGGGCCCCCCGTGTGCCCACCCTGCCCCGCAGAGCCAGCAAGGACAACAAATAGCAGCAGAAAGCAGAAAACTTTCAGCCTACCTCCTGTTAATTATGATCTTATTTTGCACAGAGAACCTGTCATTCAGCCGCCGGTAATGGATAGTTTCTATTTCAATTCTCCCTCCACCCTATTATCTTTTATAAAATTCAGCCAGGCCGGTGATGGATTGATAAGGGACGGTCCCGGCGGGAGCCGGCTCGCTCGGAATGGCTCTCACGCGCGCCCAACTTCTGTATCTTTTTAAATATTTCAGTTGTTTGAGATCTTTATTTCACATTTCGATTTCCTGTAGTACAGTAAATTTATCTTAGTCACCCAGTCAAGTTCTTTCCAAGTCTCTTATCTCCTCCTCTCTGTACAACTGAAGGCCCCTACACTATCTGTGCTGCCGATAACGCCGGCCCTGGCAATCCACAGATCGCGCTGATCCGGCGGCCCCGGCCCAAAGGAGACCTTGGCAGCCCCAGGCTGGGCACCGGCTGGAAGTTCAGCGCTCAAACCCCGCGCTGGCTCCTGCCAAGGCATCTCCAGATCGGCTGGAAAAGCGTCTGGGGCTTCCTGCAGACCCAAGGGATAACGGGGCCAAGGGCAGCTGCTCCCTGCAAGGAAAAGCCCAGCGGGGACCTCCCGGGATGTCTCCAGTGGAGGGGTCTGAGCCAGCCAGAAGCCCTGCCGTGGTCCCAGGCCGGCAGGCACACGTCATCCACACAGGGATGTTTTCCCCTCACTAAACCACAGATTTTTAAATATCTCAACAGCACGGAGCAGAGAGAGCATCGCACGCAGCCACGGGAAACCCCCCGCCACAGCACTGTCACGGCCGGGGAGGAGATGGGAGCAACCACACTGAAATAATAATGAAAAAAACAACAAACAGGTAAACCCGAGTCACCTTCTCGCTGCTGTGCCGGTGGCAGCGCCGAGCGCGATCAGGCAGCACCCCCTGGTGCCACCGCGCCGGAGCGGGGCCGGCACCGGCGAGCCGGGAAAACACTGCCCGGGAAACCTGGAGAGCCAGCGGGCTGGGAAAACACTGCCCGGGAAACCTGGAGAGCCAGGGGGCTGGGAAAACACTGCCCGGGAAACCTGGAGAGCCAGCGGGCTGGGAAAACACTGCCCGGGAAACCTGGGGTTCGACCCACAGGGACACACACCCGGGTGGATGCTCCGGAGAGGCAGCACAGCGCTCCTGCCTCACTCCGAGCAGAAACGCGCTGCTCTGGGACCGTCCCCGTCCCTCCTGCCAGCATCCAGGAGCTCTAGGATTCAGGATCAAGGGAATCGAGGTGATTTCCCTCCTGGGGAACAAGTGGGTAACAGCTCTTGCTGGTTATGGCAGGACAAGGAGCTCGGGTCCCCTCCTCTCCCCAGCTCTTGGAGTGATTTCCTCCCCCAGCATCAAACCCAGCAGCAGGGCACCCAATAAATACATCTGCAGAAGGGTGATTTATCTGTAGGGGAAGCCATGGAAATTCCCAAACCCTCTTAAATATCCGTTTCCTGGCTCTAAACCATCAGTAAGTTGCCAACTGGGGAACGCATTTGTCTGCTCCCCTCTGTGTATTTTCTGCTTTTCATTATAATTTGCTAAATAATACATTACAATGAGTTATTTATCACACTCAGCCGTTTCACGATGCCTCCTCCATCCCGGGGAATTTCACCCATAAATCAGACACACAAATATCTGCTGGCATCGCTGCAAGTTTAACCCTGCACCCTTCACCTGCCCCAGCAGCTCCCAGGCTCTGCTGAGAGCCACTGCTGGATTAAATGACAGCCAGCCCTGGGAAGAGGGGGAAGCTCCAGCACTGGGAAGTGACCAGAGAGGCACAGGAGGGACACCTGCAGACCCCCAGACTTTCTCCTGGTGACTGTGAGCAAAGTGCTTGGTCAACACTGGGATGTCACTGCTGGGAAACAAGACAAGGACAGCGCTCAACTTCAAGAACACCAGGAGGGAAAATTTATGATTCCTCCTTTCCAAGTCACTGTACCTTCCTTTTGAAACAAATTGGCTTGCAAATATGGATTAATTTAACTTTACACCATCCATCTTAAATCAACAGTATCTGGGCCCACAGATTGGGAAATCAAGGCATGGAAGGGAAAATTAAAAAAAAAAAGCAGAACTAGGAACAAAACCCTCTCTCTGTGCTTTAACTACAAAATCATCTTTCCCCATTAGCAGCTAATCAGAACTACCAGAGGGGAAGAGATTACAGACAGGGCAGAGAGGGGAGTAACTCACAGAAATACAGACATCAGAATAGATTTTCATTTATTTACTCATTTATCACAGTGAGTCACAGGCTTTGAGTTCATGAGTCTGCATTAGCCTTGCAGGATTTTGGGATGCAATCTCCAAAATCTGAAAAGCGAACAGGTCACAGCCACGTGCCATCTCAGGAAGGAGAAAATCAGCAGTTTGGGGTTGGTCTCGGGAAGTCTGATATTGCTTTGCCTGTTGGATTATGAGAAACCACTAATCTTCCCTCGCCAGCCTTCTAATCTCTCTGGGAGCCCAGATGCCTTATCTGAAACTTGCTCAGTGGAGAGCAGCCCAGGTTGCCTGGCACTGGGACGGATTCCAGCAGCTCTGGGAGCCAGGGAACGGCAGGCAGGGGAGCTGAGGTGCCACAGGGTGCCCTGTGCCATGCCAGCCAGCGGGGCTGCCCTCAGCAGCACACGGCCGGGGTGGGAGCAGTCTGGTGATGGACACCACCGATGTCAAACATCAGGTGCTTGTTCCATAACTGAGCAGCTCCAGAACGAGCCAGGCTCCGAGTGCCAGGGCTGAGCCCCTGCAGCCCTCCTGCTCCTCCAAACACCTCTGTGCACACTCAACCCACCTCTGTCCACTTATACACCAAAATAAACCACCAGCAGTTCAGGGGCCTTTTTTCCCCCCCTCTCCCTTTTTCCCCAAAATGAGCTGCAAGAAGCCACGAGCTTTATTTACTCCAGGCAGGGAGTGCCTCATTTCAAGCTTTCTTTTCTCTCCTTAGTTCATCCCAGCTCTCCAGAAGAGGAGAGATTCCCACACCTGACCACCACCCCCAGACACTGCCCTGGGTGGGCTCCAAGGTGTCCAGAGGGGACCATCGATGCCCCAGGATGTCCCAACAGGGCACTACCTGCACACAGCATTTCCTCTGGCATTTCCAGCCCTGCACACGAGCCCACGCTGGGAAATGAGAAACATATTTTTAAATAAGAGGAAATGGTGTCTTTGTGTCAGGCAAGTGGAAGAAATCCAGGACCAAGAGACTGCAGAGCCTTTCCACTTCAGACAGCAGGTGCTCTCCAAGATGTGGTTATGGCAACAAAATAAATGATGGATAATTGCTTTTGTGACAACTTGCCAATTAAATTAGACTCAGCAGAATAACATAATGACAATTTGTTATGCTCTGGTGGGCACTAACACACCAATCATAATTAAATGCTATGACTGAAATAGAATGCTGCTGTACACAGGAATATATAACCCCAATTCCCTCCCAGTGAAACATTATAGGTTCAGACTTGATTTCAATTTCTGGAGGATAATAACATTAGCGCACATCAGAATGAGCCTGCAATATGCAGAGAGGCAGCAGCAGCACAGGGACAGACAGAGACAAGGGCAGCTGAGCCACCGGGCTCCTGCGGGGACCCCTCCAGCATCGCTGATGCTCCGGGCCTCGAAGCAGTGGGGGACATCCCAAATCACTGCTGTGTCCACGGGAGATTTCAGATCCCTGGCTCAGGGGAGCAGCTGGGGGAGCAACTGGCTCTGATGGAGTGACACTGGCCCCAGGGGAGCAGCGCCACTGCAGACACCGAGGCAAGAGCTCATCGGGATGGGGCCACAGGGGTTTCTTGGGGCGACACATCCCTTTCTGCCAGCAAAGCCCTCACGCTCCAGAGCGGGCCCCTCACAGCCAGACTGAGCTGTGGGACACAGCACAGCCCGGCCTTCCTGGAAGGATTGTCAAAATGTTCATTAAATGCACTGCAGTGCTCGAGAGTGAACTCGCCCCGCAGCTGGGATCCCTCAGGGACTCAGCCCCACCAGCTGACCTGGCCAAACTGGCCGTGGCTGCCGTCACTGGGTCAGAACTGACCAACAAGGGGGTCAGGTCCTGCCAGTACTTAACATTTACTGGTAAAACAGCAGCAGCTTCTTCAGCCACTGCTGAGCTCAACCCACTGTTCTCACTGGTTTGTTCTCACCCTCCCCAGGGGTTTTGTCCTGCATCTTACACATCCCAGAATTCTTGGGCCAGGAATTACTGTGCCATGGACATTGCTGGGGCTGCACAGAAAAACACTGCAAAGAGCACCAATCCCAAACCATTAAAAAGCTCTAATTTAGAACCAGGCAGGTGGCAGAACCAACACTGCCCAGGTCTTGCAAAGCACGAGGCACCTCTGCGCCATCCCCTCTTCAGTGTGGAAACACAGCACATCAGAGCCAGCACCCTGCTCTGATTCCACATCCATTTTTCTAACAGATACAGATCTCTGGAATATTCCAAAGCTCAAAACAGGGCAGGTTTGAAGACCAAATGTGTGTGTGCAGGCAGGGCTGGGCAGAGGCAAATCCCAGAGGATTCTACAGAGTAGCAATACCAATAATTTTATATCTTACGTGGAGCCTTCTTTAAACATTAAACCCTTTATTATCTGCCTCGAGGAAGCTTGGCATTGGCAAGGTCAGATCACCTGTTTTTCCAGCAAAGCTGATGAATTATTTTGGCTGCTCCAGACATTAGACCTGATCCTACTAAATCCTTAGTTCCCCTGCCATCAACACATACCAGCGGATAATCCATTACCCAGGAGCACGTGAAGGGGCTGAGCACGGCTCTGGGGGCAGCTGCCTGTGGGCTTAAACAGTGCCCAAGCTCAGAGCCCGGCTCTGCAGCCCTGATCTGTGGGCCTGGAGGTGCTCGTTCCAGCAGGACACATCCTGCACTGGCACTGTTTGGGAAAAAACATCGGTCTAAGGAATGCTGCATCACCACCAGCAGACTCCTCCACTCATCCATTGCACCAATGTACCTGCATTCTGCTGGAGGGCAGGCAGTTCTTCACCCTAAAACTTTCAGGTGAAGCCCATGTTTTTAGGAACTGGCCTTGGAAAACCTTCAGCCTGGCAGTCAGAGCTGAGGAAGGTGTCACTGCCGGCGCTTGTCTCGTCTTTGATGGCTCAGGAATTAAGGCACCGTGTAACTAATACTTCGGCATTTACTGTCACTTAAAATAGCCGGGCGATCAGCGAGAGGAGCTGCCGCACGCAGCACTCGCCCCGCGGGAGGAAGGTCAGGAATTTCGCCCAGGAAAGGTCACACTCTGGGACGGGATGTGGGATGGCAGCGACCGCCTCTCTCCGAGCAGCCACCGAGCGTTCCGATGGCAGCCGGGGCTTCGCCGGCTGTGGGGCCGCTACCGGACCGCAGGAGCCGTCCTTGCGGAGGGCAAGTGAGAGGGTCACAGCCCTGCAAAGCCCAGGAGCAAACTCTGCCTTCCCCAGGGCAGGAATCCCCGCACCCCGGGGCTCTCCATCACCGCAATTCCCTCGGTGCTTCCCCCGGCTCCCAGGGGAAGCCGCGATGCTTTCTCCAATACTCTCTGGTGCAAGCTCGGACTCTCTCCCTCTCCTGCGGGAGCCCGGCGGTGCTGCCGTGCCCCCCTTGCCGGGCGGGGCTCGGGGAGGGGCCGCGGCCGCCGCTCGGCACCGGGAGCGCGGAGCGCGGCTCCCACCTAGCGGGGAGCGCCGGGGGCCGGGGCTGCGCACCGACCCCTCACACCGCCTGCTGCTGCCGGGGAAACGCCCCGGGAGCGCCGAATCGGCCCCCGGCTGCTGCCCAGAACCTCTTAATTAAAGTGCCTGAGTTCCAGCAGGTCCCGACCACCGGCACCTCCCTCCCAGCCCGTCAAACGCTGTTCGAACTCAGTGGGTTTAATTGGTTTTATGTTAATTGCGCCAAACACTCCGGCTCGCATCCCTTATCCCGTGGGCTCCCTGGCACCCACCAGACACAACAAATCCGCGGCGCTAAACATTCCAACCACGGCCTGCCCCTGCCCGGCCCAGGGCTGGCTCTGCCCTGGAGCTTCCAAGAGGGAATTCCCACATTCACACCATGGGAAGACTCCTTCCTCCCCCTCTCTCTCCCCTCCACTGAAAACAGAGGATCCCTTACAGAGTTCCAGGTTCTCCCGCACATTTGGCCACGTACCTGCCTGGGAACAACGGGGTGCACCCGCCAGTGAAGGGCACAACTGCTCGAGCAGGAGCTGAAGCATCGCTGCACCCTCCCAGCACGGGGCTGCTCCACAAATCCAAGGCTTTCTGCACTTCCCGAATCGTGGTTGGGCTCCGTGGGCACGAGGCAATCACCCTATAACCCTCTCACCTGTGGTCATCGCCTGTGGTCATGGTAATTAATGGTTTGCAGCTGGTCACCATCAACTTCCCAGGTGTTAAAGGGGAGGAAAAACGCCTGAGGGGTCTCTCACTCCACCCCTCCGAGGCCTCAGCTGTGCCTGAGGGCAAATCCAAGGGCTCCCAGCTGAGCCCACTTAGGGAGGCCGGTCCCGCTGGGAGGGATCTGCCCCCAGAGCCACCCCCCTGACTTTTTTCAACACAAAATAAAACGAATTCCAGCTTTCTCCTCACCTGCTCTGCATAGCAACTCGTTCAGGGCACAGCCCGAGGCTCTGTGAGGGCTCTAAATTCCATGTTATTGCTCAATCTGGAAATGGATCACTGCTAAAACAGAGGGATTTTTGCTCTTTGTAAGAAAACCTGCACTCCTCTTGAGCTACAGTGCAGAACTAGGAATAAAGTTTGACCACAGAAGCCAAACCACGAGCATTTTTACATCCTGCTTTTCCCTGCCACTGAGCTTTCCTACATCACACACAGCAGCAGCAGCAGCACTGAACTGGGCAGGGAGGGAGAGATTGGACATCATTTACACCTGCTGGGAAGGGGGTGGCAGTTTGGTATTTTAAAGAATAACAGACAGAAGAAAAACACAAAAAAATCAGAAATGAAAAGAGGCAAAACAAACAGTGTTTGTCTTTCACACAGCCCAAGCCAAAATGTTTAATGAAAGATCAGCCAGCCACTGGATTTGCAGGCATGGGAAGAACTCCCTCAAAATCCCAGGAAGATTGGTTGTTATTTCCTTATGTTTTTCTCATGCCAAATTTCCAGTGACTGTTTCCTAAGCAGCATCACCTTTCCCTCAGCAAGCAGCTGGAACATCCCATTTTCACACTTCAAAGGTGACCAATTTCATTAGGAGTCACTAAAAACCTGCAAAGCTCCCAATTATCTGGTACTGCCACACTTCATCCCGCTCTGGATTTAAGCAAATGATGCAATGGGAAGAGCATATGATGCCATTTCTATAAATAGCACCTTTCCCCAATCAGCTATAAAAAGATGACACTTCAGACAGCTGCTGGAACACATCAAACAGGATCTGCCATTCCCACAGCAGGAAACATCTTTGCTACTGCAAATGAAACACCTGAACAGGCAGAACCTCCAATTTTTAAAGAAAATTTTTTAATTTTCCACTTTTTCACTCATATTTTCCAACCTGACTTCAGAAAACCGTCATGAACCCTAAAAAAAAATAAGAGTTATCTGTGACTCTGTCAATGTGGAGCTGGACAGAGGGGAGGATGTGTCACATGCACAAGCCTGGAGGGCACCAGGATGCTCAGGTGTGTTCCCTGAGGGAAATGTCCCAAAACAAGGGGTGGGGGTTGGTTCCTGGCAGGTGACACAGGACAGCAGGGCTGTCAGGAGGGAGAGGGATTCTCCTTCTGTGTCCCTGCCAGCTCTGGTGGCTGCTCCTCCCCATCCTTCCTCTTCTCCTGCAGCTCCTCCAGCACAGTTTGGAGCTGCAGGTGCAGGGCAGGATCCCTGGATGCAGCATCCTGCTGCTCCTGCTGTGCTACCTGCAGGGAAGGACAGAAAAACACATAAAACAGGGTGGGAAAAGCTTCTGAAGAGTGCCTGAGGAGAGCAACGGCCCTCTGTGTGCCCAGAAAAAGTTTAATTCATGCTGAGATTATTATGAAGGTACAACACAGTGTCACCAGGGCAGGACACTCCCAGAGAGGCTGCTGACCTTGAGCTAAAAGATGGGAAAATTCACAATGCCACAACAAACATACAAAGTTCCAAAAGGTTTCTACAGATACACCATGGATTGTTTGAATGATTATCCATTTCATCACCAGAACAAGATCTTTCCTGACCCACAGGTCCCTTAACCTTGGCCAGACACATTCATGGCCAAGAGCAAAGTGTGTGACTGCCTTGCTGCAGATTTAATTCACACCAACACACCGTTAAGGGCCTGGGAGTGGAGTTTTCTCCATCCACCAGCCAAGCAACTCTGTGGATATTTAATACTCACTTTATCTGTTCCTCTTCTCTGTAAAATGATCCCACTGGCCAAAAGGGCTTTTCCTGTTTCTTCAAACAATTTCTCCTCTTCAATCTTCCCTTCTTCCTTCAGTTCATTGTATTTCTCAATGAACCTGGATTGCAAAATTGCTTTTTTACACTCACAAGTAATGTTCTGGTTCACTGATGAACAGGGAGAAAGAGACAGTCTCAGAAATATTCCTGGTTTAATTATCATCTTACCTCTGGCAAGTAGATTTGAAGTTTAACCGTGTCAGGTCAAAAGGTCTTGGGCCATTGCCATAAACTTTGTAAAATCTCCTGGTCAGAAAAGGAAAGAGTTTGGTTTTTGCAGCTAAATCAAGAGTAAATAGACAACAGCACAGTCAGTTAATTTAGTGGGCAGTAAGAGCATTCACACTATTTCTCCTTTTCACAAGAACCTTTATGAACACCTGGAAGTGTCCAAGGCCAGGCTGGACAGGGTTTGGAGCAGCCTGGCATAGTGGAAGGTGGGACTGAATGAGTTTGAGGGTCCCTTTCAACCCAAACCAGTCTGGGATTCTGCAGAAGTTTGTTCCAGCTTTTTTACTGTATTAATAAAGCCCAGTTAATCAGCACCAGCAGCACCACCAGCAGCAGCGGGTCGGAGCAGCTCCCTCTCAGCGGGGTAACCCAGCCTGGAGCTCCGTGCCCGACAGGGATCTGCCCTTCCCACCGCAGAGGAGCCTCCAGCAGCCACTGCACACACAGGGAACAGCACAAACCCCACCCCACTGACTTCAAACAGCCCCGCGAACCACGAAGCGAAGGCTGCCGCTGATTCGGGAGCGCTCCCCGAGGGACAACGCGGATCGTCCCCTCCCGGTGACACCGGGGACAGCCCTCTGCGCTGCCCGCAGGGCCGGAGGGGCACAGGCCCATCGGCGGCGCCCGGGCCGGACTCACGCTCGCTCTCGGTCCTCCCGGTAGAGGATGGGCGGGATCGCGTCCGTGACCCGCCCGTAGCGCGGCCGCGGCACTCGGTACAGGGGCTCCCGCAGCGGCGGGAACGCGGCGTACACGTCCAGCCACAGCGGCTTCTCCATGATCCCGATGCGCACCAGGTTCCGCGCCCTGTGGGGGACAAGCGGCGGCGGGGGGTGCTCAGGACGCCGCGCTCACGGGAGAACCGGGACCGCCGGCATCCCCCGGCCCCCGCCCCGGATGAACCCTCCTCCCCGCACCGGCTGAACACGCTCCCAATCTTCTGCGTGCGGCTCCCGGCCATGGCGGCCCCGCCGAACGGGCCCCCGGAGCGCCCCGAGCCCGGCCCGGTGCTGCCCCACAGCCGGAACCGGAACCGGAACCGGAGCGGCCGCCAGGGCGCGCGGCCGAGTGCCGAGCGGCAGCGGGAGGAGGTGCGCAGGCGGCGGCAGCCGCTGGCCGAGCGGCGGCGCGGGCGGATCGCCCCGTCGGTTTAAGGCCGCCCCGGCGCCGTCCCGGCCGCGCCCCGGCACCCTCAGCCCCAGCCTCGGCAGCGCCAGCAGTCCCGGGGCTCGCGGGAGCCTCGTCTCCTGTTGGCTGCTGCCGCCATGTCACGGATTCACGGGATCGTGGCACATCCCGAGCTGGACCCACAGCGACGGTCGAGCCCCGCTCGTGTCCCTGCACAGACAGCCCAACAGCCCCGCCCTGGGCACCCCTCAGAGCGCTGTCCGAACGCTGCTGGAGCTCTGGCAGCCTCGGTGATCCTTGTCATAGAATCATCAAGGTTGGAAAAGACCTCGAGGTTCACCAAGTCCAGCACTTTCGGCGAGTGGACAGTGGGGTGTGCACAGGCCCTGTCTGGGGCTGCCCCGTGGCCGGAGCCCGCCCCGGACAGCCCCAGCCCTGCCCGCCGGGCTCAGGAGGCTGCAGCAGACACGGCGTGGCCACCGCAGGGTCCCGCCGTGTGCTTTTAACCTCGGTTTATAAAATCCAGCGGCTCCCCCCAGGCCCGGTGTGAACAGCCTTGCTGCAGGCAGCCTTTCCCGGCTGGGAGCAGCCCTGGGCACTAGGTGCAGCCCTTAGCTTGAGAATGAGCTGAAGGGAAGGAAAACACATCTCTGCTTCCATCTTCCAGCCTGGCGAAGGAAGGGGGCAGTAAATTTCCACGGCAGACTGGCAGCCAGCAGGTATCCCCGGGCTCGCACATCTCCAGCCCCATCCTCAGCTGACCGCTTTCCAGCCCTGCGCTGTTCTCAGCCGCTGCCTTCCTTAAAACGCTGGTCTGAGGGCAAAACCCCCGTCCCTGTGGAGGAGAGGAATTCCAAAGGGAGTGGCTGGGACTGCTCCAGGGCTGCATCTGAGCTGCTCCAAGGACTGGGCTCTGCGGCCCTTCGGGAAGCCCTGGCTCCCCGCCGCGCTCCCTGCGGCACCAAGGCAGCAGCCAGGGTTTCTCCAGCATTTCCATGCTTTTGATATTTAAGGCGAGAATGCCGTGACTTTTTCCAGGCTCTTCTTTCACACGGAAGGTTTCCAAGCCACACGTGAGACTGGGAAGCTCCAATCCTGACAGGAAATGAAAGCTGCTCCCGGAGAGCTGGCACAGGACAGGTGGATTCTGTCCCATCCCTGCAAGGGAGGGGGATGCTCCGTGTGCCCCCCGGCCCTGCCACTGCCCCTCAGGGCTGCCCACAGCAGGAACTGCTTCCCCAGTGATGGGTCACTGGATTCTTGAGGAAATCACTGGACACAAATCCAGCCCCATCAGGAGCAGGGAGGCAGCAAACCAGGGCAGATTTGGGGCATTTGCATCTGAGGGGCACAGCTGGAGCTGGGCTAGAGCTGCCCCTTCCCTCCCCAGCCCCCTTTCTTTCTTCTTCCCCCTGTAAAGAGTAGAAAAATACACAGTGTTAAAAAATATACAGTGTTAAGAGTACAACAGGACTTTATTATAGGAAATACTATTAAACATCTTTAAGAAAAAAATCACGTATGGAAATAAATTCTAAAATAGCCACACTCACAAACATCACAGATCAGTTTGTTTTGTTCTTTTTAAACCTTTTTGTAGAGAAATGATACAAACATCACTGAGAGTTGTACATTTTTATGTAAGAAATGCATTTTGGCTCCCAAGCCGGGTTTGTGGCCTTTCCACTCCTTAGACCTGACTTTTTGTTTTTTACAGGACATATAAACAACCCCTCTCCCTCTCCATTAAAATGATACTTTGTGCCTCCAAGATATTTTGACACGGCTACAGAGTGACATCATCCAGAGGCTGTGCCTGGCCTGGGATGTTTAAGGGCAACTTGTTGGGTGGTGGTGGCCAAGACGTGCCCAGGGCCCTGTGCCAGCTCACAGCCCCCGGCCACCCTTCCTTGCTGTCCCTTTCTCAAGGCTCAGTGGGAGCAGAGGGTGCCGGGCACCTCGGGGATGTGCTCAGGCAGAAGGCAGAGGCAGCTGCTGGTCTGGGACTGCTCCACCAGCAAACCTTGGCTGGGTTACAGAGGTGACTCAGGACGTGTCACTTAACGAGCAGGCTGAGAGGAGGGACAGTGTCCCCTCTTTTCCCCGGCTGCTGCTGAAGCCAGCAGTGCAGCAGGACTGAGCTGTGGCCCTGTGCCAGCCTCCCAGGAGAGCTCAGCCCATCCCCGCAGCCACGGCACGACCCAGCCCGTCCTCAAACCCTGCACGGCAGGTGCTGCGAGAGCCGGGGCCGGGCCAGCCCTCCTGCCAGCACCTCCTCGTCTGGGAGAGCAGAATTCCCTTCCCGCCCGTTGGTGCTTCCTGCGCTCATGGAAACTTCGCTGGGACTGAAGCCCTCGGTAGCTAAGAGGAGCTGGAACGGTGACAAGCTGATCCGCTTCCAAGTTTGATTTTCTTCCAAATATGCAGAGCTGGGAAGGAGTAACGGCAGCCTCCTACGGCCCCCAGGGCCAGCAGAGGGTAGGGAAGGAGCCCCTCCTTCTCTCCACCACCCTCAGAATGAAAGTCCCACCCAGGGACTAAAGGATTTTCCGTTCCCCAATTAACCCTTAGCCCCTTGCACCCTGAGGCAGGTGCTCCTCCAGACCCACATCCTACCCTGGGCAGGGCAGAGCAGCCCAGGACATCCTGTGCCCTTCCAGCACCTCCTGGCAGCCAGGCACACTATCAGGAGCAGGGGTGCTGCCCATGGTGTGCGACAGCCAGCGTGGTTGGGATGGCCCTAACCTGTCACTCACTGGGCTGCCAGGACTCAGGGCACGCTCCTCAATCCAAAGGAGTGGACACCAAAACTGGTATGGGCTGGGTGGGGTGGGAATTTTGATGCTTTGATTTTAGGAACCCAAAGCTTGCTGGCATCCCAGGGTGCTCCAAGCCCAGTGCATCCTGCCCTGGTCCTTGGCACCCCAGAACTTGTCTGAGTACTGGTGCTGCGGGAGAGCCCCGTCTGTGCTATGGAGACATCACCCAGACCAGACCCTGCAGCCCCGGACACCTGGAAGCAGCCCTGCCCCTGGCCAGGAGCCAGGAGAAAGTGAAGCTCACGGGATGCCCCCGATCCCCACCACGGCTGCGAGGGGACGACAGCAGCGCTCAACAGGTGCAGCAGCTGCAGCGCTCGCGGGGGAGGAAATCTTGGCGTCCACTTCAAAGGCACGCGAGCTCCGTTGGGATTGAAGAGGAGCCTGTCGGGAGCCAGCGCCTGCAATGGGGACTTTTGTTACCAAACCCTGCGGAGAGGCAGGGAAAACACTTGCGTGAGTGTTTGATGGCTGGGGCTTCTGCGTCTGCCGCCTTCGCAGCTCCAATCCTGCAACATTTGTGCTGGTTGGCGGGAGCCAGAGAGTGAAACAGGCACGTCTAGAGCCACCTCCTGCATTTGGCAGGGAACGTTGTGCCGATAAAGGAGAAGAAAATGTGCTGGCGGGAGCGAATTCTGACTTTACGCTCGTCACTCATTACTTACACAGCGGAGGAATTTGTTTATGTAATTATTTTTAGCCTGACAGCATCTCCCCGAGCTGCAGGATTCCGGTGCTGCGAGAACGAGGAAGGGGCTCTGCTCCTGCCCTGCACCAAACCCAGCAGTGCCCCCAAGCCCCTGTACAGCCTCTCGTGCTGAAAACACCTCCACCAGCCCTGCCAACCCCCGGCTTGGGCTTTGCCTCTTACCTACAGCGGGGGCATCCCTGGAGCTCCCAGGCTCCAGGACCACCCCCAGCACCCCACACCCGGCGGGACATGTCCTGCTCCATCAGTGAGGGTTAAACCGGTGTGAAATCCAGCCCTTGGTGCTGCCCTGTGGCGGCACAAAGCGTCCCAACTTCAAGGCAGTTGTAGCAATGCCGAAGGCAAAGGTTTAATTCAAAGTGAAACGCCTAGGAAAAGAAGGCCTTTCCTTTATAAACAATTTATATTATTTGACTATTACCTGATCTGAATCTCTGCTCATTACTCCTAGCAATAATAGACAACGGCTGTTAGCTTCCCTTTCTCACGTGGTTTTTGTTCCGGTGTGCGCAGAGTAAAGTTACATCAGACCACTACAGATATGTTCAGGAGTGCTCCGGCCAAGCAGACCCCACGTGTGAATGGATCCTCGTTAGTACGACTGATTTCATTCCTCCTGCGCCGCCGCCCGGCTGAGAGAGCAGGCGGGGCTGCTCTTCCCCAGCCCGAGCTCCACTGGCTCCTCCGCAGCCGCTCGCAGCAGCTGCCTGCTTTTTTTCCTTTTTTTTTTTTCCTTTTTGGCTGATTTGCTCGATAGGAAAAGTTGTTTTCAAACCACTGGTAAGAAAACATTGTGCCTCACTTCAGTACTTGTACTTCAGAGGAGTACAGCAGCAGAGGGGGAACAGCCAAAATCTGGGTGATTTGTTGGGTGGGTTTTTCCTTTTCCAGCCATCTCCTGATGAAGCCTCGTGCACATCCTGTGCCAGCAAGAAACCCCAGTGCTGGGACCTGCAGGGAGGGGAAGGGGAGGGAAGGAGAACAGCATGTGCTCAGCCTCAGCCACACAGTGACAGCACCAGGGGCTCTCCCAGCCATGGCACCCATGGCCACTGATGGGGCCTGTCCCCACCAGGACACACTCTGGACACAGCCCAAAGCACGTGGCCCCTCCTCCAGCCAGGCTGGATCATTCACACAGAAGTTATCATCCATCCCCAGGTGCCTCTCACCGTTTACTGCCCTTCCTTCGGCGTCTCCTCCTCCTCCTGGAGCTGCTGCCGCCGTGCTTGGAAATCTTCATCTGAAAGGCAGAGGCAGGCGGGGGCTGTAGCCACCTCCACACCAGGACACCACTGCACCTCAGTCCCAGCTCCAGGAGGAGCCCCAGGGGAGGCAGCCCAGCTTTCCCCAGGGCAGGGATTTCCTTGCTCAGAGAGAGAATTCCCAGTGGGACTTGGGGAGTTTCTACCAGAACTCGCCTGAGAACACTGGACGGAGGTTTTGGCCCACAGGGGCATTTCTGCCAGGCACTCACACCTGAGCCAGCCCTGCGGTGATCTGGGGCCAGGCACCACGGCAGCCAGCACAGCACACCCAGCACAGCATTCCTTACCATAGGCATGTCCTTCCACATCGTCGAGAAGATTTGCCGTGGAAGCCGCCGTCCCCATCCTGCGCCCTCCGCTAAGGAAAACCGGCTGTGGAGCCAGGATGTGGCCGTGGCACCACCATCGCCCTTCCCAGCCCACGCTCCAGCCACAGAGCTGCCCTTGGGGAACCCCCAGGAGCACCCAAGTGAGGCCCCCCTGCCCCACAGCTCCCCAGCCCCTTTCAGGATACACCTGGTGCTTCAGCAAGTGTTTTCTTTTTGATTTCCTCATCTTTGTCTTCTCAGAGAAGGCTCTGGCGAGTTCAAACAGCTTCTTGCGTGTGGCTGGAAGGAAGCAGCCAGGTGAGGGTCTCACCCAAAAACCCTTCCCAAAGCTGCCACGGGCAATGGGAAGGAGATGGGCAGGGCCAGGGGTGTGAGAGCCACCCACACCCTGGCACCCTGTGGTGATGCCCTGGGTTTGCCAGATTCGGAGAGGGAGACAGGGACACCTTGGTCCCTGGCAGGAGGTGCTGGTCTTTTACCCTTTTGCTGGGGTTTTCACGATCTTCCTCACCCACCCCTCCCACTGTCACCCCTGCCTGCAGCCCAGCTCAGGCTGCCCAAGGACCTCGGTCTAGTTTGTGGTGGCAAAAGCAGGCTGTGACTTCCCAGAGAAAAGGATGAGTTTGGGAGAGTGCCAGGTACTGCTGCCATCTCCCCCTGCCCACCCCACTCCCAGCTGCCCTCCAGCCCTGCCAGGCATCCTGCTGCCAGCACGGGGCCTGCACACCGACTCACATTTTCCCATGTGTTTCAATTTGTCTCGGAATAAGGCATCATCGGACACGGCACTGCCGGCCTCGTTGGTTACAGAGGGAGCTACGTCACCTGGAAGGCAAACACCTGGTCACCAGGAGTGCGTGTATGGTGAGGGGGGGCTCAGGACAAGTCACTCCCATGACCCAGTTCCAGCACCAGCAAAGGGCAGAGCTGGGAGAGAGCAGGTGGGATGAGAGCACTGGCACGTGGGGCTGGCTCTGGATGGGGACACAACCCCTGGGACCAGGGGTGCAGAGACAAGGACCAGAGACTCGCAGAGCCACGTCCCTGTTCCCCGGGTCCGTGAGCCCAGCTGGAGCCCTGCCAGGCTGCCCAGCCCCTGCGACTCACCCGACCCTGCACAGGGCCATCGACAGACACCGGCTCTAATTCTGACTCTGGGCAGCTGCTCTGCTCCCAAGGTTAATCAGGATTACCCGGGAACAGTCATTATGCCTCCAGGCACAATCCTCTGCTCCAGCTCGGCCATGGGAGGGCAGGGATGGATGGAGGCAGGATGCAGGAGCACCTCCACGTGGGGAGGGCAGGAGCACCCATCACCCACCAGCTCCTCTCCCGTGCTGGGAGGGCAGCAGGGAGGGATCAGCCAGTTTCCTCCCTCCACAGGCACTCTGGAGGCAGCTGGGCAGAGGGATGGGAATGCAGGGGCTGTGGGGGATCCTGCTGCGGAGAGACAATGCTCCCGTGTGTCTTGGAAGTTACCTGATAATACGGAGGAGAAACCAAAGTCGTTGCTGACAGCAACACTGGTCGACTTGGATTTTTTGGACTCGTATTTCAATCGATCTGAAAAAGAAAAAACGCAGCGCCCGCTCGATCAGACCCTCGAGGCAGAGCACATGGCTCCACTCCCCTCTCCCCTCACGGCCCCGTGGCTGCCGAGGGACAGGCTGGTGGCAAGGGAGGGAGCTGGGGCTTTGCTTCAGCACAGCGACCACAAGCACTTCGGTGGGAGCCCGCAGCAGCAGAGGAACTGCCCACCCACCACAAGCACATGACGAGCACACCCGTGGTTTTCCTGCCACCTGCAGTGATGGTGCTGCCAGGACCCTGCAAAGCACCAGCGACACCTCTGAGGGAGCTGGGCCCTTGGCCAGAAGGCTCAGAAGGAGGGAAGGGCAGCTCTGTGCTCAGTGGCAGTAAAACCATCCACACCCAAGCCCTTCCCGTGGCACTGGACGAACAACCAGCTCACTGGGAAGGAGTGTGGTGACAGGGAAGGAGCAATCATGGCAAAACTGCTCTCCAATTCAGGCCTGCCAGCACCTGGAGAGGGTGCACAGCTGTGGAGGGCTCAGGGGGCATTTTCAAAGCCCCTTGCTATGGATTCTGCTGGGCTCTGCCACACGTGCTGCAGAGGGGTGGGCAGGGGGAGGAGAGCAGGAGTCTGGGCATGTGGGCAGCTCGGACCACCAGCCTGGCCCCATCCTGCACTGGCTCTGCTTTGGCACAAGCCCTGATCCCACGGGCAGGGCAGTGCTGCCAGCAGCCAGTGTCACAGCAGGGTACACACCCAAAAAGCAGAAGTTTCTGAAGGCACTTTTCACCTCTCTCCAGGGCAAGGAGGAAATCCCGGTTCCTCTGGAGCTCCTTCATGAACTCTTCGTTCTGCAGGAAGAGCGCGATGCGCTCGTCCTCCAGGTACTGCTTCCACCGCCGCTCCTGCTCCAGGGAGCCCTGGCCCCGAGGGACGAGCCCCCGTGGCACGGGCTGCCGGCAGCCGTGGGAGCCCTGCGGAGGCAAAAATGGCACAGGTTGGGTGGTGATCTCGGGGGTCCCTGCAGCAGCACCTCGGGCTGAGCTCGGCCTTCTGCCCCTCTGTTACAGCGCAGCTCCCCCAGCCCCGATGGCCACCGACTGCTGCTCCCCCGAGGGGTCCCTCTCTCCTCTGCCCCACAGCCCAGGGCACTGCCCTCAAAAAGGACAAAGGGGGACAGGGCACCACCGCCTCTGCCCCTTGGGAAGGGGGACAGGGCGGAGGGGATGGACATCCCATGGGTCAAACTTTTGGAGCTCCTTTTGCAGAGCACAGGCTGGCACAGATTAACTCTAAAGGATGTGGTTGTGCCACGGCAGAACCTGGTGTGGAGGTAAGAGAAGGCTCTCAGCAGCATCGCTGCTCTATCTCCCTTCTCCAAAGAGCAGAGTCTGCAATGTCCCGCTGACAAACATCCCTGCACGAGGCACGTGACGCCTCGCACCTGGGGAGCAGCACAGCCGCACGCTGCAGCACAGCCTCATCCCTGCCTACAAGATTTATCTGATTTGTAGCTGCTCCCAGAGAGCCATAAAAAGCAAAAGCACACAATTACTGGGGAAAGAAAAGGGCAGCTGCTCTTCTCCTCCCCCTGAGCCCAAATGAATTGGCATGCTCCTATTCCCAGAAAGGTAATAGAGCCCGTGAAGCTCAACTTGCAGGGCAATCATTCATGAAAACGTGGCAGGCTGCCTTTGGAGACGAAAAGGGAGGGAGGATCAGGGTGCCTGCAGGCCCCCCAGCCCCTCACCATGGCAGGAGGGTGCTGGACCCATTTAGGGGTTCCTGTGTTAGCAAAAGGCCAAGGGATGCCCCAAACTGTGGCTTGCCTGGAGTTGAGCTGGGTGCCCAGCATGTGTTGGGGCTGTTTGTTCCCCATGGGATGCTGCTGGCACGCAAACCTTGTGGCTTAAAACCACCATGGAGTACACGTGGACTCTGATTTCCCAGGGGCAAATCCACTGGCTTGCACTAGGTTTCCCACCCAAATTCCACTGCAGCAGCCCTCAAGTGCCCTGGCAGTGCTGCTCTCCTTAGGAGCATTACTGGTCCTGCTGCTCCTCACCAGGGCAGTGGGCAAGATTTTCAAATAATTGAAAATATAAGGTGCTTATGGCAAGTGGCATTTCTGGCACTAATCATTGGGATAATGGCAGGAAAAAAACCAAAGCCTCGCTGAGAGATCTTTGACACCTTGCCCACTTCAGTCTCTTGAACAGGACACGCTCCAAAACTTTCGGTTTAGTGCACACCTGGTACCCAGATGCTTCCAGAGTGCTGATGCTGCAGGCTCAGGGTGGCTGAGGACTGGGATGGTGCTCCACACCACCTCACGGAGCCAGGCTGGAAGGGGTGGCCGAGCCTCACCTGTGTGCCGGCCGTCTGCTGGGGCAGGATGCGCAAGAAGTCCTCGGGGAGGTTGCCCAGGAGCGGCGGGTTCCAGTTCCTGTAGTGCGCGGGCGCCGCGGCGCTGCCAGGGCCTGGCACGTCCGTCCTGCGGGGCAAGCACAGGCAGCACCTCTGGCGAGGGAGAAACCCACCAACACCTGCCATGGCAGCGGGGCACAGGGCCTGGCACAGCAGTGCCTGGCACAGCAGAGCCTGCCCAGCTCCACCAGTGGTCTCGGGAACCAGGAAACCCCAGCACATCCCCGAATGTGCAGCGTTAGCATCAGCTCTGGAGAGCAAAAGGCTTTCCTAAAGCGTTTGGAATCTTTGGGAGCTGCATTTCAAGCCTTGCCCTGCAACTCTGCACGCTGGGCTTTCCTTCTCCTCCTTGTTTCACTCAGACTCCCAAAACCCAGCCCGGTGGAGCCCCAGCACTGCAGGGATTTGCTTACGGAACTGACAAACGCCTCTCACCAGATGCCACACCCAGCCTGCACAGAGGGCAGGGGCTGGCACACAGGTGCCCGGGGCTCACACTTGCTGTCCCCCAGCCCCACACCTACAGCCAGAGCGGTGCTGCCAGGGGACAAGTGAAGCCAGCCGAGGTGTGCGGTGAGGAGCCGGCGCGGGGCCCGGCCACCCAGCACCTGGTGTTTTCCAGTGGAGGCGAGCGCTCCCCGCCCCCAGGAGCTGATTTTTGCCATTCCACATGCTGCCGGAGCGGCTTTCCGGCCCCTCAGCTGTTCGTGTTTTAAGCCCTCACAGGGATTTTTGAGCCAGCTGTGAGCTTCATTCATCTCCCTTGGCTTTGTCTCACTCGACCCTATAACGAACTGGGGCCAGACGGTGTGCCAGGGCCAGCTGAGGGCAGCCTGCCCCCCGTGTGCTGGCACAGGGTGCCCCAGGAGCGGGAGCTGTGCGGGGCTGGGGCTCACCTGGGCGGGGGGGTGGGCGGTGCACGGGGGTAGCGGCTGCCCAAGGCCTGGCTCTCGTAGGCGGGAGGGGAGTACACAGGAGGGGGCTCCTCGTCTGAGCTGTCCGGCTCCAGGGTCCGCTCCAAGATCTGCAGGGTGAGAGGATGGGGTGAGGGCAGGACAGGGAAATGCTCCGCAGTGGGCCAGGGCCCCACGTGCAGCAGCAAAGCAGGGATGGCACGGGCTGAATGCTGCTGCAGAGAGGACGGGCAACCTCCTGGCACTGGACCTCCTGCACTCAGCAGGGTTTGGTGGAGTTTGAAGGTGCTGCTTTCAAGGGAAGAAGGTGCTATCCTTGGATGCACACAGCCCTGGGGAGTCCTTCTGACAACAGCAGAAGGGTCTCTGTTGGGTTTTGGGATGAGAGAGAGATGGGAGAGCACTTTGGCTTCAGCCTGAAGCTCTGCCCAAGACAATCTTGGGTGCAGCAGCCTGGCTGAACCGGGCACTCAAACCTCTGCCTGCCTGCAGCAGAAGGGTCTCTGTTGGGTTTTGGGATGAGAGAGAGGTGGGAGAGCACTTTGGCTTCAGCCTGAAGCTCTGCCCAAGACAATCTTGGGTGCAGCAGCCTGGCTGAACCGGGCACTCAAACCTCTGCCTGCCTGCAGCAGTCGAGCAGCACTGTGCCCAGGCAGGAGGAGGCAGGAGGAGGCAGGATGAGACTGAGGTGCCCACTCACGGTGACCCGGCTGTGGAAGCCAGAGCCCAGCAGAGGATCTCCACGCAGGTTACCTCGGGGGGGATGCTGTCCTCCGAGTCCGAGCTGTCGTCACAGCCGCTGCCGTCCAGGTTCATCTGCAGGAGCTGGTCGATGGTGGCGTCCACGGCGCCGTTGTTGGCTCTCAAGACACACTCGATTATGTCGTAGTCCATGTTGGGGAACATGGTCTTGAAGTCCTCCATGGCCTGGTTGAACTCCAGGCGCCGCACCTGCCTGGCGGGGCGGCTGTTGTTGAGCTCCTGGGCGGAGGAGCCGCCGCGGGAGCCGCCGTTGCTGCTGCTCCGGCGGAAGAGGCTCGTCATGGCGGGGCGGCTGCGGGGGCTCGGCGCCCACGGTCCCGGCTGTGCCCGTGCCCCTCCTCACGGGGGGCTGCCCCTCCTGCCAGCCGGGACCATGGGTGGGCGGCGGGGCTCCCGCTCCCCGCGGCCGGCGGCTCCGCTCGTCAGCCCCCGGCGCACGGCAGCATCCTCCCACCTGCGGAGGGGACACGGGACAAAGTCACCCACGGGACAGCACGCAGAGGCTCCCCCGTCTCAACAGGGGACATTCGGTTCCATCCCACCCATCCCTGCGGGACTGTGCCATCCCCCGCAGCGGGCGCGGCACGCCGGAACGTGGATGTGCCGTGCCGGGAGCTGTACCAACAAAACGCAAGGCAAGAAAAATGGCATTACTTCCACTGCTGAAGGCTGCCCAGATTTAACGTTTCCAGGTTTGACATGTATTTATAAACACAGCAAAATCACTCTTTAAAATAAAACATGGAGTCGGCTCAGAGAGTGTCAGAGCAGGGGGCTAAAATGCTCTGCAGCACGGCAAATCAACCCTTTGGAAAAGCCAACAAATCCAAGATTAACATTCACTTTAAAACCATAAACAGATTATACAGCTACTGCTTCTCGTTTGAAAATGCAGGGCCAAATTCAGTTCTGGATTAACTCCACTGTTTGAAACAGAATTACCCCAGGAACACTTTTGATCCATAATATCATTTTCAAAGGCTTTTTCCTAAGCAGCAGGCAGAGAGGTCAGGATAACTGTCCCTAAATGGTATTTAATGCAGAAGAACGTGCCAAGCACATTTCTTAGCAAAATGGCATAATCAGATTCCAAGCCATTAAGAGGAGCAGTCACCTCTGAAGGTCACCCAGGCTCTCCCCTGCCCAGCAAGACCGTGTGTGACAGCCATGTCCCCAGTGCTCGGCCCCTGTGCCAGCCCACAGCCCTGAGCTGCTCCAAGGGGTTTCCAGGGGCTCCCAGAGGCTGCTGAGAGTGAAACACACTTGTAAAACATGGAGAGCTCAGCAGGAACTTGGGGAGAAGTTCACTTTTTGCCACGCTCCTTAACCCCCAACTTCATCCCCAGGGACAGCACTGCTCTGGCTCGGTACCAGAGGAATCACGGGGATGATTCCTGCTCCAGGCACGCTCTGCTCTCCTTCCCTGGCTTTTTTGTAATCCTGGAAGCATTTGCATTTGGATGCACTACAACAGCAGCCCCGTGCAAACACCAGCACCCAATCAGTTGCTGCACCTCGGTCCCCGGGCTGAGGATGGTGCCAGGGGCCATCCAGTGCCACCTTCCCGTGGCATTTGCTCCCACGCAGGACAGGACCCGTACAAAAGAAGCAGGAGAATCGCTGTCAGGCACAAGGGGCCATTTCCAAACAGCACTGGGAGCCCCCAGCTTGCTCCTGCTCACTAATAATATCCATTTAACTGGTCACTCAGCCAGGAACTGTCTCCATCCCAGTAATTCTCAGTCCCCAGGATCTGCTCCAGCTTGCCAGGAGCCAGGCATGGAGCAGCACTGTGCAAGTGAAGCAGGAACAATTCCGACAGCTCTGCCCGGCTCTATTCACTGAGGACAAATAAATCCGCTGGAGTCAATTAATAAAACACTGCTGCTTGGTTCCTCCTCCGCTCCCCTGACTCATTCCCAGCAAAGAGCCGGCATTGTTCACACCTCTGGAATTATACTTTAATTGCAATATTGCATGGCTGGTTTAGTCACGTATTAAATTGAGTTGTAACACATTCACAGGGTACACACCTCCTTACGAGATTTGGCTACTCCAAGAGGATGGAGAACGAGCCTGGACACCCACGGGGACACAGCGTATACTGGATACACTGCAAACACACACACAATGCACATATGGGCATGAGAGTTTCTGTGGAGAACTGTTGGCTCAGCAATGCTGTGCCAGCCCATAAACCTCAAACAGCAAAATCAGCCCTCAAAATCAGGCTGGAAATCCCCAGATCTCTATAAAGTAACCAAAGTACCTGTGGCTGGGGAATCTCTGTGTCCCAGCATTTGACCTTTGAGTGTGTATTTAATATCTCCCCTGTAACCACGAGGGCCATGGCTGTGCCAGGCACTGGCAATCCCCCTGCCAGCCCTTTGGGCTCCTGTTGCCAACACTGACTCTGGGGAGGTGTTAGTCAACACTGCACGAGAGGGACAACTCCCTGGAAGTGCTGGGTAGTGTGATTGAGCACAGCAACGTGCAGAGCCACGGAAATCTTCTGGTCAGAAGACCAACAAAATTAGGGATGGGAACAAGACATTTATACACCAGAAAGGCTCTGCTGCACATCTGGCTTCAAACAGTCCCAAGGGAATGTGTTGGGACATTCCCTGCCCTGAGATACACCCGGAATTTGGGGCTGGCAGGGGCTGCTGCGAAGGTGCAGCTGAAGGTGCTGCAGGTGCTGTGGCACAGACCAGGGCAGTTCATGTGCCCTGAAGGCTTTTAAACCTATTTTTTTCAAAGTCCTGCTGCTCATCCAGAGAAGTGCAAATCACTACATCAGCATGAGTTAAAATCCAGGGAAAAGCAAGTGGTCCTGTTGGCAGGAGTTGATTTAAAAGATCAACAGGTAGCTGTATTCCGAGGATCCTCCCCAGTTCCTGCATGTCTGCAGCAGCGTCTTCAGGTGAGCAGTGGGGACAGCAGCCAGACCTCTGTGACAGCTGGGGAAGGGGCTCAACATGTTCCTGGCCCTTATTTCTGTGATGTCAGTGAGGGCCTGGGAAGATGCCAGGAAAAGCAAAATCCTTTGGATTTCCCAAAAAGGAAAGAAGAAGTTGGTGTCTGCAGCCCATGTGCGGGCACAGGCGCACTTGGGGCACGGGCTGGGCTCCTCTTCCCCTCGTGCCCCATTTGCAGAGTGAGGCTGTGATGACTCTTATGGCTGCTGCCTGATCAACTTTCTCCCTGTCTGACAATAGCTCCTGCCCTGTTATCCTGCAAAAAGGACCCTGAATGCTGTTATTCATTCACCAAACCCAGGCACAGGCATAATCCTTCGCCCTTCTGCTGTTCCATCACAGGAGGAGCTTAAAGGCTTTGCAAGCTCCTGGTCCATGTGTCCCTGTCCCACAGGTCACAGAGAGCAGCCAGTCAGCAGCGGGGACACTGGTGTGCCTGGCACCATCCCCGTGCCCCACCAGCCCTGGCAGCACAGGATAAATCCTCCTGTCCTGGCTCACCCCAGCTGAGCCTCCTCCACATCCAGCAGTGGTGGCTGTGCTGGCACTGACCTGTACCACGGAGAAAGTGCCATGTGACATCCCAGTGCCAGGCTGGGGCCAGGCACAGAGCCAGCACTGGGTTAGGAAGGGCTGCCAGGATGCCACATCCACACCAGCTTTTATCCAAGTGCTTTCATGCCCTGGGACAGGGCTGGCACTGAAAATGCTGTGTTTTGGTGTCACTGTGTAGCCAGGACAGCACAGGACACTTTCCCACACACCTGCATGACTGCTGTCTCACTGCACACTGTTCTCAGGCATTGGCACACCTTTGGCTGCAGCTCCTGCCCTTAGGTCACCCCTCGAAACCACAAAATACAACCAAACACAAGCTGACTTTGGGAGGCAGGTCCCCTCTGCCCGCCCAGGGGTTCACCCTGCTCTTCTCCCACCCAAGCTGCCAATGACTTGCACAATTCAGATCCACCCTCACCAGAGCCAAGAACAAGACCAGAGCCAGGAGAACGCCTCAGTCAGGCTCCTGGGGAGGGATAATGCTCACAGCCTGGGAGGCACATCCTCCTGTGCTCCTGGCATCCCTCCTGGGCACGGCTGCTCTCACCCAGCCCCTGAGCAGGCACTCGGTACCTCCCAGAAATGGGCTCTTCCCATGGAGAGATGGCCCGAGGGGAAGCTCTGGGAGCAGGCACGGTGTAAAGAGGAGGCTGCCAGCCCTCAGCTGCCTGGGAAGAGCAGCTGGATAATCCCGGGGGTCGGTCAGACCGGTAATGTCGTGCTGGAAGCAGCAGTTGCTCGGCTCTGCGAGGAGCACAGCCCAACCGGAGGAGCCAGCAGCTGGAAAAGCACTGGGACTGATCGCTTGCAGCCCTCTCTGCTCAGGGAAGAGCCTTGGCACCAAGTGCAAACGAGAATATTCCCTTCCCCAGTGTCTGCTGCAGCTCAGACAGCAGATGGGATTGCTCAAACACTGCCCAGCCCCTTCTCCCCTGCTATTGCCACGCTGTGTTCATAGATCACCCCTGAAAACACGCTGGAGCTGGGACCCCGCCCTGCAGCCAGCATGGGGGTGACACCACCGACTGCTGGGTCCCTCCAGCCCTGCACTCCCCAACCCTCAGGCCACTCATCCCGTGGTGGCTGCAAGCCCAGGCCTCTGGTGCCTCAGCTGGGGATGCACAGCAGATGTGCAGAAGCCTTTCCATGCACAGGATTATTTGGAGACAACGGCTGACAGCCCCCCCAGTTTCTGGAGGGAAGACTCTTGGAAGAAGTCTCAAAACTTAGGGATGTTAAACCAGAAATAATGGCTCTGTCCAGAGCAGATGTGCTGAGTTCTGCTGCAGCCAGGCCCCTGCAAAGAGATTGCTCAATGTGGGAACGAGAAGTCTGGGAACGTGACTGCTTGGCAGCTACAGGTGTGATTATAACAGGACTGAAATTGGGATGAAAAGTAAATGATCAGGAACAGAAATTGTTATTCTCTACCACCAAACATGCCAAGGATGTGCAGGATGGGTCCCTACCAGTCTCTCCTAAATCCTCTTGTCACCTTCCTCTCTGCCTCAGGGGATGCTGTGCACCCCTCCTGGGCCTGCAGCCTGGGAAAATTGCTCTGAGCAAATCCTTTTTCATGGAAACAAATAAGCACCTGAGGATCTCCTTTAATACTTGTTCTACCGCATATTAAAATGGCTGGGTTTAAGCCCTTTTCAAAAGCAAAAGCAATCAGGGAGGCGAGCACAAGTAAGCCCTGCTTGGGAACCTGTGCAGCACGTACCTCTCTGCAACAGGAAATTCCCCTCTTGGCTCCACAGCAAGTGCGGAGGAACCGGGAGAGCCATGGAGTGATCCCAAGCCCAACGCGGCACCGTCAGCATTCCTGCCCAGGCGCTCTCCACCGACTGCTTTACTGGAGAGCCCATGGACACGGCAGCACTCTGAACACTCAATATCCACGTTTCAGAGCTGCAGTGGCTGCCGCTGCCTCGGGGCACCCACTGCTCTCCCACCACGGCCGGCCATGCCCTCCTCCTGGACAGATTTATAGGAGCCCTTTGTGAGCCGACCAGATTTCGGCCCTCCACAGCACCCAGCTGGATCCTAAAACAACAACACTCTGATAAAACTGGGGGGGACACACTCAGCTGGGACCACAGAGCCAGGCAGGGCTGCACCGGGGACCCCTCACACAGCACCCAGAGCACCCACCTTCCCCCTGCCAGTGCCGGGATGCAGAGGGATCTGCAGGGCTCCCAGGGGGTCCTGGTGCCCCCAGTCCCCTGTGCCAAGCGAGGCAGAGCCACCCCCCTGCCCCTCGGCATTGTGCAGCGCTAATCCCTGGCTTTCACACGTTTTCCACGGCAGGACCACAGCCCCCGCCCCAAACTAAGCCCACATTAATGAGGTAGCACTAGATCCTCATCCAAAAGTCGCCTGCCTTGCGAGGCCGCCTTGCACTGGTTTCATTGAAGGTAATTTGATCTTGGTAGGACGACATTCCTAAAATAGTTGAGGGAATTCAAACATGAAATAAGGTTTCCAGGAAGGGATTAAAAAAAAAATAGGTCAAGCAAGTGTGAGCGATTAAAGTGACCCAGCATCCCTTTGTACGGTTTAACTGCGACTCTGTTCAACTCTATCTTGCACCAACATGTAATAAATTAGATCCAAGAGGCTGCCCAAAGCAGAGAGGCTGATATAAGATTATTCCAGGAGGTGGCTGGAGTCGGTGACCTTTCCTCCCCTGGCTTTCACCGCCGACATCAAACACACACGGCCCAGCTGAACGATCGGCTCAGAGCTTTGGAACGGCGCACGCGACCGCGCCACGGCCGGATGCCAGCACTGCCTCCGTCCCACGGGATGGCCCTGCGCCCATCCCAAACTTCCTGCCTCAGTTTACCCATCCCAAGGCTGGCAGGAGGGAAGCCCAGGCACCCCTGTGGCCGCTGGTGTCCCCCCGGCGCTCGCCACAGTCGCCATGCAAAGCCCTAGCGCCATATGTCACGCAAACCCATCCTTAACTGCTTATCCCTCTTCTCCCTTTGTGCTCCCAGCTCGGCACAAAAGCGCCGGGAAGCAGCTGGGAGTGAAAGAAAATAAAAATTCCTGTGGAGACAAAGGTGTGTGGCATTCCCTGGGGACTGGGCTCAGGGCAGGGCATGTGGAGGACTCGCTGCTGGGCAATTTTTGGGTTAGGTTTGGGCAGTGAGTGATAAAGGGGAGTGGGGGAACATGAACCCAGGCTGGGGGCAGGGCCAACCCCGCTCCCTGGATAATTAGTGTGGCTGATTCCAATTGCTAATTTGCCATTATAGGTCAAGAGTCACGGAAATTAAAGGATGGGAGGGAAAAAGGAAGAAAAAGCCTGAGTAAAGGCAGTTCCTTCCCCTCCATCTCTCTGCATAGCAGGAACATACTGGATCAGGCTGGGCTGACTCTGCCCCAGGCTGGTGCAGAGCATCTCTGCAGGATTTGGCCCTGGGCATCCCACAAAGGCAGGGGCAGGCAGGGACAGGCAGGGACAGGCGGTGCAGACCAGGCCCAGCCTCCAGCATCTCCGGTGGCTGCTCTCCTGCCATCAGGGTTTAAGGGCCGGCACTCACTGTGCAAAGGAAAAATCCTGTATTGATTCACCCGAAGCTCTGGAGCACAGACCGCACGAGTTTCTATGGAAACAAAATTAGTGGAGTAAAACTCTCCCTGCCGGCACACGGTGAATTATTCACCAGGACAGGCCCCTGGGCAGAGGGGCTGCTGAGAAGATTTAAAGGTGATCACAGAGTGGCTGCTGTGATCCCCCTTCCCTGGGGGACCCAACCACAACCAGGGAGAACGAAAGGCCCTGGGTTTCCACACCATGTGCGTGGTGGGAAGGTCCTGCACCTCCCTCACCGTGTCCACAGCCTCTGGGGTCCCCAGGGACAGAACAAGGGCTTCCCGCCTTGCTTCCCCCACTCCCAGCCCCTTGCACCACAGCATGGCAGTAATACATGGCACAAAGTGTCACTGCCTGGTGTCCACCTGGCATGCACCGGCCACCCTGTGGTCAGCCATCCCTGGCACCCAGGATGAGCCTGTGAGGGCAGGACCAGCCGCAGCCCCGCTCATCCCACAGAGCCTCTCAGCACCGTGCTCACCACTGCGAGCCAAGAGCCAGGGAAGAAAGGGACTAATTAAGTCACAAACAGAGGAGGGTTTTTTTATGAGTCACTAAGCCATATGGCTGATGCAAGCTACCCCGGGAAAGTGCCGAGCCAACAATCCAGCGCTGCTGTACCCTCGTTGTCCTGGGACACGGTGTCACACTGTAATTGCGCCAGGCTTTTGTCCTCCCTCGTGCCGGGTGACATTGCTCAGCAGAGGAGAACCTGCTTGAAAGGCTACACCTCACCAGGGACAGGTATTTAATTAAGGCCCTACATCAGACCCCTCCTGCCAACCAGCACAGGCTGCTCCATCCCGGCACAATCCGGACTGTGGGGCGGAGAAAAGCCCTGAAAGGAGGAATGTAGAGATTGCTCCGTCACAGCACATCACAGAAATTACACGGGACACCAACCTGGATTTGAAGCCAGGCCAAGGCTCAGAGAAGCTCTCAGTCTCCTCAGCAGCAGAGTCACCCCTGTGCCAGCACAGCCGTGTTCTGGGTGGCAAAGGGACCAGGCCCTGAGCAGTGGCTCTGCTCCTTGCCCCTTTGCCACGTGCTGGACCCAGCCACCACAACGGGTCACATTCTTCTTCAAAATCCCATCTTGCTTCTCTTTCATTATTTTTAAGTTTGCATTACTAATTCAGGTACATCCCATCCCAGCTGATTTGCACTGATCGTGGTAATCACCAGCCAGGGAGGTTAAAAGCCACCAGGATTTCAGAAGTAACAGTTTAGGCTCCAGGAGCTGGGAATCCTCCCCAAAGACTGTCCCCCATCCCCACTGCTGCCTTACAGCCCCAGCACATGATCCCAGTGACCCATCTCCATCAGCAGAGCTCCAGCCACCGTTCTCTCCATTTTCTGGAGGCTATCTCCCTATTTTCCCCCGCTCAGCCCTGCTTTCCTACGCCAAGGACAGCGGCCAGGCTCCATCCCGGAGTGTTTGTGTGCCCATCTGCGTGTGCCTTCCCTGGGGAAGAGAGAGCGAGGGCAGGGATCGACCAGCTGTCAGGCAGAAGGAAGAAATACCACTTCCAGGAGTCAGAGCTCATTTCCCAGCAATAAAAGCAGGCTGCAAAAAAGTACCACTAATGGGAATGCACATCCCACACCACTCCAGCCACCGATAGCAAAGCACCCAGGGGCTGTAGGTTGGAAAAATAAAAGCCATCAACAAGGCTCGGTTTTAAGCAGCACAGCTGTAGACTAGGCCCAGATCAGGGCATAAAGGATCTGCCATTCCCCACACAGGATTATTGCTGTGGATGATGCCTTCCACGTGCCAACCTTGGCTCCTGGCTCTGAGTTATGGCTCCTCCAGCAGATGGAAAAGAAAACCTTACTGCTTCCTTCCAGGGAGGGGAATAGCTCAGATCAGCATCCGCCCTTAACTGCTCCACTCTCCATCTTCCTCAGCCCCATTATCCCCACTCCACACACACACTGCTCTGGGGACCTGAGGAAGAGCCAGAGTCTCCAGTGCTTGTAAATGCCACCTAGAAAGGAAGACCTGAAGAGTTTGTGCTTCCTGGAGTTAATTGTGGGTGGATGTCATCTCCTTTCCCATCTATTCCCGGTGTGCTTTGGTGAGGAGGGTCCTCATCACTGCATAGGCAGCCTGCCTTCCCTCTGCCAGGCTCACACCCTCTGAGCAGGGGTGTGAGACAGCTCTACCTCCCCAAAACAACCCCTGGAGATCCCGGCAGACCCCAGGGACCAGCCGGGGGACAGCTCCTGCAAGGCAGTTACTCTGGGTTTTAAGACACACTTGTTTGTTTGTTTGTCGCTGAGCAACAGAGAGGATGGAAAAAATATCAATGTCATATTGTCACCTATGAGTCACAGCTCAGCACGGGTCGAGATGCCCCGGTTCTGCTGCCACCGAGCACGGGGAGACGGAAAAGGGCGTGAGGCACCCCAAAAGCAGCTCACTCCCCCTCTCTCTGCCTGTCAGGCCCTGCCCCGACACCTTCCCCATCCCCACAGATGGGGGGGACTCGAGTGGCCTGGGCACATCAGTGGCCTGGGGACATCGGTGGCCCAGGGACAACTTTGCGAGCCCTGGAAGTCGAGGCAGGAATTTGCATTCCTATTTGCATTACCTAATTGCGCCTGCGGGTTTCCTGGGGCAGCGGCTGGCTCTGGTTTCCATGGCAGGTTTTGTGCAGACCTGGAGAACCGAGGGAGGCACAAAGGGGCCACAATGGACCTGCCACTCACCCGCATCAAAGGCGGCCGGCGGGGCGGGCCGGGGGCACCGCGGACGGGGCACCGCAGCCTGTCCCCCCGGCACCGCCAGCACCGGGGCACCCCGGGGCAGGGCGAGCGGGTGGCTGGTGGCCGACGCGCGGTGACACCCGCGGTTCCAGCGGTGGGGACACGCCGCTGGTGAGGCTGCTTGACGGAGGAGTGGAGCCGCAGCCGCTTGTCGCCCAGAGGCAGCAGCTGCTCCGCGCCCGTCGGAAGTGGTGCAAGAGCTGGACCAAGATGTTCCCCCTGTTCTCATTTCCTGTTATTTTCAGCCAGCTTTCCACCCAACTGGGTGGGTGGCTTTGTCCTTCCAACTTCTCTCTCCATTCAGGGACCGTCTCGCTCGCTGCTGTGCCCACCCAGCGCCCGTGCTGACCCCAGGGAACTGGCAGAACAGCCAAACCCTGGTCCCCACACCATTGCTGCAAGCCCAGTGCCACCGAGCAGCAGTGAGGATCCAGCCAGTGTCCCTCCATCACCCTGGCCATGGTGACAGAGATGTTGCCACCACAGCCACGGCACAGAGGGACCCATCTCTACCTCACACACCTGTGAGGAGCTCTGTGCTATTATTTCAATTTTTTTTCCGTATTTTACAGTTATCAATTACCATCCCCACCATCACCTCGTGCTGCCCCAAAGCCTCCCGGCTCTGACCACAAGCACCCCACAGGCAAGTGCACCCACAGGGTTAGGGCAGCAGCCCCCTCCCCACAGGTCTCACTCCAGGATTTTACCCTCACAGCACAGACCCTGACCATGAATGGCCCTCCGGATCCCCTCCTGGCTATCCCACTCTGAATGCCAGCAGCCACAGCATGTCTGGTTATCTGTGCCCCCGCAGAGGGTGTTGCTGCAGGCAGATAAGCACCAGCACTCACTATCATGCTGCTGTTCCCAGGGCTCAGGGAACCACAGCACGGACGCCATGGCAAAGCTGCTCGGCCACGCCACCAACACGGTCAGGTGTCGGTGTGCTTTGTTCGTTTTTTTTCTCATTTGAAAGCTCATTTTCAATAAAATTCTGGAAAAGTCAAAGCCTTCCCAGGAACTCTGTGGCTGGGAAGAGGATGGGCACCTTTGACGGAAACAATTTTGGCTATCAGATGCTCTGACACCAGGGATGGGCTGTTGACAGCCAGGGACTGGTGCACAAGGCTCTGCCAGCATGAGGCACATCCTCACCACAGGGTGGTTGGATAACCAACCACCCACCTGTGGGAAAAGCCACAAGTGCACAACTACCAGGAGGTGATGGCAGGGTCTCCTCTGCTATGACAACCACCAAAAGCTTCCCACTACCACCACCAGCACCAGCCAATCTCCACTCCCAGAGGGCTCCCCTGGGGTCTCATTGCCCCAGTGCTGCACTCCTGCTGAGCACTTCCACAGGAAAACCTCTGTGAAAACCACAAAAAGCTTCTCAGCGGAGCAGATGCCGCTTCAGCCTGTGTTCTTAGAGATGGAGGAGGAGGAGGAGGATGTGTGGAAAGCCACAGCTTCCCCAGCCGCGGGGCAGCCCCGCCAGCAAAGCCCCAGCGGCAGCCTCCGGGGTCAGCCCAGGATGGTGGTTCTCTCATGGAAATCCTTACGGCTCCAGCCCCCGTGTTTGTTGTCAGTGGCAGCAGCAGGAGGAGGTGTGAGGAGGAGGTGCGACTCCACTGCTTTTTAAGAAAATAATAAAAAAAGAGCCTTTCCAACCCGCCTGAGAGACAGTGCAGGAGAGCACTGCTCTGAGTGGTGACTTGCACTTGACTCCTTCTCCATTGCTGTCTGTCCACAACCCACTGGATGGGAACCCCAGGTGAGGATCAGCCTGGCAGGATGGTGCCCTCCATCCTTATGGAGGATGTGATATGTGGCTGAGCTGGGCACCCGATCGGGGGCTCACAAATGACCCTGGTCACCCAGGAGGTGACCACCACTGCTGTGGCAACCCAGGGCCCCGCCAATTCCTGCAGCAAGCCATGACCCATCCGGCAGGGATGGCAGGGATGGCGGGGATGGTGGGGCGTAAGGTGTGCTGCTCCATGAAGGCGGCGGAGGGGACAGGGACGATGTCCAGCAGCAGGAACCCACCAAACCCGCAGCGCACGGAGGGGTCACGCTCGGGGACCGGCGATGCTCCGGGGCTGAGCGGGACGCGGGTGCTGCCCCACGGCCGAGTCTGCCGGCCCGCGCCCGGCCCCAGGCGGGGAAGGCACCCTTGGCCCCACGCCGGCCCACGGGCTCCGCACGCGGGACCCTCCCGAGCCCGGCGCAGGCCCGCGGCGGAGCCGAGCAGCCGGAGCAGCGGCGGGGCCGTGCCGGGGCTGCGGCCCCCAGCGCTCCGCTCCGGCCCGGCTCCGGAGGGGCGGCCGAGCGGCCGCAACAGGCGCGGCCCCGGCCCCGGCCCCGGCCCCGGCCCCGGCCCCGGCCCCGGCCCCAGCCCCGCCGCCGCTCCGCCCGGGCCCCGGTGGAGGCCGAGCCGGCGGCGCCCCCGCTCCCCCCCAGCCCCGGTGGGGCCCGCGCGGCTCCGGGCCCGACCCGCGCAGGCCGAGCGGCACCGCCCGCCCCAGCCCAGCTCAGCCCAGCCCGGCTCGGCTCGGCTCGGCCCGGCCCGGCCCGGCCCGGCGCACAAAGAGCCCCGGCCCGCCCCCCTTACCGGCGGTCGGCGCCGCGCTGCGGGGGCGGCGGCGGGCGGCTCCAGTCACGCCGGGAACCATGGAAAGGAGCCGGGACGGGAGACGTACGTGGCGGGCGGGCGGGGGCGGCCGTGCCCGGCAGCGGGGGGCGGCGCGGCGGGGCCGGGGCCGGGGCCGGGGCCGGGCCGGGCCGGGGGGGCGCGGGGAGCGGGGCCGAGCGGGGCCGCGCCGAGAGGCTGAGGGGGCGGGGGTGCGCGGGGCCCCGCGGGACTGCTGTGTCCCCGCGGGACTGCTGTGTCCCCCCGGGACTGCTGTGTCTCCCCCGGGACTGCTGTGTCTCCCCCGGGACTGCTCTGTCTCCCCCGGGCCGGAGTCCCCCCTTGCGGCGCGCGGAGCTCGATTCGGCCCGGCCGGCGGCATCGAGGGGCGGCACCGCTCGCGCCCCGCCGCCAGCCGAGGTGAGACAGCCCTGGTCGGGGTCCCCCCGTTGTCCCCAGGCTTCCCCAACGCCTCCAGCCCTGGGGTCGGCACCTCCGGCCCTGAGTGGCCTGGGGGCCAGTGTGGAGGGAGCAGCATCCCATGGATGGATGGATGGATGGATGGGGGCCAGTGTGGAGGGAGCAGCATCCCATGGATGGATGGATGGATGGATGGATGGATGGATGGATGGACGGACGGACGGACGGATCCCAGCTCTCCAGGCTGGCTCTCAGCCTCTTCCACACCTTTGGAGTGTTCCAGGCTCCTGGAGCCCGGACCTCCAGTCCCGTGGTAAGGAAGAGGAGACAGCACTGCTGCCCCACAGCTGAACATCCCAGACGGGTTATAACCAAGCATCACTTGGAGCAGACAGAAAACAGCCGTCCCCGTACAGCACGCTCTGGCTGACAGCTCAGGACGGGAAGCGATCTCGTCTTACAAATTACAGGAGCCCGTTTACACTGGGCAAACACTTCCCGTTCCACAGAGACCAAAGACCGCGAACGGCAGCAGGTCAGAGCCTCCACTTCCCTCGTGGCTCTCCAAACCTTCCAGACGTGCTGCGGGAAGAACTCCACACCTCTGGGCACCACGGCCTCCCCCAGCACCCTGCCACAGCCAGAGACTGCTTGGGTGCACAGCTGTGGGTGCTGGAGCCTGAGCACATGTGTGGAATGGTCCAGAGCTCTCACAGGACAGCTCTTCGTGCTGAGATTTGTCCCATTCCATCGTTTCATCTGTGTCTGGGAGCTGAGCGATCCTGGGTAAAGATCTGGAAGGCTCTGACAGGGAACAGAGCAAGAGTGGAAATACTGGAGGCAAACCTTCGGTTTTCAGCGCATACCGAACATGTGCCACATCATTCTCTTCCCCAAGTTAGCGCAGATCAGACTCTTCCGAGGCACAGCGCCTTGCAGTGAGCTTTGGTGGCTGCAATCTCCTCCTAATCCAGGCTTGTTTCAGGGAAAACAGGCAATTTTACATCCCTTTGATATGGGTCTTAGCTGCTAATGATGCTAGGAGCTAAAAAGAAATGGGCATAGAAATACACAACTATGAAGAATTAAAATAGTGAATTTAATTCAGCCAATTCCAACAAAACTGGTAATTCCCTGGAAAACAAACCTTGCACAGAAAACACAGAACAGAAATGGTTTTGTCCTGACAGCTGGTGAGAACAACTGGGTGAAAAGGTGAATGGAGTATTTCTGACTTCTCTGGAAAACAAAATGTTTCACGCATCCTGAAAATGCCCTATTTTTTACTAAATGGGTTGGTTTGCGAGGCAGTGATTGTAAAGGCTCTGCAAGGAAAGCACACGTCTGTGCTCTGACACAACCAGTGACTGCAGATGCCAAACGTCTGGTTTCTAAAAAGCCCTGATGCTTCCCTAAAGGAAAAGCTGGGACTTCTAAAAATCATAGAAACATGGAATGGTTTGGGCTGGAAGGGAACCTCAAAGCTCATCTCATTCTAAGACCTCACCAAGAGCAGGGACACATTCCACTAGACTAGTCCAGAAACCTGAAGAACGACAACAAAAATATCTATTATTTTTAAGAATCATAAGCCTGGCTTGCCCAGTGGTCCTGGTTTTGGCTTCGGGGTGATGCAGAGTCGGATGAAACGGTGCGAGGCTGTGGCCAGGCGCGTGGAGGGAGCTGGCTGGACAGCCTAGCTCAGCTCCTCCAGCACTGAAATACTCTTTCCAAACCAATACCAAAAAAGGTTTGTTTCTAGGTCAGGACCTCAGCACTCAATTTTAACCAGGGGCTGACAGTCCAATCTGAACACAGCTGTAAAATGGATTCGTGGGAGAAGCTTTGGCATTCCTTTTGTAATTAGAAAACAGCCACTGAGCTGTGTGCCTTTAAAGGTGAAAGCTATTCTTGACATAAAAATTAGCACGTAGTTCCTCTGACATCCCTTGGCTGCTGCGCTGGGAGCTGTGAGCGAACAATCCAAAGATAAGCAAGAAATATAAACATGCTGAATTATACAAATACGTAGAAGGGGATCAGGTTTAATTTATTTTATTCTCTGACAGACAAAGAGATTTATTTTTACACTTTTTCTCCTAAAAAGCACTGGTTAAAAGGTCCACTTAAGCACTGAAACCTCAATGGCATTTAAAAACTTGAAGTGCTTTTAATAGCTGCCTTTTGAAAATACTGTTAAATCTATTTTTGAGATGGATAAACTAAGCTACCAGTGAAGCAGGGCAGGAGTTTTTGGAAGGGCCCAGCAGTGAGAAACTGTCGTTCATTTCTCAAAAACTCACCTCCTGTACAGGGACCTTGAGATAAAAACTACCACACTGCTCGATGCTTTAAAAACCTGAGGGTCCTTTAAATTCCAATTTTCTCTCTTTGGTGGGAATCTAACCCCGACAGCCTTGAAAATGAACCCCAGGCAGTTTTCAGGATACGGCTCAGAGTGGCTGTTTGTAAAATAAAAGTGAGGGAAGAGCGAGGAGAACTTGGAGGCTTATCAGCACCCGGAATGCCCCGGCTAATCCTCGGCAGCCCCGGCCCCTTTATGTAACCTGGGATTGCTGCAGCTCAAGGGCTTACTGGGGTCTGGGTGGTTTTCTTTAAACCTCTTGTGGACAAATGCAAACACATTAAATACTTCTTTCTTCTGCCTCTCTAAGGAAAAAAATTGTTGTAAGAGGGGAAAAAAAATGTTTTATTTGTGAACAAGGGCTAATAGAATTAAACTCGTATACTGAGACTAAAACGTGTTTCTCTCTGATCTATCTTGACTGAACAGAACCTGCCCAATTTACAATACTCAGGTGTAACTCTTTGAAAAAAGGTTGAATCCCAAATTTCCCTTCACCTCAAATACTCTCTGGAAGTGCTGGGGTGTTCCAAATAAAGAGAAGAACTGCCCCTTTATACCATGTGCACCATTTCTGGCAGCATGGGTGGCTGTGCTGGAATACTTACGTCCTCGTGGCCGCTTCCCCGCGGCTCTCCTTGCCCGGAGGACGCCTTCCCGTGCCCTCCATCTGACTGCTCTGACTTTCCACGGCACATATCCTTCCAAGGCAAAATTCAACTTTCAAACTCTCAGCCGGTGCTAAGCCATTCACCTCACGCTGAATGCTTACGGAAACTTCAGAAGGAAAAAAAATAAACCCCCTATTGAACTCCTTGCAATCGGAGACCTGAATGGGCTCGATATAAACCCCACTCGAACCAGCGGCAGCAATAGGCTTCCCTGGATGTTGGATTTGATCCAGCTTAAAAGTTTCCATGAAATAAACTAGGCTAAGCGCATCAGCTGCATAGAAACTAACTCGGTGTAACAGGAGCATCTGTTCTTCACATCCACCATTTTCTTAGAGCCTTAACTCGGCGGCGCTGCGAGGTGCCAGCGGATCCCCGGCCGCGCCGGCACCGGCACGGACATCGATTAGCAGGGAGCATGCACGTCGTATAAACCACTTGACCAGGTAGCTTTTGTTTGTCAGAAAAACAGCTTAATGTATTTGGAAGGATGGCGTTACAGAGCGAAGTCAATGTCCGCACTGAGACAGCGGAGGAGCACACCTCGGACCCATTAATACACGGTACAAAGCAAATGTTTACCCAAGTACAAATGAAACAGGTCGACAATTAGCTAATGCAGCTTTGTGGACATAAACCAGGTACAGTCGAGCAGAACCAACATAAAATAGAAAGGAAACAGCCCTTTTCCTACGCCACGCTAAGAGCACCGTGGTTAGTGGTTTGGGAAGCCTCTGTCACGGTGAAAAATTTCCTTGCCGGTGTTTATTCTACTGCTACACTGCTGGGATAAAAATAACAGCTGGCTGTACAAGGGACCCACTGTCAATACTGCAGTAATTGACAACATACAATTAAGTCTCACACCTGTTTATTGTAAGTAATTCATAGATAACCACTTCTAGTACACATTTTCATACTGGCTTTTAATGCTTTTCTCTTTTTTTTTTTTTTGTAAGCTCAGGGATACCCAAATTTCATCTAAGGGTCATCACTGTGGTTACCCGGACCCAGAAGGCTATACCTACTTTGGGAAACTGGTGCGAGGTGGTGTGGTGGCCAGGGGTGACAGAGATGGCTGGGGAACTACAGGTCCCAACATGCAGGACGGTGTGGTGGTGGTGGCAGCGGGGCCGGGGGAGCGGGGCTGGGGACATGCGCTGGCGGGCCGGCCATGCACGCCGGGCTCTACACAGGGCCAAAACAAAGACCTCTACACACCTGGAGTGAGAACAGTGGTAACAAAGTCATAGCTACATATTCTTCTCTACATTTTTGTTTATTGAGACAAACTAATTAAAAGGCACAAACATAGGGCATATGTTTACATGGACATTATAACAAACATATACATTAAAAGTGTAGGAATGTGTTTCCTTTCTGCTAAACAGAAAGTTCCTAAGCTTTTATATATACAAAAGTTGTACAATTTGATGTCCTAAAGTACAAAAGATCATTTATAAAATTATTTTACACTAAGCTCTATTATTTTTTTTTTTTGTTTGTTTTTGTTTTACTATGTAGTCCAAGCCCCTAGAACAGTTTCACGTAAGGATACAGATACCTGTCACCTGAGCCAGCAGCCTGGCAATCACTGCTCGCACGGACACGGCCGGGGAGGAACGGAAGCAGTCCAGTGTGACTGGTCAGTCCTGCTAGCACTCTGTGAAAATGCACACGCTAATCTCCAGAGCTCTCAACTTCATAAAGATAAAAACATCTCAACTGTAATTTCTTTTTTTTTTTTCCTCTTTTTTTTTTTTTTTATTTAATGTAGAGTCTTGGGTTTAGGGTGGTTTGTTTTTTTTAAACAAAGTTTTAAAAATGTGAATATGTGACATGATAGTCTAAAAAGTATATCTGTTTCCCTAGACTTTGCTTTCTACTTTATGTACAGATAAACAGGTTAAGAAAAAAAAGCACATGTAGCTTAAACATGTGTGACCATTTATGAGCAGTTCTGGGCTGGACAGCTCAGCACCCCAGAACTCCCACAAATTGATAGAAATGTGTTAACACAATAGAAGAATAACGTAAAAATGATGATGTTTGCAAATATTTACAAAGTTGAACAGATTTGCACAACACTTGATTAAGAAATAGGGGAGAAATTAAAAGACGTTCTCTGCTTGTCCTGGAGGGGCATCCTACCTAGTTAGTGGTTAGAATAAAAACTGTATACAATTTAATATAAGACAAAACTTCTAGTGAACAACTAACACGTCTGTCCCCTGCTGAAACACCAGCAGGCTCTGATTGGGAGGCAGAGGGCATAAAAATCACACCCAGGGCCTCCAGAATCTTCCAGCTTAAAGCAATTTTCCTTAAGTTTCCAAGCACTCCTTTTGCTCCTAGATAAGAGTCCCATGGGGGTCTGACTGTTCAGAGACCATGTTTACATACATTTCGACTCCTCTTCTGTCAGCCATGGCTGTTTCTCACCAAACAATAACAGTTTTTTTTTAAAAAATGTTGACTACAATGCTCTATTCCCTTAGGGTAATATGTTGGGTAATATTTACATCTCCAAATATCAGGTCACAATCCCTATTATATGTTGAAGTTAGAATGATAAGTTATCATATGCTTTGCATATCAGAGCTGGTATCACCTTTCCCATAGGGAATGCTGCCTGAAATTACCATATTCCCAAAGGTAAAATGCATATTTTCTCCAAAAATGCATTTTTTTTTTAATGACAACATTGTAATGCATTTACTCATTAAAAAAAATAAAAAAAAAAAAACATCAACACAGACAAAGGTTCTACACTAGCTCAGAAACAGTGGACTTGCCTGGCAGGTTAAAATGAGCCATCCACCCTGTCACAGATACAGAGGGGTCTTTGCTAGTGTTCAGATTAAAATAATTTTCTAAGTTATAATTTGAGGGGATAAAACATAAAACTGTTTTTTTTAATTACCTTTTTTTTCTTTTTTTTTTCTTTTTTTTTTTTTTTTAAACTCTGGCAAATAAGTATCTGTTCTAATTCAGCATCAGTCAGCTACAAGGTAAAACTTAATTTAAATGAAGTGCTCCAGTGAAACTCAAGCCTGAACCATGTGAGCCAAATCAAGGGGAAGATGCTATTGTGGTCTCTGATGGTGTTGCCCCAGTGTCTTAGTCTGAATTTATTATTAACTAAAACAAAACAAAACAAAAAACCCAACAGAACAAAACAAAACAAAACAAAACAAAAAAAAAAACCCCAACCAAACAAAACCCAAAAAAGAACTGCTGGTAAGGATTCCATTTTAATCCTTTTTAATACTGTTTAGAACTTGTTTACCAGGGAGGAGAGGTGGGCAAGGCCTGGGGCAGGAAAGGCATGCTCTCCACTGGTCTCATGGCTATGTTGAGGGGACCAGCCAGCGTCATGGGGGTGGGCAGGTTCATGGGGGACGTGATGGTGACGGGGTGCGCTATGTTCACTGGAGCGGTTACCGGGGTGGGCAGGTTCACCGGGGTGGTGAGCGTTAATGGAGAGGTCATGGACAGAGGACTGGTTATAGTTACAGGATGCCCTAAGTTCATCGGACTGGATATATTAACTGCACTTGATACATTTACTGGACTTCTCATGCTCATTGCAGCTGCCACTGTGACTGGGTTTGTGATAGTCCCAGAAGCCACAGAGGACGTTATATTGAATGGAGTAGTAAGAGTCACAGGCGTAGTAGCAGCAGTGGAGGTTTGGCACAAGTTAGCAGCTTCTAAAAATGAGACATAAAAAAGACAAAAAGTTTTTAACACATAAAAAAACCATGGACAAGATTTAAACAAAACAAAACAAAACAAAAAACCCAAAAACCAAACAAGAACAGGTACAAATTCTGGAATAATTTTCTTTAGGTATTATTAGTAAGTTAAAACTGTTAACATTCTATAGCCTACAGGAAATACAAACTCTCATGCAGGTCATTTCAATTCAGTATTTTTTCCTGAGAAGTCAAGTGAGGTTGTCTTAGCAAGAGGGTTTCCATGTTCATAAAAACAGTACTGTACAATCAAAAAAATCCTCCCAAGAGGAACAGTAGAAATAGAGGAGAGAGTGTACATACCGAATGGTACGTACTCTATAGCCTTCTCAAAGGTGAACTGACATTCTGTGAAGGTTTTAAAAAGTCATTATTAGGGACTGATAAGCAAAGCTCGTTTCAATATTTACCTGCTTATTTCAGTCTTAATTATTGCTACTAAACTGCTCCACTGCTCACAGTACCTCTACTTCAAGGCTACCCCAGCAGCACATCCCTCAACCCCCATCAGCTCCTCAGCTTTCACATAAGCTACAGCTCCACACCATGTTGGTTTGGGGGGTTTTGGGGTGGGTTTGCAGCAAGCAGGACTGAAGTGCAGAGCAAGGGAGACCCAGGAGGCCGGGGCTGGGGAGCGGGGCCGGCCGGGGGGACGCGGGGGGGACGGGAATCACTCCACATCCATCAGCACCACCTGCCGGCTACCCACACCGGGAGGCTCCGGAAACAGGGAACAGGGCAGGGCTGGCTGCTAAAGAAACCGGGGAAAATACGCTCTACAACAACGTTACTAAGCCGTGTCTGATTCCACAATTGCAGGGCAGGACCCCAAGCTCAGTTACACCCACGTGTCAGAGGTAAGCCAGGAGCAAAGAGTCCACTTTGCCACTGGGGCAATGCAAATGTAACTTTGAAAGCAACATTAGCCCCATTCAAGGGTTACTGTTGGTTCTTCAAAGTCCATAGCTAGGAGGGATGGAGAGGAAGGGAAAGAGTAAAAAAAAAAAAAAAAATAAAAATTGTGAAAATAAATTGTACTAGACTAAAAAAAATCCCATCTAGTGTTGTAAAGCCACCACAAGTGGAACTAGCACAGGAGAACCAGCATGGAAAGAGCAGCTCAGGTATGGCACTGACTGGTCTAACTTCACCTTCAAGCATAGTCACACCCAAAGACACATCCCACCCATGCTCCTTCCCCAATTCAGTTAAGCTAAAAGCACCAGTCTGACACCACTGCTACCCACCCACCTCCCTCACTCCCCATCCTGCCCCAAAACACTATTAAGTTAAAGCATATTCAACATTCTCAATAAGAAAGGAAAAGGAAACAAGACACAGGGAAGAACAAGCAGAAAAAAATTCTCAGTGATTTCCTAAATCTGACACCATTTCCTTTATCTATTTAGTGGCCTGATGATATGTAATGTTTCTGTTATCACTACATTTTAACATGAATAAGCTGTTTCTGTACTGTCTGATCATAGAATTCAATTACTGGCGTAACAAGGGGAAAGGAAGCAAGCAGCCTAAAACACAAACAAGAACCTAGAAAACAAAAACAGATTGAAGAAACTGAAAGGAAGGTTAGGAGAAGAGAAAAAAATAAGGTGAGTCAAAAACATTCCTAAAAACAGCCAGTGAAAAACAATAAGCAGTGGTCACTAAGAACTTCTAAAACATGTAATCCATGAAGTCACATGATGGGCATTAGTAATCAAACTGTTGTGAAACAAATAAGCAGCAGAAACAGAAGAGTTTAAACTACTATATCCTAAAACCACTGAACTGTTCTCTACAAACTGACACAATGACCAACAACAGCAATTCCACTTCAATTACAGCAGCACAGGTAGAGGTGAGCAGTGAGCCAGCACTGATGAGAAAAGGATCACCGATTAGCTCATTTTGTAATAAAAAAAAAGCAACAGAGAAAGAAACTTATCTGAAGTCTAGAAAACTATACAGTTATATGATGATAGAGCAGATGGAATAAATTGGGAGAGAGAAGATGAATAGGACACAGAAAGCACACAGCTGCACACTGGTGCTGATGCAAGGACAGGGGGTGTGTGTATGTGTGTGCACACAAGTGAACAAGGGCAAATATGCACCAAGACAGCTAAAAGCCACATGCAAGTCAAAGCCCACACTCCTGCCCTGGAGCAGACACAAGCTCCCCTCTGTAACTGATGGCTCCAAGGACACAGGCAAGCACAGAGACCAAGGGAGCAAGTCATGAGCAAGTCATTTAACAGCCTGATCTGGGGCCTGTTTCCTCCTGTTCTTCCTTAGCTGTGACTTCTAAGAATGAAACTGTCATGTAAGACATCCCTCCTGACACCTTAAACTCCCCAAATGACTGTAAACTCCACTACCTCACAAACCCAAATGCGTCAATATTGGTTTGTTTTACCTTTCTTCCTCGCTTTGACGGCCTCTTCCCACAATCTCAGGGTCTCTACCTGCTTTCCAGGCCAACTTGTTACGTGTTGCTGCTGCTGCTGCTGTTGCTGCTGCTGCTGCTGTTGTTGCTGTTGTTGTTGTTGCTGCTGCTGCTGCTGCTGCTGCTGCTGTTGTTGTTGCTGTTGCTGCTGCTGCTGTTGCTGTTTCTGGTTGCTGGTCTCTTCACTCATGCATGCTATGCCAATCAAGTAAGAACACAAATTCACCTTGAAAAGTTACTCTGCTTTCTGCTGAGATAACAAAGGCAACTTCTACAAAGAGCATGTGGAATCTCACAGGATTCCAAGAACGAAACCACAGAGGTGTTTAAAACAATATCATTAATTCTGTGCTTTATAAAACTACTTTTCCAAGAGCTAAAAACCCAAATGTAAGTCAAGAACATCTACTTTAACTGCCAAAAATGTATTTGTATTTAGGAAGAATGAAGTTAAAAACTCCAATGAGTCCTCTATAACTCAAGCTGATTCTACTTTCTCTAAACTTTAGCTCCAGCTTAAAAATGAAAAATAGAAAAGCCTTTTTACTTCCTATTGCAAGTATGACTTAAAAATTTCAGTTTACCTTTACATCACAGAACAGCCTGTCACTACTCTCTGGCCACAGCACAGCTCATCATTTCCACGTCTAACAACTGCTCTAAATGCCTCATGTGAACTGGCTTAGCACCACCAAACTGGCTTGGGAAGCCAGAGTTGTAACCTTATACCTTGAAAAATACTTCACATCCAAATTTCTTACTAAGCTCAACAATCAGGCATTTCAGACATTCCCAGTACCTTCAGATTATCCAGGAGTAACAGGAACTGCAAAGATGTTGTAAATTAATACAGTTTAAAAGGCTTTAAGGACACAGTTTCCAAAGACATTCCTTACTTCTGCCTCTTGATTCCTCTGAAAACCCGTTTTATATTACTAACCATGTGGGTTAACTTAAGTTACAGGTATTTTAATAGGGAAAATTTGAAAGTCAAGTCTTCATTTGCTTGCTAGGCACTCCCAGGCCCAGACCGCAGCACTTCCACAGAGTTTAAGGCTAGAAGGAGCTATTAGAAACATCTCATCTGACCTCCTGCACACCACCAGTCAGATGCCATCGATGCCTAAAACATATCAGGGCTGGATTTAAATCCTTTTCCTGTCAGCTACAGCTTGAGGGAGGAAACACTGAGCCCCAGGGTCAAAACCCAGAGAAAGAAGAGAAATCTTTCTCCTGATTTTGATGAGCTTTAGATGAGGCTTCAGACCTGAAACCTGGCAGGTCTTAGCAGTTCTTAAATAGTCTAAAATCACCAAACTATCTGTTGGACTTTTAGGCCTGCACAGTTCAGGAGGTAGTACTAAACTTAAAAGGTGAGAAAATTTTGGAACTCTTTTCTTCAAGAGATTGGTCACTGTCATGAACTGCAGGGCATTCCTAAGGGATAAGAGCACAGTGTAGCAGCAAACCAACTCCACACATGCCAATTCTTGAGCTGAAGCAGATTCTGTTACTAAATATCTACTTTTAAGAGGTGTGACCACCCAAACTGACAGACACATAGCTGAATTTTAATGTCATCAAAGGCAATTCCCTTCGCAAACACACTGTTATTAGAAATGTTTGTAAAACGTTCACCTACTTTTATTGATGCCTTGTTTACAGGTATTACAGTTGATACTTTGGCTCTGCCCGTGTGTCTTTAAGTGGCTGGTGATATATGCTGCACTCAGAAGTTTACCACAGATATTACACGATACCTTTCCTTCATGGCGCACCATGTGTGTCCGCAGTCTGTCTTTGGTGGCAAAGGCAGCAGTGCACGTCTAGATGAAGGACAACAGTTACACTTGAGGTGCAGACAGAGCAGTACAGCATCACCTACAGGCCCACTGGGAGCCCACGTTACCTTGCAGGTCCTAACGGTATCCTAAGTGCATTGACAACATTAAGTTTTACCCGTATTTATAGAGAAACCAAACTGCTCAGCAGAGACTGAGAATGGAACTCATTTCTGAGGCAATCAGGACAAAAATCATACTCTGTACTATTTGAACTTTCTAAAAACAGCGGGTTGCCTTACCCACCAATGCAAGAGGGAGCTTATAAAAATGCCTACAACAGGCAAAGTTGGTTTCTAATATAATTTTACTGTACAAATATGAACTTGGTACCTTACACTGCTCAAGTACTTCTGTTCCCATCCAGAACAAGGAAACAAAACCTTTTCCTAACGCTATTCTTTTTACCCAAGGCTTTTATTTAATAAGATGAGTCACTAAAACACAGGTTGGAATAAGCATGGATATTCCAAGCAAAACAGTTAATTGTTCAAGGGCAATCAAATTATTTTTCCTAGACTCAGTCATCAACTTATGACAACTTGCTTTCCCCTTCCAGCAAAATAACAGATCCAGAATCAACCATTCCCACCCATTTTAAATAGATGTGCTGAGAAAGAGATTTGATTTGAACATGCTGAGAAACACACTGCACACACTACCCCAGAAATGAGCACTGAGCTGAGGATGCTGCTACAATCCTACTACTAAGTTAAGCATATGGTAAAACAGAGCAACTACGCTGTTCTCCAAGAAAACAAAAACCCTCTAATCTTCCTAAAAAAAGCAGCCACAGCATCTTTCTAAAGTTCCACCGTAACTCCAGCGCTGTGGTGAGGTAGAGGATGTGGCTTTATTCCTAAACTTGCTTTTCAAAAGTCCAGGAGCAAATATGGTTCTGGAAAGATTCACCTGAGCTGTACTGACACAATAAGGTATTGTTCTTAATAAACCATTTTAGCCCTTACTTGGCATTTGAAGGGTCTCTCTGTTGAGTGAACATGTTTAACGTGACAGCTTAAATGATCAGGCCTGCAAGAAAGAGAGGAACAGGAGAAAAGTGCACACAGTTACAAACACAAAGTCAGGACACCTTGGTTAGCAGTGCTGACACCGCGCTGGTTGCTCCCTGCAGCCCCCATCCCTCTGACAGCCAGGATAAATCCCTTCCCCTCACCTACCACGAGCTTCACCTGCAACACCTCACAGCTTAAAAACAACCTGCAGTTTAAAACTTAACTCTGTTCTCCTCACACACCTGAAAATGGCACGTCTGGTCACACCTTGTGTAAAGGTGAGAGCGCAACAGCTCTAAAGGTTGAAGTTTTCTCTGTTGCAAGCACAGGTACAAACAGAGCCGGCAGCAATGCAAGCCCCCCTGTGCTCTGTCAGTGCTCTCCACCCTGCTGTAAGATCAGGTGACAGTTTACCTGCCCTGCTGCATTCGGACACAGACCATGGCAAAGGCTGGCAAAGGGGCTCTGTGCACATCCCCAGTGACACAGACACACGTCTTACGGGACCTGGATGAGGTCAAGAAACCATTTCAAACAACTCTCGTAAAAAAGGGACCACTTCTGGCCACTGCTGACCTTGCTCAGATGGAGATTCTCTCACCCTAAAGGCAGACAAGGCTCCTCATCTCCTCACCAATCTCCTCAGAGGTTTGGTTCTCCCAGCCCCTCACTACGATAGCTTAACCCTCTCCTTGCTCATGAAAAGCCAACAGTGGAGCATGCCTGGGATTTGCTACATGGTACCTTGAGAAGCCTTTTCCACAAACACCACAGGTGTAGGGTTTCGTGATGCCACCTTCGTGAGACCTCACGTGGTAGGTCATGCGATCCTTTCTCTTGAAGCGCTGATTGCAAATGGGACATTCAAAGGGTTTCTCATCGGAGTGGGACAGCTTGTGCCGGTTGAGGTGGTAGACGTCCCTGAAGGCCTTTCCACACATCTCACAAGCATGGTTCTTCTTCACGGGCTTGCTGGGCTTCTTCACTGTCTGCGTCACTGCCATCGCCGTGGCGCCGGCGCTGCTGCTGGGGTTCGTGGCAGAGGAAGACGTAGTGACTGTGGACAGGATGCCTGCGATAGTCGAAACCAGTGAACTCCGGCTGTTGTCACCAGCGATGGTCGAGATAAGGGGCACCATTGTGGTGGGAGTTTTCTTTGGCCGTGACACTAACTTTATCCCTGTGTGGCAGGACTCGTGACGCCTCAAATGGTAGCTGTCCCTGAAAGCTTTGCTGCAGTAAGTGCACACAAAGGAGGTTTTAGGTTTTTCCTTTTTAATCCCAACAATAGCATCCTTTAATGTTTCTGGTGCAGGCTGAGGTTTCTGCGTTATTGGTAAGGGCAGAATCGGCTTCTGATCGGGCGGCTCAACAGCAGAGCTCAGGAGAGGCAACAAACTGTTCTGTGCTGCCTGCTGTTGGTGATGGGAGGCTTCGTGTGCCTAAAACCAAACATTCACACTTAAATTCTCTGGATGGGTGCTCACTCTGGCCTGGTGAGAACATTTACAAACGACAGGGAAGCACATTCTAGACCAAAAGCCATGGAAGGAACAACAGGAGAAGGTTACATAACACTGGTTTTGGACAAGATAAACCGCTCACGCTGTAAATGCCCTGGCTGTGCAGGTCCTGTGGTAAGTGTAGGACACAGTGCAACAATTATTAAGAATTATTAAGTTTCTGGAGGGCAACTTTTCATGGAAGACTAGGTGCTTGTCAGATCTTTTAGTAACAGCATTTCATCTTTACATAACAGATAACTCATTTTGCTAATGATCGTATCAGATGGCATCTCAGGACTATCTCTGGAGAGGATGAAGGTGCTGACAGGAGTTGCAAAATAATGCCTCACCTTTAAGCCGAGCTTAGTGAATTGAACTGCAGCCACAGAGAGCCAGGATGTGATAAGGCGTCTTATTTAAACAGTGTGTTCATACCCCTGTGCCAGCACTGAAACCAAAGCAACTTGAATCGGGAGCTGTCTAAAGCCACATCTCTATATTTAGCAGGTTCCTGATGCATTTATCCACTGACCACTGTGCTCTCTGCATCTGGAACTAACAAGAATAGCGGCACGGCCTTTTTCTCTTTGTCAGCAGCTACTTTGTGCTGGGAAGAGAAGCTGATCGATACACACTGGGAGATGTCTAGAGATGCTGGAGAACACGGTTCGGGGGTGTTTGGAATAAACCCTGAGAGCTGTTTGAAAGCAGCCAATACCAACTAACTTTGCACTACAGAATCAGTGGCAGAAGCTACAGGGAAGGGAAGGGGGGGCCTGCAGCCAGCACCGCTCAGCTGAGCTGCAGCTTGCCTGCCACGGGCTGTGCTGCACCACGCGTGGTTATTCTAAGGCAGAAACACTGTTATTAAAACTCATCCAGTCAGACTGGGACAAAACCCTGGCAGATACAATTTTAATGTGGTTTAGAAACCACACAGACCAATTCAGCCTAATGGAGCATTAAAATAAATCACTCCAGCACCTTAAGCCAGTTTAAGTGCATCTGTATTCAAGATGTGCCTTGGTCTCATCAGACCAGTTTTAAATCAGGCTCGTTATTAACGCAGCGTGCCAGGCCTGAAGCTGAGTTTGGGGAAACTTGCATTCCCATTAGATCAGTACTGCAGCCTTCCAGGACTCTTTTCCTATGGCTTTCCTCACAAAATAACATGACTCAAAGCTGCGAGAGCTGAATAAAACACTGTGCTGGTGCACGACCCCGACCTATCTACTTTTACATCTGTTGGGGATGACAGTGCTAGGAAGTGCACTCAGGCTAATGCTCTTCCCTTGGGAATCCATTTCAACGCGTCCTTTGGACAAGCCAGTATTTCTAGAAGCTCACTTTGGGCCTTTTTCCTAGTTGTACCCTGGATGCTTTGCCTGTCTGGATTGCAGCACGGACTACAGGCCCCCCCCAGAGCATCTCTCCCTTGCTGCAGGGCAGCTCCTGCCCCACACAAGCCCTGCATCACTCCAATCTCACTTTTTGGGAGCGTGATGCTGGTGATCTTTGGATAAAAGCCATGGGTGGATACCAACACTAACCCACGTGGGAAGGAATACAAGCTCCCGAACACTCCAAGTCTATCTGACAGGAAAACAGTTTACAGGAGAAAGCCTGGACTCCGAACATTAACAGGAGACAAAACTTGTAGGAATCATTAGGAGCCAGGCCAGGCTGTCCATCAGTATCTGCATTTTAGATCCATCTGTGCCGAAGCTCGGGATGCAACAGGTAGGCTGGATATTACCACACCTGCCTGGCCACAGCAGCCACCTCAAACAACAGCCCAAGGGGCTGGTTTATTTTAGGGAGCGATTGCCGAAGAGCTGGATCCAGAACTCTCCTGGAGGCGACGCTACTAAATCAGGGCATGGCACAAGCTCCAGCAGCTCCATTAAACTTTTCCCTGACTTCAGTGACAATTCTGGATTTTTAAACTATTTATTTTCCACATTTTTAAAGAGGTTTTGACACTTCTGCATTGCATGAAAATAGAGTCTGCATGATACACACTGACAGCACAATACTGAGCAAGTTGTGCACTTCAACACAATTTTAACTTAAAAAAAAACCTGAAATGTTTTACAACTTCAAATCAGCGTTAAACAATGTTAAACTGCACCAGAAGACACTGCAGAGCACCTAATGATAGTTCCAGAGATACAATTTCAAAGGCAGAGCTAGCAGATCGGATAATGGAGAGCCCAAATCCTTTGGACAAGGTTCAAACTTGGGCAGTTTATGGATATTTTTAAGCCTCAAAGAATGGTCAGCACTTCAAGGTAATGATGCACTTATTCCTACAGATCCGATGGAGACAGCAGACATAAAACAATGTATATCCACAAAGCTACAGGCTATGGTGCTGCTGCTTATGTAAGTCTGCTTATCTTGGTTCCCAGGGAGCCGGCGTTATTAGCAGTGCCGTGCTCCTCGCAGCCCCTTTGCCACGAGCCGTGTTCCTCAGTTTCCAAGGGCCGTTAAAGCCTTTTAAAAAAGGATCAGGCAGCATTTTTTTTTAACTCCCTGTTGGAGAAGGGAAGCCAGCACCTGCTGCACGCCTCTGGCAGGCGCAGTTATCCAGGCTCCAACCATGGTTTTACTTGACCCAGCATTAACGTCACGTCAACAATCTGGGGATATTTTGATGGCCTGGGACAGGCTCTCGTGCAAAATCCCCTTGTTCTGTCACTAATTCCTTCTCTCCTGGGGGGGCAGTAAACAAAAAAACCCTGCAATTCGTGACCCGGAGTGTAGGATGTGGCATTGTGAACTTCCAATGCCAGAGGCTAAAATATTTTTGTACTCCAGCCTTAATGTGAGAGCAACAAATTAGCATGAGTCATATCTTGAACACTCCATCTGATGGATGAGTCCTCCTCACATTAACAGATACAACTTTCACTTCCCAAGCAGATACTAAAAGTGGTTTTCAAACTATGCATTTTGGGGACTAAGAAGATCCAAACAAGAACTCCTTATTCAGTAGCATGACTGGTTCTTTAGAAAGGGATACAATTCATCAAGATGCCACCTAAAAACAATCAAACAACTTTATTTGGAAGGAGCGATTTACAGTCGCACAGCCCACTGCTACAGGACTAAAATTAAAACGTTGAACCCTCCTCTAAAAACATTTGGCTAAAAATTACAACTTTATATTCCACATATTAAGCTGTCCCTTAGGAATCCTGTCCCAGCTGGAACACACACTTGGTTTAACACTCCCCCCAGGAAGAATGAGTGTGAATATTCAGCCACTTCCATTTGTTATTTAACTGACACTAGGGAGAGGCTTTTAAATCCACGCTTTTTAACTAGTTTTAACTAATCAGCTGGATCAGGGCTGACATGCTGCTGTGGGAATGGGAAGAAGAAAAACGAAAGTCACATCAGGACTACCTCAGTGCTGCTTTCTGCTGGGTGCATTGGCATGCCCACACCCCACATCACTGATTTTAACAAAACCACTCAAGAAACAATATTCAGCATTTATCATGAGCTCTGAAAGCTTTATTATTTAGGGAGGGAAAAAAAAAATCAGAGGAAAATTTCCACGTCACAGTTTTATGAAGATGCTTCCGAGTCGCACGTTCGGAAAGTGAACTGCTGACTCCTTAATTAAAAGCAGCAAAGCCGACTCCTAAATCAGCGAGTGACATCACTACTTCAAAACTCAGCACCTTCAAAAAAACACGGAGGAACAGCGAGGAGCTGGACACGTACTTGAAAGCATTACTTGGCATTTCTCAGCCTGCTGCAATACAGTCCTGCCAGCCTAGGAAAAATTTCCCCTGGAAAACACTCAGCTGGGAGGCAGCAAGGCACTAAACCAGCCCCGGCTCGGAGGGAGATGGCCCTCAACTAAGGAGATTAACTTCTTAGCGTGAAGTTTCCTACGTGCGAATCACAACTGCCCACTAGAGTGAGAAATAATTCACCAGACCTCAGCCAAACTCGATGGCATCACCCGCATCCATCACGAAAAGGCGGAAAACCCAGAGCCCAGCTCCCGGTACCGGCTCCCCGGAACATTCCCGGCGTGTTTTCGGAGGCAGAGAACCCGAGCGAGTGACTCATCCCTTGGTACTTGCAAGGGACGAATTTTTCCTCTCTAAAGGAATGGTGCTCGCTCTTGGCGGATTTATTCATTCAACTCAGGTTTTCAAACTCGTGTCACGGGTTGGGTTTGGGTTTAATTCCGAGGAGGACAGTGAGAAAGCGAGCGGCCGCGACCGGGAATGTGCAAAGAGGATTATTTTACCTTGAGAAAGGTGATGTGCTGGGCGCTTTTCCCCCCCCCACCCCCCCCGCTGCTGCTGCTGCAATCACACATTTTATGCTTTCCAGCTCAAAAAAAAAGCAGGAGAAAACAATCTGGCGTGAAAGGGCTCGCGAGCCTCACAAAAGCCAGGCGAGGAATTTTTTTTTTCAGTTTTTTTTCTGGTACATTGGATTTTCTTCGGAATTACATAAACAGCGGTGTTTTTAAGTCAGTCTTTCACCGACAGAAAGGGGGAAAATTGTGACTCAGTTAGCAAAGGGAGGGGTTGCACGCTCCACCGTCCCTATTCCTCCCCATTCCCGTTAGGATTTCGCCAGTTTTTACAGAAATCCGGCCCGCTCGCGTCCTATTTTAAAAGAAAACAAGCTCCCTCGTCAGCCGGCCCTGAGTCAGGCTGTTTAAAGAGGGATTAATTTATTCTCCCAGACACGGCGTTTGTTCCATCGGGGTTTTGTTGGAGCCCGGTGGAAGCTTGGGGTTGCTTTTTTTTTTTTTTTTTTTTTTTTTTTTTTTTTTTTTGGTTGGGGTTTTTTTTTTCTGTTGTTGTTGTTTTTCTTTTTGGGCGGGGGGCAGGGGGGGGAGAGAAAAACAAGCAAACATAAAAAAAAAATACAAACAAAAAAACCCAAAAAGCGCGATCTCATGTTTTACAGTGGGAAAATAAAAATAAAATATAAATATGAATATCGGTGGTTTGCAATGAAAGCGGGAAGGGAGCGCGCTGCGGGGCGGCGGCGGAGGGAGAAAGTGCAGGAGGGAAGGAGGGAGAAGCGGAGCCGCGGGGCCGGTGAGGCGCTGCCCGGCGGGCCGGGTCGGGCCGGGCCGGGCCGGGCCGGGGGCGGGCGGGGGCCGGGCGGCCGCGCTGAGTGACAGCCCGGCCCGGCGGGGACCGGCGGGGCCGCGGCCGTGAGGGAGGGAGGGAGAGAGGGGGGGCGCGGGCAGCGCCGCCGCCGCGGGGCCTCACCTGAAAGAGGAACGCGGTCCAGTTGGCCTCCATGGCGGGGGCGGCGCGGCCCCGGGCGGCGGCGGCGGCGGCTGCGGCGGGCGGTCCCCCCGTCGCTCCCTCCCCCGGGCCGCAGCTACATGGAGCCGACAACAAAGCGGCGGCGGCGGCGGCGGCTCAACATGGCAGCGCCGAGCGGCCGCTTCCGCTAACCTCGGGCTGCACCACTGCGGCCCAGAGGGGGGAGGCGGCGGCGCGGCGCCCCGGCGGGGCGGCGATGGCCCGGGCGGCCGCGGCGCCGCCCCCGCCGCTCCCCTCGCCGCGGGGCGGGCGGCGGGCCCGGGGCGGCGCGGCGGGGCGGCGGCGCGGGCGGCGGGGCCGGGGCGGCGCGGCGGGCCGGCCGCCCCCCCCGCGGGGCTGGCAATGGGCCGGTCCCGGGCTGGGGAAGCCGAGCTGTGGCGAGAGAAGATGGAGGAGCGGCCGAGGTGTCCGGGGCCGCCGCCGCCGCCCGCCCCGGCCCGGCCCCGGGGCCGCCGAGCCGCCCGCCCGCCCCTTCTCCCCTCCCCGCCCGCCCGCCGCCCCCGCCTGCCGCGCCGGGAGGGAGGGAGGGAGCCGCGGGGGCGGCGGGGGGCGGCTTCGCCCGCGGGTGCGGGCGGGCGGCAGCGCCGGAGGCGGAGGGGGGGGGGTGTGAACTCGAGGTCGCCCCGGGGGTCGCCCGGCGCCGCCACCGCCTCGGCACAGTCGGGCTCGCCCTCAGCCCACCCGGGCTCACCCTCATCCCTCCAGGGCTGCTGCCGCCTTCCCCGGCCGGCCCTGCTTCGCACCCCGCCTGGCCGGGCTCCAGGAGGGCCGGGCCCGTCACCGTCCCGCAGCCCGGGGCCCCAGCAGCCTCCCCCGGGCCGGGCCGTGTCCCCTGGCCCTGCCGCCGCGGGGTCTCGGGCGATGCGGTGACCCTGCGCAGCCCCGCACACCTCCACCGGTCCGGCTGAGTGGATTCGCCCGTACCTGAGGCATCTTCGGCGCAGCACACGCATGCAAATCGTAGCCACGAGCAATTAAATACATACGTACCGTTAATTATGTGTTTACATACATCAAGCACGTCCCTGACAGGCAGCAGGACGGGGCCCAGGGACGGCTCCGTGCACCTCCCTGGTGCTCCCAGGACAGGAAAGGATGCAGGGGACATCTGTGCCCTGCCTCAGGTGGCATCTGAGGGACACCCAGCGTTTCTTTGACACCTGAGTGTGGCAGGTTTAACACTGTCACAGGAGGGGGGGTTTTAATCCCGACCTCCCCTCGCCTTCCCTGGCACTCGGGAGATGAGAACAGGCTTACAGCACTTTATTTTTTATTTTCCCCCAGCTCTGGTCAATCCTCTTTGCTCAGGCTCGGATCCCCGCTGAGCATCCGAGGCCTCGGCAGCACTGGGAGTGGGAAGAAGCAGCCGAGGCGCCCTGGCTGCAGCGTGCAGGGCTAAATTTGGCCCCTGTGACTTCCTCCCGTGTGGGACACCCGGGTGGTTTTTCTTGTCTCCTGTTACAGATAATGCAAAGGCCGGTCCTGAAGCCGCAGCTCGGGGAAACCCAGCGCAGCAGGGAGGAGGGACGGTGGGGACAGAGCAGGGACCAGGGGACACTCAGCGGGGGTCGCTACCCGCCGGCTCAGCTGTGGCTTTGAGCAGCGTTGGGCAGGTCACCTGGCTCCTGCAGGGCTGGTCCTCGCCCCTCCCGAGGCGTTTCTTCACCTTCCGAGAGCGTTGCAAAACAGTCGTTGTTCTGTTCTGAGAGATGCCTGCGGTTCTTTCACGCCTCTCAGGCTTTTTCCTTGAAACTCCAGCGCCAGAGTCAAGTGGTTATGTCAAAACGTGTTTGCATTTGAAACAAAAAAGTTTCTGAGTCTTGTGACCCCAGAGGGAAGTTTGTGACTACGTGCCCAGGGGCTTGGCTGCCTGGAGCGGCCCAGCCTGCTTGGGAGCACCTGCAGCTCCAAGGGTCCATCTGCCTCAGGGAATTTGGAGCCTGCTTGATTTTGACTCCCCTGTCTGCACCACAGTAGAGCTCTGTGCTGATGCACAGCACTGGAAACTGCAAAACGTTGCCCTTGCTCTGCAGAAGCTCCAAACTGAGAAAAACAGACCAGAAAAAGGAGCCAAAGGGGGTTGCCAGTGCAGCACTCCACCAGCCCAGCTCGCCTGGAGATGGTCTCTGCTCATCCCAAATGTTTTTCCCAGCCGTGGTGTGGGACCAGCTGGATCACCCCCACGGCACCCCGTGTGCTGAGCCGGAGGGTGTCCCTGTGCTGCCCTGCGTTCCGACCCCGGCACTGCCCCCAGGAGAGCCCGGAGGAACCCCACGTTTGAGGAGAGGGGACACCACTGCCGCCCCTGGTTATTTCCCTCCCGGTCGCTCAGTTATTTTTGTTAACGCTTATTAAGGGAGACTTGGGAGAGCTCTTTGTTAAGGGCTCACACTCACTTCAATTAAAGGCTAAGAAAACTACCCAAGCGTATCACTGACTCATCGGAGAAATCCCGACGAGCACGTAGCCGGCTAAACTCTGTTCTTGTTTTCACAGCTAAAGGACCAAGAGGGGATACAGGAACAAAACCTGCGAGACTCACAGCTAAGCCAGACGAGAGGGAAATGGAGTTGGAACCCACTTCCCTCTCGGCAGTGCCCGGCTGGGCCCTCCCAGCCCCTCTCTTACCCCGACACATCCCGCAGCCAAGAGCTGGGTTGGGAGCAGAGCGAGCCGAGGCGCTGGGAGTCCCCGGGGGGAAGGACTCGCAGGAGCTCTATTTAGAAAGGGCAAGTCTGTGCCAAACCTGACGAACTTTCCTTTACCCAGAATTATAACTGGAAGTCTAAAAAGCCGCAGTGTTTGAAAACACATATTTACATTATATATGCCCCAAAGCAGAATAAACAAAGGTTAGATTTGTAAGCTCTCCATCTTAATTAAAGCAGCACTGCTTAGGACAAACCCACATAACAGGCGGCTTGAAGTGTTGTGTTATTTAATTTATACCTTCCAGCTCCCTTAGTCATGGAGCTGGGACAGCGATAGCATCAGCAGCCACCCTGCTGTGCGGCGCACAGGGAATTTCTAGGGCACTGGGAACCGTGTGGCCCATTTACCACCGTCCCGAGGCTGCGCTTTTCTGCCTTTTCAAGCTCAAATCTTCCCTCCTTCTGCCTTGGCACTTCCCACATTGTTAGGAAAGAAGGGAATGCTGCTGGGTGTCTCCTGCCTCCAGTGCCAGTGCCGAGGCTGGTTGTGAGGAGCCTCCCAGGGACAGGCCAGCACCGGAGCTGCCCCCGGTGCCACAGCCGTGCTCTGCCAATGCCAGCACGACGCGTGCCCCAGCCCCTGCTGACAGTCCCTGCTCCACTTCTGCTGGGCCAGCGTGTGCTTGCATCACTTAGAATAGAAACTGTGGTCAAATATTGCAGCTTTAGAGGAACCCCTTTCTGTTCATGCTCTGAGTGACACAGCGGGCTTTGAATCTCACAGCTCTGTGGGGCTGGAGAGCCCTCGAGAGTGTAAATAAGCTGCGCTGGTGGTACTGAGAATGTGCTCCCCACAGGCAATTTCCCTTCAGCTGCTTCCCAAGTTCTGTCTTCTCTGGTTTCTCTCTTTGCAGCCTCAATTCCCTCTCAAAGCGATCAGGGACACTAAACAGAGACAGTGAATTGCATTGCGGGAAGCAGGTGTGCAAGCAGAGTGTTCCTGCTGGGAGGAACCGTGGGATGATCCAGCAGCCTCAGAAGAGCATCCCACGGTCTCCCACTGCCCAGAACCTGCTGGATGAGCATCTCTGACCTGCAGGAAAATGAGGGTGGAAGGTGCTGCAGGGACAGGCAACCCATTTACTAGGCAGAGGGAAATGGAAATGGGAACAGAAAAGGAAAGGGAAAAGGAATGGGAAAGGGAAATGGAAAGGGAAAGGGAAAGGGAAAGGAAAAGGGAAAGGGAAAGGGAAAGGGAAAGTTCTTGCCAGATGGCTGCCCACAGTCACGGCCTCCATCCCACCCTCGCGGATGGCAGTGATGCCCTGCCCTGCCCTGCCCGTGCCATGCCAGGGCCACCACGCCAGCCAGCCCCGGGGCTCGGCGGGAGCGCTGCCACTGCCGAGAGCTCCGGAGCCTTCTCGTAATTAGTGCATCTGAAAGATCGCTCCACTTTTCAAAGGAGGGAAATAGAATGCAGGAAATTACCAGCCAGCTCGGCTGAAGCGCTGAGAGGCAGGACTGCGATCAGTGGGGAAGCAGCGAGGAGCTGCTGCAGGGGAAGGAGCGTTGTCAGTGGGACTGAGCAGGGATGGCTGAGTGCTGCTCCCTGCTCTGCTTTCCTGGTTTTAGCCCCCAACTCTGAGGTGCTTTGCTGCAGTGATGTGTCAGGAGGAGGGAGGGAGGGAAGCTGGAGAAGCCAGAGGGATGCCCAGGGCAGTGGGGTTGTGGTGCCAGGGCCACACATGGCTGTGACAGCAGGGACACTTCTGGGTCTGTCCGGAGCTGGGTGTCAGCTCCCACCACACACTCACCATCCCAGGGCTCCCCGAGGACCGGGCCATGCCCGTGCTGCCTCCAGGCAGGAAAAGCCTCACGGTTACTCCATGCTTTAAGCATCCCCTGGTGAAAGCACTCCCATGGCAAACTGCCCGGCAATGGTCACTCCCTTCCCTGCAGTGCTCCCGAACTCTTTCTTCCCTGCTGCACCTCCTACACCCCCTGTCCCCCCTCGGCCACGCTGCCGCACCTGCCATGGGAAACCCTTCCTGCCTTCCTGGGATTTCCTCATCCTCCCTAATCGTTGCCACCCCTGCGAATCCATCAGTGTCTCCTGTCCCCGGGGTGCCGCAGCAGGCGGATTCCCGCTTCCCGGCAGCCTGAGCTTCGCCTTCCCCGGCTGGGCACGGGGCTGGCCGCCTTCCCCCGCGCGTCGGACGCCCCGTCGGGGCCCAGCACACGCCGTGGCCGGGCAGGAGACGCTCGGAGCTTCCGGCGGGGAGGGACAGCGAGCCCTGGGCTATGTTTAGCCCTGCGGCCGCACGCCGGGAAGTGCCGTTATCTCTTCCCACCTCCTTGTCCTCGGCCGTGCCTGGGCTAATCTCTGCTTGGCACCTTGAGCGCCGCAGCTGCCCCACGCCGCCGGCACCCAGCGGCTTTTTGTTGTTATTTTAGTGATCTTCGCCACAACTTTTTTCCCATAGAACGCCCGCTGTCATCTGCGCCCCGACGGAAGAGCCGCCCCTCGATGGCCCCGCCGGGGATGCTGCTGGTGCGGCCCGCAGGGTCACTGCCCGTGCTCATCATCTCTGCCGCTGCCACTGTGGGGACACACGCGGGGGACACCCCGGGACTGCCGCACACGGGGGTGCGCAGGGCTGGGCACTGATGTCACATGGTGGGGATTGCCCGCGTTTAATATCAAATCCGAGAATCGTGGAACGGTTCGGGCTGGAAGGGATACTGAAGATCATCCAGTTCCTCCCCCCTGCCATGCTCAGGGACACTTTCCACTAGACCAGGTTGCTCCAAGCTCCGTCCTTGAACACTTCCAGGGATGGATGGGGCAGCCACAGCTCCTCTGTGTCCTTATGATTTACATGGTGTACACAGAGACAAGGAGACACGCAGCTTTTTCTGTCTCATATGGAACATTTCAGAGCCCTCCTGGCAGGTGCTCACCGACCCCTGCTCACCCCCTGCCCCGCGCTGCCCTCAGCACTCTGCCTTTGAACCTGCTGAACTCTGCTGCTCTCCAGGAAAACATTCCCAGTTTGATTTAAAAACTTCCCGAGCCAGAGCCTGTACCAATTACTTAGCAGCGCACTGCTCCGGTTAATCACCAGTGACCATTTTTAGTAATAATTCCTGCGGGGCCAAGGACTGCAGGGAAACATCCGCTCCTGCCTTGCTCCCCTTCCACCATCTGCCCCGGCTTCTCCCGGGCACGGGATGTACAGCAGCAGGCACATAAGGTCAGTGCATTTAGGGAAAAACATGACCACTGAATTAGAGCAGCCGAGCCAGCGAGGAAATCCTAACGCTAATCCCTGATCTTTCACTGACACACGGCAAAGCTCAGCCGAGCCGGCTGCTTCCCTCCTCCCCAGCCACAGCTGGAAAACACGGATAATGCTGCATTACCTTCCCTGCAGGGCTGCTGCGATTAATAGCAGCAGAGAGCTCCGAAATCCTTCAGGGATGGGGATGGCAGGGATTAATATTCGGCTGGATGGTCCCCCAGGACCCTTTGCCAACACCATGCCCCATTTTCTTTATTCTTTGCTATTTACTTTTATTTTTTTCTAGGACCTGGGTGGTGTTTAATCTCATTTGGCAGTTATGGATTGTCTCCAAAATAATCAATGTTTGTGCATTCATCTGCATCGCTCAGCTGATCCCACAGGGATGAGCATGCAGCGCTGGCAGGAGCCTCAGGCAGAGCATCCCTGCTCTCACTGGCCAAGGAACCAACTTTGCTCTGTGTTTCCAAGGGGGAAACAAAACCTTCGGTGGTAGCAGGCAGCTCTGTCTCAAATTAATTTGGGTGCCCTCGGGAAAATATCCTGTATCATCCTGCAAATCAGGCAGAAAATGATGCTCGCCGTGCCTTCCCTTCTGCCTGCACCCTGTGTACTGTAAAGACACGCACGTGCGAGGATGGAGAATCAATGGATCCAGAGTCTGCACAGCGGAATTCTTTTCCCCATGTTTCATCTGGTATCAAAAAATCACTACAAAAATACAGCCCTGCCCTTTGTCAGAAGGAAAATACCAAGAGTTCAGCAAACTGCCAAGTTTTTCATGTTTAAATTTCCGCTGGCAGCTGCTCTCTGCAGCTTCCCAGCCAGTCAAACACCCCGTGGGATCCAGCCGGCCCCAGAGCCCCGGATCCACGCTGGCAAATCTTCCCAGGTCGGCATCCGCGTGGTCTGAGCTCGTCAGGATCTGTCACGTCATCATCTGCGCAGAGGGCAACCAAGTCATGCGAGAAACGGGCATTTCTTAAAAAAATACACGACCCTGAGCGTGAATCGTGGCTGAGTCACCGAAACACGAAACTCACTAAAGGGATGAATTAGAGCTATTAGAATATAGAGGTAATTACTCATGTGAACAATGCCCTGCTCGACTCTTTAATGATTACACAAATTAGTGCATAAAATTATGTTAATGGCTCTGCAAGCGGCACATCCACCCAGCCCGCCCGGCGGGAGGGGACGCAGAGGTGAGCCAGGTCCCCCTCAGCACCCAGGAGCAAGGTGAGGGAAGGCCAGGAGAGGCTGCAGCCCATCCTGCGGCTCTGCCCGGCTCTGTGCCCGTCCTGTCCCGCAGTTCTGCCAGGCTCCATGCCCGTCCCATGGCTCTGCCAGGCTCCACGCCTGTCCCACGGCACTGCTGGGCTCCGTGCCCATCCTGCGGCTCTGCCGGGCTCCAGGACTATCCCGCAGCTCTGCCAGGCTCGGTGCCCACCCCGTCCTGCAGCTCTGCCCTGCTCCATTCCCGTCCTGTTCTGCAGCTCTGCCGGGCTCCGTGCCCATCCCGCAGCTCTGCCAGGCTCCGTGCCCGTTCTGTCCCATGACTCTGGCAGGCTCTGTGCCCATCCCATCCCGCAGCTCCGCCGGGCTAGGACAAAGCACTGCAAGGACCACGCAGTGCGGGTGGGTACAGCGCTGACTCACCTTCAGGTGTGCGGGAGAGGGATTTTAGGGAAAGTTTATTACACAGGGAGCTGCCTGGAATCTTCATTTTTCCTAATAATTCAGCTTTCTATTTGAAACCACTCCAACTGCAATTCCAGATGAACTGCTCTTCCCGTGCAGGTGCAGTGAGGATCATTCTGCACTCGGCATGGGGGACTCTCACCAAAGCTGGGGCTGTTTTTAGCCAATCTAGAAATGACTCTGATTTTGCTGCACAGCTAAAAACTCTGCTGGTATCAGGACAAGAAACCTCACGGCACAACCAACGCAAACAGATCAATGAAAGAATCCCCTGTTCTAAAGCAGAAGTCTCTTGTTAGAAACAAAAAAAAAAACAACCAACCAAACAACAGAAAAAAACCCCAAACTGTGGTTTCTGGGAGAAACCACAAGTTTTCTAACCGTTTCTATTTCGGAGCTAGTGATGAGTTTATTAAGCACGGGCTATCGGGACGATGTGCAGTTAAGGAGGAGAGATTCCCTCTCTTTCCACGGCGCTTCCCGAAGTGTTCGCACAAAGAAGGCAGTATCGGGCCGGGCTGCCGGGCAGCTGCGCGGCCGAGGGCGGCACAGAGAGGCCACCCAGCCCCGGGGCGCACAATCGCCCTCAGTTGTACCAACAAAGCGGCACTATCGGAAGCGCAGGAGCGTCGGAACAGGCGGATTCCCTGCAGGAATGGCGGAGCTCATCCAGTGCTGCCGAGTAGAAGCACCGGGGAGGGAACGCTGCCTGCTCGCTGTGCAGCAGAAACTCGCCTGCTTCTGGATGGAAAAATTATTTAGGAGAGGGGGTTACATTTGGATGTCCCCATCTGCTTTAACAAAGGCAATTCAATTTCCCTACCCCTTTCCACCTTCTTTAGAGAGAATGGACTCTCAAAACTCTTAAGTTTCAGGAAGAACACATGCATAAAGAAGACACCTGGTGCCTTGGTTGGCATCTGTTGAAATCCTAGCAAATACCTTCCCGGAAGACGTGCTGGTGGAACAGCCACCGAGAGCTGCCTGCCTGCAGCCAGCCCGTTCCCACTAATGCACGAGGATATTGAAATCAATGCCAGTTCTACCCACCAGCCCCAGCCGGGCGAGCGGATGGCTCCCAGGGCCCTGCCTGGAAGCAGATTCCCCACGGGGGAAGTCAAGCAGGCACTTACTCAGATTCACTTTCACCCTTGGAGAAGCTGAAGGGCAAAAGAGATGGCACCGAGCTCCCCGGGTTGTGCCAGGCCGGAGTGTTGCTCCCAAAACTCACCGACTCCTCACCATCTCTGTCACAACATTAATGAACTCATGATGTGGTATAATTAAAAACTGAGAGTGTGTCAGGAGGCACAGCCTCCTCCAGTTAACTTCTCCTAACGCTGTCAAACCTGGTTCACAGCACATTTCTGAGATATTAATTTAATTCCTCTATTTTATGTCAATCAGAGAACATGATGTTCCCCCCGAGGATGGCGGAACACGCTGGATCAGAATCTGAAATTAAAACAGAGGGCACCTGGGGAAAGCCTTGCTTCACCCTGTGGCTTCCCTGCCCCAGCACTGCCTGGCTGGCTGTTTGCTGGCTGACAATTTTAGGAGAAAAAAGGTGGAAAGCACAAGGGCTCCACACTGGGAACAGGTTTATTACAGGATCTCAAAGTGCTTCACAAACACCACAGCAGGGACACAGAGAACAAAGTGAGTGGATGATGCTGGGGCAGGAACAGGACCAGCAGCTTCTGCTGGAGTGACCCGAGCTCTCCCCTTGGGGGGGGGGAAGCCAAAATGAGAGAGAGAACCCAGGAGTGCTCCATTCCCTTCCATTTTCCAGGTGAAATGGAAAGGCAGCCTTGCCACTCTGCGGGGAGGATGGCAGCCTTCTGGCACAGGTGTGGTCCCCACCGGCTCTGTGACACTCCATGTCAGAAGCTTTCCAGGAAGGTGACACTCCACAAATCCCAGCACAGAGAACGCTGTGTTCCCAGGTCCTCTTCCTGGGAGTCAGTGTCCTCCCGGGGCAGCCACAGGGTGATCCAAACCACTGAGATAATCGCAGGAGCAAACAATCCTCAGGTATTTCCTGCTCCAGTAGCTGATCCACACACAGGTGAGACTTGGAGCACATCCTGCACCCACTGGCTCCCTGGTGCCAGAACCAGGCTTGACAAACTACAGCCTTCCTGCACCTCCAGCACACACCTTGTACAGGGAAATCCGAGTTACAGCCTTCTGCACCTCCAGCACACACCTTGTACAGGGAAATCCGAGTTACAGCCTTCCTGCACCTCCAGCACACACCTTGTACAGGGAAATCCGAGTTACAGCCTTCTGCACCTCCAGCACACACCTTGTACAGGGACTTCCACATCATAGTTGGCTGAACTACCCCTGAAATTGGTGCTCCACACATTGCTGAGCTCCTGGTGAACCTGCTTAGAGCCACCAGTTCTGCCTGGACTCCCTGGGTCAGAACTAATGCTTGTATTTCAAAGTGAGGATGGTGATTCCTGGGGTCCTTCACTCCTTCTCCCCGTGGGTCCTTTGGAGAGTGATCCTCTCCAAACTCCACCTCAGTCCTGGCACACCTAACGCTGCAGGTTTCCCTTCATGAAACACCCTGAGCACGCCTGTACCCTTCCAAATCGCTTTCACCTTCCTTCACCACCGGTGGTGGAACAGATCAGTTCCCAGAAGTTTGGGGTTTTTGAGTCAAACTTCACCTTTGCTTTCCCAGCTCACACCCGTGTGCCCTGGAGCCCCCACTGCCCTCGTTTCCCACATCCCAACAAACTTCTCTGGCAGCAGTCACCCCACGGTCCCCAGGGCCCCAGCCTCCTCTGGGCATCCATCCCCTTCCACCTGGGAAGGCGCTGTGTGCAGCCGGGCCACGGCTGCCACAGGGGTGCAATTCCCAGTGCCCACGGCTCAGGGATGACACCAAGATCCCAGCTCCTGCTCAGTTTCCTCCCCCCACACCAGTCGTGGTCAGAGAGAGCAGTTCTGCCCCCCATTCATCCTCAGGACAAGCCCATAAATCTCCCATTTTCCCCATGTGATCTCCCACCAACCCTCATATTAACACTCCCTCTAAGCATGGAGAACTCATTCTTTTCCCTTCCCCAACTACTAAATTCCACCCATTTCCCAGGGAACTGATCCTTTATTGAGGAGCAGCTCAAACATGGACGCTTCCTGTGGAACACTCCGGCTCTGTTCCACACAAAAGGCTTTTGTCCGGATCCCCAACGCAAGGGCGGTGGGCGAGGACGAGACTCCGCGACCAACGATGACACGGGGCGTGTTTTTGTAAAAATTTTATTTGTCAAAGAAAAAAAAGCAATTGCCAATTGAAACCTACGCCATCTTTAACTCCAATTTTGGTCTTTAAATTTAGAGAAATGACTTATTTACTTTTTTTTTTTTTTTTTTTTTTAAACAAACCCCCCTTTTTCCCCTTTAAGGTTTACCATCTACTCGTGCTGAATCCTTCCAAGGAGATTGCTCCAGCGTACCTCTCCAGGTCCTCGCTTTGCTCCTTTTACCAAAAAAATGCAAAACTCCATCGTGCATCTTAAGGGCTCCAATCGTCAAAAATAGGAAAAAAAATATCTTTGGAATAGCCAATTGAGTTGAATAAAAAAATCCACACGAATGCGGTTTGGTTGGGGCAGGAATCCACTCCTATGTTCCTGGTAATTTGATCCCGCTCCATGAATCCTTGTAATTCAGCCTCCCTATCCTATCCACATTATGATTTGAATCCAATGATCCAGCTCCAAGGATTGGGATCCAGTGAGCCCTCTCCAATCCAAACCTTTATAACCAGCAAAACCAAAAAAGAGGAGGCAAAAAGTTAGATACTGTAATGAAAAAATAGGATTCTGGGGAATGATCAGTTATGTTTGCCATCAATTAATTCAGATGTACAGTAATAACTATCAATTCCCCAAAACAAACTTTCCAATGGTGATGCTCAGATAATTTCTTTAGAAATGTTAATTACTATTTGGAGGAAACATTGTAAATATTTACAATATGTCAACTGGAAATGCCAACATACTCAGCGCATTGGTGGGTACGAGGTTTTGTGGTTGTAAAAAATGGTCTTACTAAACTGGAAAAGCTTTAACTGCTCGGTCTATCCACCTACTATGGAATGGCTGGACTACAGCTGCACTCCCAGCTGGAGGGAACGTTAACAATCGGTGTTTTCACACGGATCGTGAGTCAATCGTGAATTAGTCTGAGGGGGCAGGGCTGAGACTTAAATTATTCCCCACTAGGTTTGCCATTTTTATTTTGCTTTCATTCTGGTACTTATAAAAATGCAACAGCCACGCTGTATCAGTCACACAGAGGACATGCAGATTTTAGCAGTATTGATATTATACTCTGATTGCAAGTTCTACTACAAGTGTACGGATACTACGGACATGGACACTTGTAACCAAACGCTGTGGGACGAAATAAACCAATACTCCCCCCCCGGCCCCGGTTATTCCTTTAAAAAACTAGAATGGAATAGAGAATTACAAAAGCAGGGATCTGGCCACAATTGCCCCCCCGGAAAATGAAGTTTTAAAAGAGAAGAGCAATCGCAGCCTGCGGTCACGAGAACATGCCTGAAGCGACACGTGGGGACACGTATGTGCTCGGCCTCAATTCCCCTGTCTCTCAGTATAAGGTCAATACTGCCAAGTTCATCTGTGACAATAGCACTTGGAGTCATACCATTGCCTCCATTATTGATCTGATCCTCCTCAATCCTCCTTTTGACAATCCTAAAATGATTGACATGTGCTCCACAATCCTTTAATCCAAAGCATTCTTAATCCATCTCTTCAGATATGTCTACAGAAAGACACACGAAAAGGCAAGATAAAATGTAAGATCCCCCAGAAGAGACAAGTTAGCCACAAACATCCCAACATCCCCAGCTCGTCTCGACCACAGCGGAACACTGAGACATTTACACAGCAATACCACAGCTCCAAGAATGTTGGTATTGAACTAGAACTAAACCGGAACAATCCTGACTGACAGCAATTAAAATACAATTTACCAAAGACAGGAGGGGAATGTCGGTGTCGAGGAGCAAATACTCACTAGGGATTTTACACAAGAATGCAATTCAACACTTCAGCCAATTCGAGTAAAACAGTTGGAATTTTAAAAAAAATAATGAAAGACTGTACTAAGTAAAGGAAAACTGTGTACAACATGGGGTTCTACAAAAAGATCAGAGCTAGTGATGTTTATGTACGAGATCGGGATCTGCTGTGGCGGGGAGAGTAGCGTGGAGATCCTCTGCTTCTTCTTGGGGAATAACTGCGGCTTCTGCTGTTGCTTCGACTACGGCTCCTGCTACGACTACGGCTGCGGGACCGAGATCTTCCATAGCTTGGGCTTCTTGGGCCATCAACTTTAACACGGATGTAGGCAGTTTCTCCCTATTGAATAGACAGAACTTTCGATTGAAACGTCGAGGCTTCAGGGCCATGTTTCAGGCATGCTGACAGACTGCAGACAGCGTTACTACGGCCGGGACAGACAGCAGAGCTTACACGTCTTATCTCCAGCCTGACCACACACTTATTTAGCTGCTTTGTAACCAAACAGTGAGCACCACACGTTCCTTACCTTCAAATCCTACTGTTAAGCCCCTTGTATCCAATTCTGGCCAAAGAAAGTAAGTGTGATACCTACCTCGTGAGATCTAAATTTAGTGTTATCCAGCTTTCGCACAGCGTAGGTCATGTCTTCCTTCCGCACAAACTCCACGACACCAGTGCCATCTCGGAAAACATCAGCATAACATACATCACCTGCTTCACGCATGTGATCCTTTAAATCCTGCCAACTTCCACTTGGAGGCAGCCCTACAGAAAAACCAAAACGTGACTTTAAAACCGGATTAGAGCTTCACCTCCTGTAGTTACAGCAGCAGCGGCACAGTGAAGGAGAGGAGCGCTCAGCATCCGGGAGACACCACTCCTCCCCTCCCGAAGCACACGGGGCGATGCTTTTTAAGGGGAAGCTCGCAGCAGCACCGCGCCTGGAGGACCCTGGGGGAGTACTTAGGCTGAGAGAGAGAGCAATGACTCACCCGAGACTATCACTCTGTACTCCGAGCGCCGGGACGGGGGGCCGTACCTGCCCCGGGGGGCTCCTCCCCCTCCGCCGCCGCCGCCGCCTCTGCCGGTGCCGCGGCCGCTCCGAGGGAACTCCACGCGGAGGCGATACCCATCGTAGTCGTAGCCGTCCCGCCCGTAGACGGCGTCCTCCGCGTCCCTACGGGCGGCACGGGGCGGGCGGTGAGCGCGGCCGCCGCACCCCCCGCCTTTGTTCCCGCTTCCCGCCCGCCTCTCCCCGCCCGCCGCCTCAGCGGCCCCGTTAGCGCGGCCCAGGGCGCGGGGCGCTGCTCCCGGGCGGGCAGCGGAGGCTCCCTCGGGGCTGGGGAGCCCAGCGAAGCGCCACAGGGGTCTCACCTGGGGTCCTCAAACTCGACGAAGGCGAAGGGCGGGCCCCCGCGGCGGTTCTTCAAGTCGATGTCGCGGATGGCGCCGTACTTGTAGAACACGTCCTCGATGTCCTTGGTGCGGATGTCGGGGGGCAGGTTCCCCACGTAGATGCGGCAGTCGTTGTTGCCGGCCGGGCCGCGGATGACGCCGCCGCCGGACATGGCGAGGTCGGCAATGTTTGCGGCGGCGCGGGGCGGTGCGGGCGGCGCGGGGCGGCGGTGGCGGGGCCGGGCCGGGCTCTCGGAGCGCTCGTCACCTCCCCCGACCGCCGCTTCAAAATGGCGCCCGCGGCTCCGCTCGCGCTGCCTCTGCGCGCACCGATCTCACCCCGGGACGCAGCACCAGCCGCAGCACCACCCGCGCTCACGGCGGAGCAGCAGCGCACGCGTCTTCCGCCGCGCCCTCACTCCTCCGCCCCGCGCATGCGCGGTTTCACCGCAAAATAGTCCCTCGGTTCTTGCCGCTTCGGAGAGGCCGAGTCCGTGCGGGTGGCGCCGCCGTGGGGCGCGGGGGCGCGGCGAGCTCAGTTATGCCGTGGGAAACCTCCCGTGCCCGCGGCAGGTGAAAGACGCGTCTCCCGGCGGCGGCTTAACCGGCGGCGGCTGCGTGACGTCACGTCCGGTGCGGCGTCCCGCGCCTCTAGGCCCGGCCGGGGAGGGCGCGCCCCACAATGCCCTGCGCGGGACGGCGGGGGCGCTTGGCGCCAAGCGCGAGGCGCGTCCCACAGTGCACCGCGGCGGGGGCGGGAGCGCGCTCTGTGCCCCCGGTGTCCCCCCGATGTCCCCTCGGTGTCCCCGCCGCGGCTCAGGGGCCGCAGGGACGCGCTCACGGCTCCGTCCCGCTGTGCCGTGCCTCGCAGACGGTGCGGAAAAGGGCTCTGCCCGCTCCCCGGGGGTAGGACGGCGGCTGACCCAAAATGGCCGCCCCGGGGGCACAGGGAGCGGCAGCAGCCGCTCAGCGAGGTGGGCACCGAGCTCGCACATCTCCCTCAGCAACTGGAGTTTGGGTTTAAATCAGTTGGGTTTGGGGTTTCTCCCTCGCTCACGGTGTGCTTTCCCATTGCTGAACCCGTATGACGGATCTTGGGGGCTCTTGCGTCCGACGCAGCTGAGCACGGTGAGCTTGGGCGAAACAAACTCTAAGGATGGCCTTGACTTGGTGTGTAAGTTAATAAAAGCGGAGGAGCAAACAGCGTTAGAAATTGAGGCGAAGTCGCATCCCAGGTGGATACATTTGAGGACACTGCTGAGGGCCTCGTGCTGCTGCAGAAGGGTGTTCTATATAGTGCATTCGTGAAGGTTTAATGTAGGGTCACATCAAAAACAGACTCAAAAGAAGCAAGGCAACAATATCCAACTATGTCATGTTTATAAAATTATAATTTAAATAAAGCCACTTTAAAAACCAGTGGAGTACTCTGCATTGCCACAAAGCCCTCACAGATGTGTTAAAGCAGCTTTAGAGTGAGAAACCACTTCAGTGTGCCCCAGTCCACAAGATAATACAAAAAGGTGGGTGAGATTGTGCTAAAAACTATTGAAATAAATGATCTTATGCAATCTAGGTGTCTCTCATTGATCCCTGAATGTTGTTTGTATCGGCACAGGAGACTTCCGTGGTGCTGGAGAGGTTCAGTCACTGAAACCACCATGAGGGGTTAAAACAGTGTTGGAGTGTGGAGGAAACCCTTTTAGGCTCATGAGTTAATTAAGGGATTGTGAAAAATGCCTCCTGCCTCTTCCTTGGCGCCCATCACGCTGCCCTCATTTTTCACGTTAATGAAAAATGCATATTCCTCTGGAAAAACAGCAATCGGTGGCTGACAGGGAAATGTTTTTAGTGTAACATCATGACAGGTGTGACTGTTACAAATGCTGCTCGTTTTTCTCAAGGTGGAAGGGCAGCGATGCCTCTGCTCCAGGGTTTTGAACAAGGAACATCCCTGTTGAGCCGCCAAGGGATTAAATAACAGCAGAGAGGTGGGGTGAGAGAGCCCATCTTCACCAGGAGTGGATGGCAAAGGGTAAATTCCCAACTGCCTGCAGATGTTCTGCATCTGTGACAGAGTTTTAGGGCTTCACAGTTCTCTTTGTAGTGGAACACAACGCGGTGAGCGAGCAGTGACTGCGGCCCCTGCAGTTCCAGCACGGCTCTACGTGACTTCACTGGGTGATTTGGGGGAAATAATGGAGTTTTTGGACTATTTAACAAGCTATTCACAATTTAACAAGCTGTTCAGTTATTCGCCAGCTCAGCAGAAACACTTTTTGGAGTTCCCAACCCTGGAAGTGTCCAAGGAATGACAGGACACGGCACTCAGTTATGTGGTCTGGGTGACAGGGTGGTGGTGAGGGGCCAAGGACCGGACTCAGTGATCTGGGAGGTCTTCTCCAACCTACGATTCAGGGATTCTGTGACCCCTGGAAGTGTCCAAGGCCAGGTTGGCCAAGGCTTGGAACAACCTGGGATAATGGAAGGTGTCCCTGCCCATGGCAGGTGTGGGACCAGGTGAGCTGTAAGGCCCCTCCCAATGCAAATAAAAAACCCAACAAGTCCTCTCCCCACAAAAAAAAAAACCCACAAAGATCCTGATTATGCTTTTCCCAGGTGCAGGGAAACTCCATCCTTTGCCAAGAAATGAACGTCTATTTTCAAAAACTTATTAAAACCACTGAAAGTTATTCTTAAAGGCATCACAGACCAATGGTAAGTCTGCTTGGTTGGTGGAAACCCTGTTGCATAATTTCTTTTGTGTCTTAATAATCCTCATAACTGCTTTAAATGAGTCTCTTAATTACCTTAATGAAGTGTCTCTTTATAGAAGTATTGGATGTTTTCTTCCTCATTACCTTCCTTAGCTCTGTGTTATCAGTGGAGTGTTTAGTTGGATATACTGCAGAATACTTATTTCTCCGAGTCATTTTTGGCTTTCTAGCAAAACATATGTGGGGAATTAATAAGTTATGTAGAAAATAAATTACTGGTAAGGCAAAGGCAAATAATCTTGCTAAAAAAATAAGAAGCCAACTACTGTAAAATGGCAAGGTTTTGTTCTCAAAATGGGAGCAGCAGAAACCAGGGCTGTCCAGGGGAGAATATTGGTGAATAACGCAAATATTACCCATGTAACATCATTGCTTATTGTTCTTCCTGATGAAACTTGGGAAGCAGGAGGTTTCCCAAGCAGAGCTGCAGGGCTGGGGCTGTGGCCCACGGCCTGTCATCGCCCAGCTCTGCCACAGAGAACCTGTTTTTCCTAATCCTTACTACAGAGCTATCCAGCTGGGATTAGTCCTGACTAATCTTACTGTGTTGCAAAATAACAGTTCATCAAAGCTCAGATTGTTTGGGAGAAAATGGTCATTTTTTAAAGAGGCATCTGAAGCTGTAACTTGGGGTTTTTTTTGAGAACTGAGCAATGAATTGTCCAAACTTGCCATTTCCCTCCTGTAACAGTCGTTTGGAATCTGCTGCTGGAGGGGTTTCCTTGGCATTTCACCAGTAACTTGAAACCACACAGGTTGTGTCTTTGGAGGTGAAATACAAAGCTGATATTTTGTGTGTGTGTGTGTGTGTTCCATTTTAAATAGTGCCTCAAAGTTATCAAACTTACTGTTTTGCATGTAGGAAAAAGATGCAGAAATACCAGTCTGATTTTTCAGAGAAACTCTGAGTTTAAAATAAGACAAGGAAAGTGTGTGTAAGCTTGAAAATAATTCCCATAGCAGTGGATGGTGACAGAGCTCGTTCTGTTTATGCAGATTTATCTCTAAGCAAAGAGATTTCCTCTGCACATGCTGGGGCATGTCTGGATGCAAACGGAAAACACAGCACACTGCCAGTGGGAATTTTTCCTGGAAGCCAGCCCAAAAGGACACACACGGGTGGAGACTTAAAGGAGAAAAGCCAGACAAGCAGCGGTAACACCACCGGAGTTCAAATCGTCCCAGGTGGATTGGGAATGCTCATTTTTTTAATTTCCAAAACCCTGCTGTTTTCCTTCATGAGAACAGCCACGCCATACAGCTGGCCCCCCGATGTGCTCAGATCCAGGGTCCCTGGAGCAGAGTCACGGGGCACAGGGAAGCAGAATCATTTAAATTGCGTGTGGTTATTTGTCCGGTTGGTAGCAATAAAAGGTTCATTTAAAAAAATTAAAAATAATAAAAATCATGGGTTTGCTGTGATTTCTGCTCTCTTGTTTTCATGTTACTTGGATTTGCAGTGATTCCCACATGCCAGCATACCATGGCTGGGGCTGGGAGGGAGAGGGGCAGCAGTTAGCACGGACCAGAAAGTTTCAATGAGCCCCCCCAATCCATTTACATGGATTTATTTCCCTGGGAAGATATTTCTGTTCATCCAGAGCTCTGCCATTGCTCCCTGCCTCCTGCTGTCACCGAATATCGCAGCAGCTGCTTGCATTGCTCTTCCCTCTCCCTGCCTGGTGGGATGCTCCAAGGCCTGACGTGGAGAGGGAGGAAAATGAATGCAAACTGTCAGTGTAAATAAACCTGCTAACGTTTATTCCTGCTAAGGAATAAATAAGTGGAAAGGAGCAGATCCATTTGGGTTGCTCGTTCCAGAGGGAACCTCGCGGTTTGGCAGGGTCTGGGCAGTGAGTGTTTCCCCGCAGCTGCTCCTTTTCCTTTTGCTGTTTTTATTTCCCTGTGCATTTCCTGGAGCTGCCTCCTTTCCCCTCGATGCATTCCACACTCCAGGCATGTGGCACACAGCCGGCTGAGCCATCCACACCAGGATCCAGCGAGGAGCCGCTGCCATAGTGCACCGGCAACGGGAGCTCACCAGCTCCTCCTGGCACTTCCCTTCCCACCCCCTGTGTTCCAACTCGGAGTGAACGGTGCCATCCTGACACAGGGAACTGAAACAGGGTTTGTCCATTAGAGGTATTGATAGCTTCTTATCTGGTATGTGGCATCTGTCACTGTCCCCACCAGGACACCGCAGGGCCATGGCTCAGCCACAGGCAGTGGGAGCTCTGCACTTACACATCCCAGGGATGTCTCTGTGGGGGCCATGCCACTGAGCCAAGCCTCGGGAGCATGGATAGAGCTGGATCTCTTTGTTCTCCAAAAATAACCCAAATTTGCCAGGCCTGAGTGGTTTTTAAAGGGAGGTTTTCCATTAGCTTTCCGTGGAGAGCCGCTGGCAGCGGTGCCGACGTCCCCGCTCCCTCCCCGGCTTGGGGCTTTCAGCACCATGCAGCCCCTGTGGTATCAGTGTGGGCTTGCTGGTTTTATTTAACGCAAGGAACTACAACGAGAGAGAAATGCATTAAAATTGGTTTCAAGCAGAATATTTTTAAATACAAATAAAAGATTTTGGAGCTGTTTCATGGGCGCTGTAACTTTTATGTAAACACTGGAAGAGGCGAGGGACTGTGATAACCATGTGAAACAAAAACTCACAGAGACTAGGGTGGGAGGGACATCGAGCCATATATTTTTCCTGTCAGAGCTCAATGGAAGGCAAATAAACGATGAAAAATAAACTCAACGTTTACAAAAGGCCCAGGGTGGGAGCAGCCACCAAGGTCCGGAGCAGTTTGCTGATCCCAGTGCTCAGGTGCTGCTGAAAGAATTCTGCTCCCACTGGAAATCCTGTTCCACAGCATTTTATTATCCAGACATTCCTAATCTAGGAAACCTCATGGTTCATATCCCATTAATTCTTAAGGAGAAGGATGCAAAGTAAGTGCTTTTGAATGAGCAGGTTAAAAGATCTGTCAGAAATTAGGAGTGGAGGCCCAGCAGCAGCTGTCCTGCGCTCTGCTCTGCAGGGCAAAGAAAGAACAAGACAATTTGATTTATGTGTGATACTGGACTTGCTGGTACCACAGTAGCCCAACTAAACAAGAAATACAACCTATTTTTTCCTTTTCCTAATAGGCCTTTTAGGTGCAGTTTCTTGAGGGCTGTAAATAGGAATATCAGGTCTTTGTCATTTAGAGCATGAACGATGGATACTAATTTGATCATTTCCCAAGAAGCATATTAACATTTTTATCCTCTGAAACATCACACGTGAGAAAGAGCAGGAGCTGCCTGGGAGGAGGAGCCTGGGACAGCTGGGCTGGCGAGGGCAGGGAGCTGCAGCACCAGTAAAAGCTGCAGTTCCTCCATGGGAACCAGTTAACCATAAATCCAAGGCTTTGGATAATGTCCTGGCATACCAAGGACTTCACTGCTTTGTCATTCGTCTTCCCATTCCGGAGGGTTTCACCACACGCACACACACGTGTGGCATCCCTGTGAGGCTTTTTTGCTGTTAGCAGCAAACAATACCTGTGCTGCCGGGCCGAGGGCGAGCACAAAGCAGCGCCTCCCGTTCTGTTTGCTCCGAGAGCATCAATGCTGTCAGTGAGCAGTTTTTTCCCTCTAGGGCTCATTTTTGTTTATTATTCCCCTTTTTATTCCTCCCTATCCTCCCAGGCAGAGGACAGCTTTGCTCCCAAACTGATTGCATGTCTGCTTGGAGTTAAATGCGAGCTGAGCACTGTGATGGACTGGGGCTGAAGTGCCCCTGGGCACTGGTGGGACTGGAATGAGCTGGAAATATGCCTTCCAGACCCTTACATTGGTGGTTTACGCTGAGGGCATGGCGTTGGATGTCTCTGGCATCCACTGGCTTCTGGGTGCTCCATGGCAAAGCCAGGTGTGTCTGCTGGTGGCTGACCACAGGCTGGCCTGGATCCCAGCACGGAGGCAGAGCTGTCCCAGGGCACCGAGGGCTGTTCCCAAGGCCACATGTCTGTGCAGAGCTGTGCTCTCCTCCCACGAATATTTCCGGGCCGTGGGACCTAAGCAGTTGTGACATTCCCGTAAGAAAACCACCACCTTTGCAAACTTTGGCAATATTTGGCTGGAAGCCTCTGCTCTTTTCTGGCCATGAAGTGCATTCCTGACACCTCTCCCCGTGTATCCACGATAACGATCTCCTTAGACCAGGGATGGGGCTGGACCCTGCCCAGTAATTCCACCCTGGGGGTGTCAAGCAGGGGATGGGGTGCACTTGCAGCTCCAGACAGAAGTTTTCCTGGCTCGTTCTGGAGATGCTGGATGGAGGTGGATATGGGCTATACTCCCCTCTCTCACTGCTCCTGCCCTCGTGCCCTCCTGAGCCTTTGGGTTGTGCTGGCTCGGAGAAGTGCTCTGCACAAGGACAGCCCTTCCTGCTGCATTTCCAAGGCCAATTAAGCAGGAGGCAGAGTAGCCTTAAGTATTCCTCTAATTAAAACAAAATCCCTCATGGCCTCTTATATACAGAGAGATATTACAGACTTAAGGATTGTATAAAATGTGTATTTATTGATCAGATCAACTGTTGCAGCACCTTCTGTAGAGTTCGGTGAGAGCATCGACACAACCAGGCTGGTGAGGAGGATGGGAGAGGGTTTGGCTGGAGCTTTCAGTGATGCCAGCCCAGGGTGAGCCCGTGAGCACCCACCTGCTAATATACAGTCATAAACACATTTGTATGCATTGAAATACACATTGCCCCCAACACCCATGCGGGCCCTGCTTTCCCAGGCCACTCCCTGGCTGTGGTTTGTGGAGTTGTACCACAGTGGGGCTGTTTCTGTCTGCTTTGCTTCTGAGCCCACTCAGATGGCTGTTTTTTCGATTGCAGGAAGGCAAGAGCATTCCTGGTAAAGCCTCAGAGTGATCGAAGGATGGGACGTACTTTCCAGGGAGAAGCAACCACTCGAAAGCTTTTACAGCTGAGATTTTGTGCTCAGCAAGTTGCTCCAATTTGAAGCACAATCCTAAGAAATGTGAGTGTGTGGTGGAAATGTCTGCAGGCCTGGATTAAAGCAGCGCTGGCAGATGAGGCTGTAGCTTCCACAAGATAAACATTACAGAAAAATAGTGTAAATACGGGGGATTCTATTTTTTTTTCCTTCATTTTTTCCCTCACTTGGGCCAGGAACTGCTAAAGCTTAAATAAATCATTGCAGAAGTGAGACTGACCTAAATTATTCTACACAGTGGAGACCTTGTCTCCTGCTTTTGGAGATTCTTGTATTTAAGCTGCGCCAGAACAGGGTTTAAGTTGTCTGTACAGCAGTAGCTCCTTCCTACGCCCTGGGGAGCTCGGGGGAAGGTGTGAGATCGGCTGGCGTATGCCAGCAAGGCTGCTGGGGAGGCAAAGCCACCGGCTCACACGCTGGGGGAGCCAGCAGAGATTTTTGGTGCCACACCATCCCGTGCTCGGTGCTGGCAGGTTTCCCTGCCCTGTGTGGGGCTGTCGCTGTGCTGGGCTCCACTTGTTCCCAGTGAACACGCAGTGCAGTGCCTAATTAATTCATGCATGTGTGCCTAATCAGGGAATGCACAAGTGCCCAGATAATTTGCATTTGGGCACCCAAGGAGGCCGTGCATCAGCATCCTAACTGACCCTGCATGAGCACGCACAGGTTCACACTTAGAGCTTGCACAAGTGCAGGGTCAGTCCTGCAGAGAAGCTGGGTCAGCGCATCCATGGATGGCTCATTCCCGTGCCCATGAGCCCCGATCAGGGCGTGCATGAGCACCCGGGCAGTTCCCGCCCGTTATTTGGCATACAAATGCCCAATCAGCCTGTGCATGACTGCTCAATCATTGCATGCATGAGCACTAAGTGGTTTGCACATGGTTTCCCAGTAGGTTCACTGGTGAGCACCCAGTGTGTTCCCGGAGCAGGGACTGCCCTGGGGACTGCAGCCCGTGGCTGGAAGAAGGAGCAAGGAGTATGGCAGAGTGGAGGGAGTGCGGCACGGAGACGTGGCTGACGTGGATGTGCTGAGGTGGGGCAGCAGGAACCCCCACCCTGCAGCCAGCCCAAAGCCACCAGCATGTCTTGGCACCTCCCAGCTCCTCTGACGGCAGCACCGTGCTCTGTGTGACCACAGGAACCCAGCTTTGGCAAGTGCTGTGGCTCACAGGAGGGTGGAGTAAATGATCACAACAGCCCTTCCAGCCTTAAAAATGTAGGAAGCCTTTGATGTGCAGGCAGGACGCCTTGCAGATAAACCACGCTGGGTGTAGGGCTTGTGCCAGAGCACCAGCCCAAGGAGAGGGAGCACAGAAAAAGAAAAATGGAGAAACTCAAAGTAAAGTTACCCATCAGCCTGGCCCTGGCCCTGCAAGCACCGAGTCTGTGTCCCCAACCCCTGCCCCATGGCTGACTCGGGGCCCTGCACAGCCCACTGTGGGAGTGAAGCCACAAGACATGGTCACAGAGCATGTGGCTTTGATGTGACCTTTCCTTCGGTGTTTATGTTGTCTCCAAACCTGTTTTTCTGTTCAGAAGAGATCAGATTAAAGGAAGTTGCCAGCCCTCAGTGCATCCAGCCGGTCCAGGAGCCTGGGCTAGGGTGGTGAGAGCTGGGAACAGAGGACTGGGTGGCTTCTTACCCCTTGTCCCCCTGCATACACTAAGGCAGTTCTTACATCCCTGTGCTCATGCGACCCTGCCGAGGTTCCAGAGAGACATCCTTATTTATGGATCCTGCATGAACTGCACACCGCGAGTCACTCGCAAAAACTTGCAGAGAGCAGCTGACCTGAATCCATATTAATAAGGCTCACAAGTCGTGGAGTGTTTTCTCTCATGCCTGTGGGATGGCAGGAACGTGCTGCCTTGTGGCACGCAGGGTTTAGACAAAAAGCCGTCTATAGCCTGTCGCATTTTTAAGCCCGTTTGCCTTGGAGATAAGCCCAGGCTGCCCTGCCGTGGTGCCACACTAGAGCTGCCTCTGCTCCGGGACAGACCTGGGAAGACAAGGAGCGATGGCTCCCTGCACGCTGGAGCCAGGGAAAGGCCGTGCTGGCTTTGGGGACAGCGTTGGGGTTTCAGAGCCCCGGTGTGTGATGCTGCTGGGGAGTGTGTGATCCAGCCCTACAGAGAAGCATTTCTCCTTGGGCAGGGACACCTCAACCTCTGCACCCACTACCCAGCTGCTCCCACAGCAGTTACAGGGATGCAGCCTCTTCCCAGCTGGGAAACCAGGGGGACAGTCCCAGGTCTGGCATTCCTGCGCTCTGGTCTCACGTTGGGATGAAAGCCTTTGCAGATCAGGCAATAAATCAGGGGACTTGGGGCTGCTCTTGCTGTTAAAGGACCATGCATAGTGTCCAAACCCTCCGCGTCAGCGGTGGCAGCTCCCGCGGGAGGTTTTAGAGCCTTTCCTTTTATAGGGCTATTTCTTTTTCCACGGGATTTATCAGGTTCAATAGCAGGGATTCAGGGAGATAATAACGTACATTAACCAGGGCCCTGGAAACTGCTTCGCAAACAAGATTGATCAAAGCAGCCCAGGATGGAGAGCAAACCCTCCGGAATGCGCTTTGCAAAACACTTGCCAAAACAATTGACTCCTGGTAAAAAATAATACATGGGGCAGCCCTGGGGGGCTGTGCCGTGGAGGGACCCGGCTCCAGCAGTCACAATGCTGGTGGGGGGCTGCAGCCATGAGCAAGGGCTTTTGTGGATATGATGAAATGGCCAAATCCCCCTTGGGATGGAGCAGCAGTCCTGCTCCAGGGTGCCCACACCCTCGATTCCACCCAGAGGGGAATTAATAGAAGGTGCTTTACTGCTGCTGTTGTTTTTATTGATTGTTGGCAAAGAGAGTGACTGATGGTGGAGCCTAGAGAAGGGAGGGGAGCAGAGGTGCAGGAGACACGTGGGAGGAGAAGAGAGGGAAGGAATTCCTGCAGGGACAGGAGATGAAGGTGACATTTCAGCTGTTGTCTGCTGTGGATCTGTGCTATAAAATAAGTCGGTGTGCCACATCCATAGCGGGGCAGAGCAGAAGTAACGGGCTGAGTCATATCAAAGTGAGTTCAGGTTAAATAAGAAAAATTTCCTGTGGGGGATGTTTCTGTAGAGGTACAGCATGGACATGGAGCTGGTGGAAGGAATGCTGCAGCCACACTCACACTGTCAGCCCTGCATTCAGATGTCAGACCTCTGCATTTCTTGTGGCAGATGGGCACAAAGTCTGTGGTTTTTTACTTGTAATTGCCTGGGATTGGAAACACATCCCGGGGGAAACATGTGGCCACGGGGCAGGAGGAGCACAGCCTTAGATGGCAAACTGCTTGTCATGCCAGGCCCTTTTCCTGTGAATCTCTGTGAAGTGTTTTACACAGTCCACTCAGAGGAATTTATAAACAAATGCCTTTTGTCACTCTTCAGGAACGCATCTCCCTCCATCTATCCTCAAAGCACTTTCTTTGTCAAGGCCACACTCCTTCCAGTGCAAGGAGCAGGACTGAGCCAGGCAGGAGCAGGGCTCCTCCACCTCCTCTTGCTGCAGATGCTTTGGGAGGAGGCAGGATGTAACTGGGATAGGGTTACACTAGGATTACAGAAGCAGCCACCAGCTCTGGAGCCAGCTCTGGGGACTATAGACTGTCACCATTTGGGTTCAGGGCCACCCTTTGATACCTTGTCCCTTTGCTCCTCAGGGCAGCTGCCTCCTGCCCTGGGTTGAAGGTGCCCATGGGCTTCTCCAGGACAGGATGAAGAGAAGTGCTGGTTCTGCACTGGGAAAATACCAGGAGGTCCACATGGTGTGACTCTTGGGGATGTCCTGTGCAGGGTTAAAAGTTGGACCCAATGATCCTTGTGGATCCCTTCCAACTTAGGGTATTCTGTAGTGGGAGTCCTCATGGGAAAGCCCGGGGCTCCCACTGGGTGGGACAGACAGGATAAGCATCGCCCAGCAGCTGCCTCTGGCCTTAAAACCTGCCGAGCCCCATCAGCTGCCGGGCCTTGGCTCAGCACTGAGAGTAGAGCACAAACCTCCCCGATGCGAACGGCGGCTCCGTTCCAAGGCTCTGCGCCGCCCGGTCTGGGATGCTCATAAAACAGATCCACAAGGCTCAGATCTGCTGCCTCAACAGAGACTCGGCAGAGCTATAAATAGCCCAGCCAAGCGTGGTGCAGCGAACCTGAGCAGAGCCGGCTGCCCTCGTGGGCAGGCGCTCCGGGAGCCGTGTGGCGACGGCCAGCAGCATGGTCTGGGGAGCTGGCCCACTCTGGCCGGGCAGGACAAGACTGTGTCACCTGCCCGGGCATGGCCTTGTCCCCCCCGTGCTTGTACAACCTCAGTGCTGGGTGCTGCAGTGTTCATTCATCCTCACTTGCTTTTGTGCTGCTGACTTCTCTCTTAAAGCAGGAACTCAAGTCTGGACCCATTAAGGAACAGTAAATATTTTATTTGCTGTTGGGAGTTTTGACCAGTATCTCAGAGGCTGCAAAGGTCACACCAGGAAATACCCATTTCATTAGCAAAAGGGATCGGCCCATTCTGGGGCTGCTGGCTCGTGGAAGGAATCCAGCCTGTCCCCTGGGTGCTGTTACCAGCTGTAAGCTTGTCTTCATTCAGCAATCAAATCAGGGAGGTTTCAGGACCTGGAATGGTTTTCTTGGTTCTCAAGGCCATGCGGGCAATTAAAACTGGTCTTGTTAAGAAGCAGCTGAGCCTGGGCAGCGCTGTCTCCCTCTCACTGCATAATGAGAATGGGGGCAGCACGGGAATCAGGATTTTTTGATTTGCTGGGTTTTTCTTCAGGTAGCTTCTACAAAGGGTTTCTTGGCACTGCTGCTCGAGTGAAATGGAGCAACCAAAACGGGAGCTGGCTGGCGGCCAGCCTGGCAGACGGGCGCACGGGAGCAGCGGGGTCCAGGCGTGTGCCTGGAGCACGGCTACCGAGGGCAGGAGCCCCGCGTGGGACAGCCAAGTGTCTGAAATGCCAGGGTCACACCTGTGTGCCGGGACCCCTGGGCAGGAAAGCCAAGTGTGCAAAACATCGGGGTCACACCTGTGTGCCAGAGTCCTGCCGGGCTGGTGATCCCTCAGTGCCGAGCCCAGCACAGGATCCCGAGAGCTCATGGGCAGGTGTGTGAACAGAGAGGTTTTGTTCTCCCCTCTTGGCTTTCACGTGTCTGTGGAACATCACAGGTTCTCAGGGCGAACATACGGTGAAGCAGCTCAAAGAGCCACACGTCACCCCAGCCTCTGGGTGTGCAGGCACAGTTCTCGGCGGCACAGTACCAGGGTTTGGGATTTTATCAGCTTTCCCACACAAAACAAGGCTGGCAGGAAAAGGACCTGGCAGGATGCCCTGAGACATCCCAGGGGAAAAGCGGTGACTCTCACAGGATGTGGGGCTGGCAGTTTAGTGAAAGCTGGTCATTCCCGAGGCTTTGCTCACTGTAAGAAAACCCCAAGAAACACTGGAACACTTTTGATGTGCTCAGGAGTGGGAAATGTGCCTGGGGAGATGCTGAGTCCTGTGGGGGACACTGAGCACCTGCCTGCTGTGACCCGAAAACCTAGACATTTGGGGTATGTCACCCAGCTCCAGGGAACATGGATCTGTCCCAAATGGGGTGCTAACAACCTCAGGGACCTTTCACAGGTCCCTCTCTCCCGCTAGTGCCCTTCAGCTGGAAATATGTGCTGCTGTGGGAGGACGTGTCAAGGCTCAGGAGATCCATGACCATCACAGGTTGGAGATCTCAGGTGAAAGGTGCCATTGAGGTGCAAAGCTGCAACTCATCATCAAGACAGGACTGGGTTTGACCGAGGTTGAGCCCTCTGACCGAGAACACTCTGGTGTGTGACCCAACCCAGTGAGCTCCCCTCAGGAGGGTTCAGGCTCCCGCCGGGAATCGGGGTCCCCAAAGCAGAGGGGACCCCCGCAGGGGAATCATGACCCTCTATGGCAACAAAGATTCCTTTAGGGATCAGCCGCTCCAGGGGATCAAGCTCTCCCCCCTCGGTGATCAGGGCCCGAGGAGCGGAGCCCCCGGGGCACCGCCGGCCCCTCACACCGGTGCCGGCCCCTCACACCGGCCGCGGCCCCTCACACCGGCCACGGCCCCGGCCCCTCACACCGGCCACGGCCCCGGCCCCTCACACCGGCCCCGGCCCCTCACGGCGTCCCCGCCCCCCCGGCCCCGCCCCTCCCGCCGCGCGCCGCCCCGCGGCATTGTGGGATGAAACAGGATGTAGGCAGAACAGCGCGGGCGGACGGGCCGGGCGCGGCGGGCCGCGCAGCGCCGCAGCCAATGGGTGCGCGGCGCGCGGGGCGGCGCAGCCAATGGGGTGGCGGCGGCCCGCGCGCCGCAGCGGGCGGGGCGGTATTTGAGCGCGGCGCGGCGCCGGGGCGCAGAGCGCGCGGGGCGCCGAGCCGAGCGGAGCGGGCTGAGGCAGCGCGGCCGGGCCTCCTCACACCTCCTCCTCGGTGCCGTGCCTCGCCCTCCCGGGGTGGCCCTGTCACTGTGAAGGTGAGCGATGCCTCCGCTGGACCGGGGGTCTCCAAGCCTCGCCCGGTACTGGTCGCTCCTTGTGCGGGGTGGCGGCGGGACCGCCCCGAGGGCGGAGGTCGCTGCCGGGGCCGGGCGCGACCGGGCTCTGGGGAGCGATCGGAGCCCGCCCCTCCCTAGGGGTCCTCGCCGCTGCGGAGCCGGCCCCGCTCCAGGCAAGGTCACCGCGGCCTCGGGCGGCCCTGGAGCTCCCCCCGTGAAGGTCACGCAGGGCTCCGGCTCCCGGGAGTCCTGTGGGGGAAGGGGCTGTGCCGCACCCCCCCCAGGGGCCCTTTTCGGCCAGAGTGGCGGATGCGGTTTGTGCAGGGGTTGGGCCCCGTCCCCAGTCGCGAAATCTATGCTGTCCTGGTGGGGGAGCGGTGGGTGCTGGGCTTGGGCCCCGTTCCGAGCCGTGGGATCTGTGCTGCCCTGGTGGGGGAGCGGTGGCTGCTCCCGTCCTCGCGATCCATGCTGTCCTCATGGGGGAGGTGGTGGATGCTGGGCTTCAGCCCCATCTCATTTCTAGGGCTCTATCCTGTCCGGAGAGGAAAGGAGTGGTTACCAGGGGGCTTGTGTCTCATGCTCTTCCCAAAGCCCCAGCTTGTCCTGCTGGAGTACTGGGCTTGGGACTCATGCTCGTTTTAAGATCTCATCCTATCCTGATAAGAAAAGGGTTGGGTGCTGGCTTGGCCCTGATTTCCCTCCCGAGGCCTCATACTGCCCTGGAGTGGTAGCTGGGGCTGTGGTCTTCGTCCTCACAGACCACATCCTGCCCTTGGGGAGAAGGAGTGGCTGCTGAAGCTGTACTGTTACCCCTTCCTAGGCCCATCTTGCCCTGAGATGGGTGCTGGGGCTTTGTGGTTTTCCTCGGAGAGGGCCAGACTGGGTGGCAAGACCCCGAGGGCCACCTGTGATCTTGTGGTTTAGAGTTATGATGTGTATGTGGTGCTGCTGGGCTGCCTGGGAGGGTGGGCCCTGTAACCCCCCAGGGAATGAGCAGAGGCTGGGGCCCTGCTCTCTGGTGTTCAGCTGGGTGCAGGGTGTGACACTCCTGTGGCAGGTGCAGGAGACCCTCCCTCCAGCAGCACAGCCACTGCCAGCCCCTGTTGTGGTTGGCCACGGGGGATGCTGTGCCCTGGAGCAGTGCAGGGGAGGGTGCTATGCTGGGGAAGGCCTCCTGGCCAGCGCGTGCAGCCCTTCTGAAGGATAATCATTTTTTCCTCTGGCGCTGTCGCCCGTGGCAGCACAGGCCTGCACTGGGATGGTCCTCGCCTAAACAATGAGGAGGAAAGGTGCCTTTTGCAGGTCACTCTGTGCATGGTTATGCAATTGCAGGTGCCCTCTGAACTCTCTGAGCAGTGCAGGTGTGTGAAGGCCTGGTGTGTGTGAGGGCTTGCTTGCTCTCTTTTCCTAAAGAAGCTTTTCTGGAAGAATGACCCACAAGTGGATTTCTGCTGCTTCCCTCTTCCTGTGGACTGGACACCCAGAAGACTTTTCCAAGGGATTGTCAGATTCCTGGGTGGTGAATCCAAATCTACAGGCAGTTTGGACTGTTCTGAGCTGTGTCTTCCCTCGGCTTCTGGGCTGCAGGCAAACCCCCACTGGCTGTAGCCACAGCATGGGAAGGAACAAACGGCCAGGAAGTGGCTTTTCCAGCGCTGTGATAGGGGCATGTGCTCTCTGTTGGCATTGGAGCTCAGTTCCTGTCACTCCTCCCGATGCTGTTAGTGTGTGTTAATAGCAGTGCTCTATTAAACACTACATCTAAATTGTATAAATTAAGGTGGCAATAGAAGTCTTCAAGCGAAGGCAGAGGGAAGAATTGAAGTATTGTAATAGAGGGCTGCAATTATGTAACTGGATTCTCTTTCTCTCTGGGTAGCAAGCTCCTTTAATTGCTGTAACAAAGCTACTCCTTCAGTTTTCTGGGACTCTTCCAGGAAGTGATCATTGCAGCAGATTTTTTTCACTCCACAGCAGAGCTAAAAATGTGTAGTTTCACTGTTTCAAAACATGCTTGGTAGTATCACTCAAGACTTATAGTGCTGTAAAAGGATTTAGGAAACTTAATGGTGCTCAGCAGGCTTGATTGGAGGCACTCCTTGCCATTAAGAAGCTTATTTCCACGAAGTTTTAATGTGCTGGGGTAAGAGCTGCTGCAAGGTGAGCAGCTGTGTCCTTCTTGGTGCAATCACCTGGATCCCCAGGTAACATGTGCCTCCCCAGCCCTTGAGTGGGGAACGGGAATGAGGGCTGTGGTGACCAGAGCAGGACTTTCATGGTGCTCCTTTTCCAGGGCTTGAAGGAAAACTGCGGTGCTGGAATCGTCAAATCCCAGTTTTTTAGGATAATATGAATTGTGCTGGAAACCTCCCAGTGCTGAACACCTCACTGGAAAGGCCATGTCAGATCTAACGGCTGCAGTGGCTGGTACAAAGCACTTTGAGAGCGAAGTGGGCTGCACACCTCACTCCAGAACAGCACTTCCCAGTTTCCTACAAGTCCTGGGCTGCAGTAGCATGCTGGTTTTGGCATCTGCGTTGTGGTTCCTGGGTGAGGAGGGGGCAGGAAAAGGAGGGCTTTGCCAAGCTCTGGCTCTCTGGTGGGACTTGCCCTGTTTCCAGGCTGCGGTGTGGTGTTAACCTGCTTCTGGCTTGTCAGACTGGCTCTGTCCTGTGGGAGCAGCTGAAGGCTGGATTTCATGGCGGAGCGGCAGGGAGTTGAGGGGATGATGACGGCTGAATGTGGAATAATGCTTCTTCCAGGCTAAACTAGCAGCAGGAACTGTGACACCTGGGATGGGGTAGAATAAAAGCACTGCTGCTCTGAATGTGCTTCCTGAGCCTCTGTGCCAGTGACAGACAGTCTGGGATCTGTTGCTTGCAAGGCTCTGAGCGGAGGATGTTCCAAAACACTGGTACACCTGGAAGGCAAACTTGGCTGTAGCCTGTTAATGTACAGGAGGGCTGTGGCTCTCTGCAGATCCCGTCTCCTCCCACACATAAGCTTTTCCTGCGTGTGGTTAATGCAGGTGGTGGTGCTGGAGTGTCTCTGATCTAACCTCCAGCCAGTACTGGTGCTCTGGCTGTGAGGGGCACCTTGGCCTGGGGGTGCTGTAGGCAACCCCGATAAACTCACTCTGGCCATAACAGGGGTTTGTAGTATCGGCTTGTGACGCAGCCTGCACGGAAAGGACAACCTCTAATGCACAGGAAGCATCTCCTGTTTGGGAAGGGATTAAAGGAATCTATGTTCTGCCTTAGGTTCACGATGTCTGACAGAAAGGCCGTGATCAAGAATGCGGACATGTCCGAGGACATGCAGCAGGATGCTGTAGACTGTGCTACACAGGCCATGGAGAAGTACAACATAGAAAAGGACATTGCAGCATATATCAAGAAGGTAACTCCGGGATGAGGGTGCTGTGCTGGCTGCGACTTCCCAAAGCTCCCGAGTCTGTCAGGAGCTGAGTGGCTGAGGCTTCATGCTTGCGTGCTGGGAGGGAGAAGATACTTGGCTTCTTGGCTGCTTTACTGCTGTTTTCAAGAGGATGGAGTGACTTCTCCAAGGTCAGGGGAGGGATATGGCAGAGCTCTGGCAGGCTCTGAGCAAACTGCAAGTGCTGTCCCTCAGGATTTGCCAGCCTGGAAAGGGCTGGCTGCTGCCTCTGCTTAGGACTTGCTCCACAGAGCTGCAGCACCAGTGCAGGTGGGATCATCCTGATGTTTCACTTGGTGGGCAGCAGTGCACGTGTGGTTCTGGGATGGGTGCTGTGCAGGAGGATGGGCCTTGTGCTGGGGCTGTGGAAGCGGCTTTGATAGAAACAGTGCAAGCAGCTGCCCTGGCTGGTGAAGAGGTTGTCTCCCCATTTGCAGGAGCCTGTTAATTAAGTCTTATGCTTGATGGTACCTGGGGAGCTGTTGGTTCCCCTTGTAGCAGCTTCTCAGAATGGTCAGGCAAAGTGCTTCTAGAGGAGGGAAATGTGACTTCACAGGCAGTGGAGTCCTGGCACTTCGGCTGGTGTTTGGGCCTTACTTGTAATCTAAGCTTGAAGGCAAAGGACTAAAAGGTGTCTCCTGTCTTCTCAGATCTCTTTGAGGCATGACTTAGCTCTAAGTGCTTGGGGCAATGCAGCCTGTAAAGGGAGGGAGTGCAACAGAAGGCATCCAAAAAGAAGTTGGCCTTTATTTCATGAGTGTGTTGGGAGGAGGGAAGCAATTTGATGCACCTTCATGACCTGGCAAGAAAGCCTTTTCCTTACTTCAAAGGTTACCTGCAAAGAGCTCAAACTCTTCTGCTGTCTGAGAACTAGAACTGGCTTTAATCTTGGATGTTGAGTCTGTTCTTCTGGCTCTGTCTCAGGGGAGGGGAGGGTGTTCTTGGGTGTGTTAATCAGAGGGAGGAAAATGGTCTTTATCCTGCATGCTAAGTAGGAGAAGATTCTTGAGCCAGCAGTCAGCTTCCTCACTTCTGACCTCTTGTCAGAGGGTCTCTGTGCTCTCTGGCCTGTGAATCTGCCTGCTTATTTTCAATGTGGATTTTCTCCCCTTTGTGTACAAAAGTCCCAAATAGCAGAAGCCAGGCTTTTCCTCCTTCCTTTTTTTTTTAGGTGACCTTTAAGCTCAGATGCCTTGCTAGAGCAGACATGCCAAAACCTTTTTTCATTTTTTGTGAGTGGGTTTGGAATGGGAGAGGAGAATTGTTCCCCTGATTAGCCTACACACAGGGCTGTACCAAGGAGAGCTCTTGCATCTGCTCTTCTTGCCCAGGGCTGATGGTGCTCCAAGGCTCAGAAGATGTTTTGCTTGTGTTGAATCCTTCAAACAATCCAGTGCAGAGGTTTGGTTGCTTAATTTAATAGTGTCTTGCAGTGGGGAATCTCAAGATGCTGCAGGTGGGAGGAGAGGTGATAGTGTGTGAACAGAACCAGCTCGGAATTTGTGCTTAGAACTATTTTCATGTGGGCTTTCTTGGCCTTAATGCCTCTCTTCTCTTTCTTCAGGAATTTGACAAGAAATACAACCCAACTTGGCACTGCATTGTTGGCAGAAACTTTGGCAGCTATGTAACACACGAGACAAAGCACTTCATCTATTTTTACTTGGGTCAGGTTGCAATTCTTCTCTTCAAGTCTGGATAGGAAGTAGGAGCGATTGAAATTTGGACTGTAATGCACTGATGGCTGAAGCCACGACTCCCTCTAACATGGCTATGCCGCTGCATGGACTGTATACTATATTTAATGTGTATATGTTGCAGTAAAAATCTACTTCTGTTTAGTTGCCTGGGAAGAAGGCGGCATTTTTTTGTTACTGCTTTTTTTGGTTGTATTGCACTAGGAAACCTGTAAATGCTTAAACAATGGCCTTTACGTGGGAAGAAATAAAACTATTCCACAACAGCTCCCTCACTGGTAACTCCTTCTTTGAGGCTGGGAAAACTTCTTTGGGCAGGCCAAAAGCCCCTGACTTCCTTACTGAGTCCTGTTAGACTGTTAATCTTGCAAAGAGGAGCAAAGCCAGTGTGAGCCTCTGTCCCACCCTGCAGACTGTAGAGAGCTGGCTCTCCCAGTACCCTCGGGGCAGGTCTTAGACCTTTCCTGAAAGCTGGTGGGGTGGCTCTGGGTGACGTGGCTTCCACACCCAAGGTGAACTCCACCTTTGACTGTGATACAGGCTTGCAGCTGGCACCCCTCGGTGTTCTTGCTCAGTGCCCTTCGCTGTATTTTTGGCTCTGCTGAAACATTGACCTAGACTTGAGTAAGCAACTCAGCCTGGTCTGGAAGGCTTCAAAAACAGCCTCTGAGTTCCTGCTTGTTGCAGAAAGCAGCATCCTGTGGCTGAAGTCTTTAGACCTTGATACTGAGCTCTAAAGCCACGTGGCCTGGCCCCGCAACGGAGTGGGATATCAAATTGGTGACTACTGACAACAGCTCTATTCGGCATGTTTGTAGCCAGTTGTCTCAACACTGCCTTAACTTGATGCTCTCCTTAAAGCAAGCTAGTCGTGTGGAAGACTTGTAAGTGGCCACTGTCTCTTTTTTTCCTTTTTTTTTTTTTTTTCTTTTATTTTATTTTCTGTAGCTAATAAGCTATTTCCGGAGGATTGTCCTCCATGTTCTGATATCTGCTTTTGTTCTTAAAGCACAGTACCAAGAAGTTAAATTTACATGTGATGTTTGTGTGAAGGAAACTCATGTGACATCTGCTTCAAAGGCAGACAAATGTCTTGGTCTCCAATAGGTTCAGCAGTGATGTTGTCTTAGTACGTACTGACTCGGGATTACGCTGCAGGAAGTTCTGATCTGGGTGTGGAGAAATGCTGTGTGATGGCAAGTAAATCCTTGGTGCTTGTTATAAGCTCTGATTATTGGTTTGCTGACTAATGCATTGGCAATACCACTGGGCTGGTGAGCCCAGCTTGTGTCTCTGAGATTAATTTGCTGTTGGGAATAAATCATTGCTGGGGGCAAAGGGCAGAGTGAAGGGAGCTCTTTGTGAAATGATTTGGTGACCCAGGTTGATGACTTCCTGAAGTAAAAGTCCTTCTTGTCTCTGTGCAAAATCCAAAGTATGCCTAATTTTGTATTATGGATAGAACAAAGTTGTAACTAGAAAGAATGTAGCTGTCATAAGTTCATGTTGATGGAAATGTCTGCACTTGGGGTAATGTGCCTTGGACTCTCTGGGGCACTCGTGTGGTCTTGTCTCTTCAGAACTCCACTCTGGGTCTGAAAGGAGAACGTTTTGGGTTTGTTTTTTTCCAAGCATGAGTCTAATGTGAGTCTGTTCACGGTCTCTCGTGGAGCAAGATCTGTTCCCTTCATAACTGCAATTGCTCAAATACCATTTTTTTTTTTTCAAACATTAAAGGTGAATTGACACATTTAAACAGCCTCTGGTTTCTTCTTCCTTACCAGCTGTCCTGAGCAAAGCCTGTCCTTGTCCAGAGAGGGTGAGCAGCAATTTCTCTGCCTTGGAAGATGCTGATGACCCAAAGAAGGCAGGGTCAGGGAGGGAAAAATGACCGGAGGAGCTTAGGTGGCCCCTCTGTGCTGGTGCTGACCTCCAGCTCTACTCAAAGGCTGAGCCAGAGGGAGGGATTGAGGGAATTGTGTCCTGCTGCACCCTGAGGGGATGCTCTGTGCTGAGTAACCTGGATCTGAATGGGTTGGAGCTGACCTCTTAATGGATTCAGGCAGCCAGGGGCTGGTACAGCAGCTGGTGTCCTGGCTCCTGCACAGGAAGGTGTCTCCCTGCTTCCCACGAAAGTAGGTTTTCCCTTCAGGCCTCCTCCCTGTGCTGGAGAGAAAGCTGAGAGCTGCATCTGATGTGTTTAATGCCTCTCACAGTGTGGGGGCTGCAGGCTTACCCTTAAACAACCCCCTCAGCTTGTTATCTTGCTCCTGATGCAACCTAAATTTGGGGTTGTGGCCTCCGTGATATTCTGGAAAAGCTGTGGGCTCTTCCCAAGCACAGCAGTGTAACAGCTCTGCTGTGGCACAGTAACAGCAGCGTGAGCAGCGTGACTCACGCCGAGCCCCTCCACGCAGGCAGCAGCACGGCTGTTACACACGGGCCATCTGCTCCAGCCTGCACCTGCCACTGCCCCAGAGCAGGGGTGGTTTCTACTTTAGGGGAGCTGGCAGTGATGCTCTTTTCTCAGCAGCCCCAGCCTTTTAGCTGGAAGTGGAATTGCTGGGCTTGAGTGCCAGCTGGGCTGTGCTGGGGCTCTGCATTCCAGGCCTGGCTCGGGCTGGGTCAGTACTGTGGCTCCAAGGAAATGTGCAGCCATGTGGGGCTGGGCTAGTCGAGCTCCCTTGGTATACAGGGCCCTTTGACAAAGCAAGAGGCAGAGAAACTGGCTCCTGAACCCCAGCTGCAGCACAGGAGGCTGCTGATCCAAACCTGCTGTGAAACACTTCTCCAGCCTGAGTTTCAGCTGGGAAATCTCCATTCCAGCCATGTATCCAGGGGCTGTGGTACTGCTGAAAATCGGTCCTTGGTGGGATGGGGAGGCCCTGCCAGGGCTGGAGGGATGGTGTGCCCTGGAGCTGACACACACAAGTACAAAGTGGGCTTGGTGCTTCCTTGGATGTGTCACTGCAGTAGGAATCCTGCTTCAGGCTGAGGAAAAGGAGCTGTAGCTCACATTCAGGAACTAGGCAGTGAAACAGAGCAGTCTTTCCCCTAAACCATCTTCCTTGTAGCACTGGGGTCCTGGAAGACACAAACTGCCTAAATTTGAGCAGTGCTTCCCTCTACACAGCTGAGAGCAGGGGGAGGTTTGAACATGGAGCTGTGTCCCGCTTCCCTCCCCTCCCGCTCCCCAGCAGCTGACAAGGCTCTTGGCTTTGACTTTTTCCATTGCTGGGTTCCACTTTGTCTCCAGTTTCCACCAGGCACAGGTGTCCTGGATGATGCCTCGGAGCATTAACTGTTTCTGTGCTGGAGAGACCAAGGGCCTGTTCCCAGGATGGCTGCTCAGTTTCAAGCTATTTGGAAACATCTGGATCTGGGACAGCGAGTGGAAGGTATGTATCTGCAGGGGGAACATCTGGAGGAAGAAACTGCTTCCAGATGTGTTTGGGCAAAAATGCTATTGAAATGTAAACTCAGTTTATGTTGTCCTGCCTCACAAGCGCTCAGAAAGTGCCTGGGTGCAGAGGACTCTGAGGCTGCTGCTGTGGGTGAGCTCTGGGTGCAGATGTGCCTGCAGATGTGCAGTTGCTGCAGGGAACAGTGTGGTTCGTGGCTGGCGAGAGAGAGTGTCACATTGTTTTCTCTCTTACCAGCCAAGTCATTCAATCTCTCATGCAGAGTATTTCTTCCAGATGTGGAAGTGCCTTATAAAAGCAGCGCTGTGTGGCACTGGAGAGCAGAGAGGCTGGGGTTGGGGAGCTGTGCTCTGTGGGCATCGCTACTAGACACTGCCTGGGCTTCACTCTTCTGCAGAGTGAGCATGGTGCAAAGCCATGGGAGAAGGTGTCAGCCTTGCTCCCTGCCTGCCTGGCACAATGTTCTTCCCCGTCTCTGTGACCACCTGGGACTCTGGGAAGGGACAAGTGGCAGCACAGGCCTGGGAGTTGCTCCTGTGGGAACACCCAGGCTGCAGCTCAGTGCTGTCCTTCCCTCCCAAGCAGCCTGCAGCATTGCATTGCAGTGTTACGCTCCGGGCACGTGGAAGCAGAGCCTGTCGCTGGAAAGCCCAGTACCCAGTGGACCTGTTCCTTCTCCCAGTGCTTTTGCAGGCGATTAGTGATGAAGAGAGAGAACATGGAAATCATTTTTATTTCACTTTGAGCCTGTGCTGGGTAAATCCTGAGGAGGACGGTGGCACACAGTGAAGGAAGCAGGGCAGTGCCATCCCTGCCCACCCGAGGTTTCCCTCCTTTGTTCTATTTATTGAGCAAGGATCCTGACACCCTTTCCCAGACGGTGACTCACAGCAGCTCTGTCTGTGCAGAAGCCATGTGTCTTGGAGCACTTTATAGATACAGGAGCTGCAGGAGCCTCGCAGGAGCCAACTGTGTTTATTAAAAGATGATCAGATGTTTCCTTCCTTAAGGCAGTGTCTAGCTGAGGCTGAGTAATAACTCATTACCAACGAGACAAATAACTGCTTATCATCAGGTCAGTGCCTTTGCCAGCCCTTCTGATTGTGGTGGCAGGTGCTCTGAGTACTGGTGGGCTCAGCACCCAGAATAGGGGGTAAGAAGACCCCACTCCAGTTCCTGTCCCTTCCCCTGTGGCAGCCTGAGCTGCTGCTCAGCAGGCTTTGGCCCTGGGTTAAGCTCAAGGAACAGCTTTATCCAGGCCTGGTGCAGCATGTTCCCTACTGCCCGTGGACTCAGGCTGCTGTAGTGGCCTTTGCAGGCCATGTTGTTCCGTCCTGGTGGTGGGGACTTGGAGCCAGTGTGCCAGAGCTCCTTGTGGCCCGACAGAAAAATCAGCAGTGGGCCAGGGCAGTGCTGGACAGGCATCCCAGGAGCGCTGTGGGGCCATGGGTGAGGTGGGAGGCTATGATCCCCCATGTCCCCACATGCCCCATGCTGACAGGGCTGGGCTGGGGAGAGGCAGAGCAGGGCCGGCTCTCGTTCCTGGGGCCGGGACGCTCTTGGGCTGGCTCAGAGGCTTTCCTCAGACGCCATCCTCTGGTGCAGCCGCCGCGGTCCTTCCCTGCCAGATGCCATGGCATCTCTCCATGTCCTTTGTTCCCTCCCTTGCTAACGCCTCTCCCATGATTTATGGCCGTTGCGGAGCAGCCTGGCTGCAGCCCGGCTGCTTGTCCAGACCCCTGGGCTCCGTGCCCTCGCTCCCAGCCTGGGGCAGGGAGGCTCCTGGGGAGCGCTCTGACCCCCCGGCATTCGGGCCCCCTTGCATTTAACCATGTGCACGGCCTTTTCTTTCACGTCCTTCCAGCCCGGCTGTGAATGAAGTGCTTTCAGGGGGAGGAGATTGTTGGGAGCCCAGCTCTGCCTGTGCATTGGTAGCAGCCCGTAAAAGCATCCCAGGAATTCGCCTCGGCGGCCCTGTGCGGGGTGAGCCAGTGAAAGACGCCCTTTGTTCCTGCAGCCGAGTCCCACACACCCTCCGACCGGGGCTGGAATCTGCAGCGCTGGACGTGTGCTCCCACTGCCTGCCACGCTGCACTGAGGCCCTCGGGAAGAGGTTTTCCCACGTTTTACCCTGGCCAGGGTGAGCAGGGCACTGGAGAAAGGCTTCCCCTGGCTGTACTGGTTGAGCCAGGCGTGTGTGACCCCAGCCTCAGCCCCGTGCTGCCTAAGCTGAGTCAGAGGGATGGAAATCCCTTCTTGCAGGGCTCCCTTTCCCCGCAGGGTTTGATTACAGGTTTGGGGTGTGATCTCCCGCCCATCCCGCGCAGATTGCCGCTGCTCGCCCGCTGCCTGCCCGGCTACCGGGGCCGCTCCGGCGGGGAGGGCCGGGGGCTGACACGGAGCCAGGCCGGGCCTCGCCGCAGCCTGCACACAGCCGGCTGGCACCCGGCCCAGAACATGGCTCTGGAAAAAAATAAATGCCTTTGTTGTTGTTGAGGAAAGCCCAGAACGCTCCGACAAGGACACAACCTCTTCCTAAAGCTGGGTTTCAAAGCCCTGCTTTCTCAGAGGGTTCAAAGTGACCTGGCCAAAAGCATCTGCTGCTCCGTGGGTCAGCCTGGATGGAGGAAATCCTGACCCATGTTGCAAGGGCTCCCTCTGAAACCATGGGGGACCGAGGGGTGGGCACCCATGAGGCCCCTTCCACAGGCTGCCCACCCAGGGGTGCTGGGGGGGAGCCCCTGGAACTTTTCTGTGCTGTCATTAGCAGAAGAAAAGCTTTGGGTGACTCAGCAAGTGCGTGCCAGACCAGGGCTCGGACACTGCCTCCATCCTCCAGCAAGACTGACACATGCAGTTCAGACAGAGCCTGGGCTGGCTAAAGATACCGTGGTACTTAAATATTTTATAGAAAATCATTAAGCAATTAAATCTGGTGGATCTCACATCATACAAAAAGCAGCTTGAAGCCTGTGCAGTAAACAGGGCAACGCTTCCTGCTCGTTTGGGATGTCTTCTTGGAGTCTTAACTACAATCCTTGCTTCAAAATAACTATAATTATCTCTTAATTGCCATTATTGTTTAACATTTTTAGCATTTGCAAGTGCAAACTGTTACAGTTTTCCATGCAGATACAATCAGTAGCCAGGGCTCACAATGAAAGCAATTAAAATCCTGTGATTATCACAAGGCTGCGTGTCTCTACACCAGCTTCAATCTGCATCACTTGCCAAGATGTAGGCTAGAAACTCAGACAAATTTAGCATTTATTTAGTAACCCAGCAAAGCTACTACCTCTTGCTGCCTCCAATGATTTGCATCTACGGCACTTTTTGGAAGGACAGGGGAGGGGAGGGGAAAGAAAGCAGTTTCTAGAATACATCCCAGGAGAATATACAGCAAGAAAAATTATGCACATGAATTATGCATCTGAATTATGATTTCACTCCTATTTTTGTCCGGATTAGCTCATGTTTGGTGTGCATCCCTGGCAGGGTGCTAGCAGAGCGCGCTCCAGCTCCCAGCAGGTCACTGCAGCTCTGGGTCCCGTGGTCCCTGTTCCAATGGCAGCCGCTTCCCAAGGGCTCACGGAGCTTCCTGGGGATCCAGCCCCCCGGCAACGATGGAAGCCCCTGCTCCTGCACCCCTCTCGGGCTGGGTGGGTCGCTTTTCTTTGTTAATTGAATGCCTCTGTTCTGTAAACACAATGGATAAAAACAGATTTGGGTGTACGCTAAAAAAGCAGGTCTGCGCTATTTTGTACAGAGGGGGAGGTGTTTGCAGGCTGTGCTGCCACCAGCCAGGCTTCAACAGTGTCCCCCAGGTCCCCACCATCTCCTGGGGAAGGCACACATGGAAACATCTCAGCCTCTGCCAGCTCTGGGGAGATAAGCCCAGGAGAGAAGTGCAAGGGGAAGGCAGTAGCAGGGCTTCCAAAATCTCACCAGATGTGACTGCAATCCCAGCTCACAGTCAAGTAAAGCCAGCAATCCTTCCAGGAAAAACTGCTTGGGAATCCTCAGCCCCCTTCCCAGGAGGGCTGGTGACCCCAGGCCATGGATGTTTCCATGTGTAAGGAATTTCAATGGCCCTCATTGCAGGAGGGAATTATCCTCACTGGCTAAGTCAGCAGGGCACCTGCACCCAGGTGTGGGGTCCCGGCTGGGGGTGGGTGTGAGCACAGGGCACCTTCCTGTGATGGGGCCATGTGTGTAGGGAGGCTTGAGGGGCTGTGAATGCTCCCTGGCCCCGGTTCTTCCGTCACCAAACTGCACATACCATCTCTGCTGTTGCCTTGGATTAACATATCTGACATCCCAGCAGTTGTTTGCATGAGAAAATGAGATTAGGAAAGTATTTCAAGTATTTGTGTCTGTTGTTCAGTGGCAAACAAGGCTGGAGCCAGTGCTGTTTGTCCCGTCAGCTGGCCCAAAGCTTGGGAAAACAGCCAGGAAGGCAGTGGGAGACACCCAGCTAAGTACCAGGGGCTGAATTTGCACATACTTTTGGAGAATGGGAAATGTGGAGCATGGTGCAGGCAGAGGCACCGGCTGAACCCCCCTGCCAGGGATGGGGTACCTGCGTGTGCACCTTTGTGGGTACCCCAGGGCCTCCCTGGGACACCTCAGAGGATTGGGATTTTTCTACATTCAGGTGTTTCCCATCTGCTTTGAAATCCAGCTGGTAGGGAGTAAAAAGTCAGTGAATTTAGGCAGTCACAGGAAAGAGGAGCAAAGGCAGAATTAATGGAAAGAGGCATCTTGGAAAGTCTGGGCTTGAAACCCCTGGAACTGCCCACTGAGTTTTGGGCCAGTTGTGCTCCCAGAGTGGTCAGGTTAAGATGAACTCTCCAGTTTGCCTTTTGGAGAAAGGACACAGCTGGTGAGTGAGAGAGGTAAGGAGGAGGCCAGGAGAGCTGCAGCAGCTCCAGGTCACCATGTTTTCAGGCTCAGCAGGGCCCTGCCACTTCCTGGAGCTGTCCTGTGGTTCCTGTTCAGTTTGGCTTCCCTGTGGCAACTGTCACCATCCCTGCATTTTCAAACCACCTGCCTGAATTTCAGGGAAGTCATCCATATATTCAACAGGAATATCAATTTCCAGGAGCTCTGGAGGACCCTGAGATCAGAGCAGCTACTACAAGGATTGTGCTGAGCTGTGCTCACCCCACCAGAGCTGGAATTCCTCTTGGACAGGGTGTCTGCTGGGGGTGCAGGGAGCTGGGGGTTGTTTAAACTTCTCCTGGTCTTCCTCAGGGGCTCAGGTGTCCTGGGGTGGGCCCCCATCCCAGCTACTGGGATCCAGCCCAAGCGATGCAGCCCAGGGTGGACATTTTCTCCATGTTTTTATGCCAGAAGTGGCTCCTGAAATCAATAGAGAAGGAGATTCCTCTGCAGCCTAGGGAACCACCCTGTCCACATTCTTCCCTGAGGCCTTCAAAGGCGCTGAGGAATCTAATTCCCACTAATTTGCTTTGAAAACACCAACTTAAAATTGTAATTACGGCCTGGTGTCTTGCTGCGGAGGGAAGACCCCAGCAGACTGCAGCTTCCTTGCTTCCCTAAGACATCCGTTTTGATGATTTATTAAGACTTACATTTTTAACAATATGATGTTGGTTAATGTTGGAAGATGTTCCTACAATTAATGAAAATTTCATAGACTGACTGGAGAAGAAAGAGACCATTTTATGTCCCCTACCAGATGGCCTAGACCAGCTGCTCACTTTTTTCTTTGAACTGTGATTCTAATGACTTCTCTGTCCTTTGAAGTCTGCTTAGAGCTGCTGAACCAGATGGATTTGCATGATAGTAGCACTGCACGTTTAACAGTGGAGGACTTGTGCTATTTTCCCTCCTGGCCACTGCTGAATGCTGCAGTTGGGGGATTTGGAGGGGTGAGTAAACCCGGAACATTGCCAGGTACTGGCAAAAAATGTCTTCGTGTAACATTACTGGCTTCAGTGGAGTTATTCCCCAAACCCACAGTGTCCTTACCCTGCTCTCAGCTGGTTTTGTTGCTTTACAACCCATGGGACACTGTCAGCCGTGGATTTATTGGGGCCTCACAAAGCGGGGACTGCTGTCAGAATGCACATTTCAGCACCATTTTAAAAAGGAAAAGAAGAAAGAGCGAGCTTTAAATATGTATTAAGAAGTTTTTAAAATAATAAATCACAAAATAAAACGGTAACAAAAGAAACAAAACTTAAAAAGGTCCCTGAGTGTGAGTTTGGTATGAATTTATGCAGAGTAGAGAAGTTGGGGAGGCAACACTGACATTCCTGGGCTTGAAATCTCAAATCAATAGTGAAGGTGGCCACATCACTTTCTTATGCTGCCTCTCAGAGCACTCACAGGATCTCAAGCAGCTGCTCTCCCTGGAGCAATGTCCGGGCTGGGCTGGCACAGAGCTCTCTAAAATCTCTCAGGACTCTGATGATCCTTGTGGGTCCCTTCCAACTCAGGATATTCTGTCATTCTATGATAATCATCCCTGCACAATAATAACGTGCCTGGGGCTGTCTCTGCACTGTGTTTCCATGTGCCTGCCTCAGAGGCCTTCAGGGACTTTTGAGGAACAAACAGCACAGGATAAATGGAACGATAAAGGGAAGGAGCAGAGCAATTACCCATAACCAGCCAGCCCAGGGCACAGAAGGATGCCAAGGCCATGGCACTGGTGACACAGAACGTCCTTTTCTTACTCAAGGTGGTCAGTGTGATAAGGAAATGGAAGGAAGGTAAACCAGAGGTAAGGCTTTGCCTGGATGTGACATGGAAGGAAAAGGCACCGTGTCCTGGCCCTGGAGCCCTCCTGTTCCTTCCCAGGTGATGTGGATGCAGTGTTGGCAGCAGTCCATGTACATACAGCGAGGCAGGAACACTTGGCTCAGCCCCGTTCGAGTGAATGTCCCCATCAACCAGGCCTTTCCAGTCCTTGGCTGCTCTTCCCAGATGCTGCTCACAGGGAAAGGCAGGAGCCTAGCTTCATTTGATGTTACCTGTCAGCGAGATGTTCATGCCGGTGAGCTGAAGATCCCATCTGATTAATGACCTTAAGGGGAGTGGGTTCCTGTTCACAACCAGTGGTCCAGTGTCCCCAGCGCTCCCAGTGTCCCCAGTGCTGCACGATGGCAGTCCTGTGTCTGGCCTGAGCTGGGTTCGCTCAGAGCTGGGACGGGGCTGCGGGACAGGAGCAGCACAGCAGCCCTGATTTCGGGTTACAGCCAGGGGAGGTTCAGACGGGATACCGGGAAAATTTATTCACGGAACAGGTTGTCCAGCCCTGGCACAGCCGCCCAGGGCAGTGGTGGAGTCCCCATCCCTGGGGGAATTTAAAAGCCACGTGGATGTGGCACTTGGGGACACGGCTCAGTGGCGGCCTTGGCAGCGCCGGGTCGCTCTCGGGGGGCGTTTTCACCCTGGGTGACTCTGCTGTTGAACATTTGCTGTTGTTTCCAACAGCCCGGGCCCGCTGCCGGGGCCGTGTCCCACAGGCGGGCGGGCACCGCCACCTGCCGCGGGCCCTGCCCTGCCCGCCCCGGCCCTCAGCACTGCCGGGCCCGCCCGGCCGCCGTAGCCGCGGCCGCCCCGGAAGGGCTCCGGTTGCCATAGCGGCGCGGGCGGGGCGGCGAGACATGGCGGCGGCGGCGGGGCCGGGGCCGGGGCCGGGGCCGGGGCAGCCGGCGGAGCCGGGCCCGGCCGGGTCGCTGCGGCGCTGCCTGGCGCGGCTCGGCGCGCTGCGGGCCCGGCCCGACGGCGGCCGCCGCACGGAGCTGCACCTGCTCTTCGACCAGCTCATCTCGGAGAGCTGCGGGCCCGAGCCCGCGGCCGCGCCGGGCCCGCAGGTACCGCGGGGATGGGGGCTCCGGCGGCTCCGGGGCTGCCGCCGCCCGCACGGCGCGGGGCTGTGCCCGCGTGGGAGGAGGAGGAGGAGGCGGCCTCGGCCGTGCCCGTGCCCGTCTCGCAGCGCACGCGTGGCGGGTGTGAGCGGGTGCCGGTGTGGGGGACACGCGGGGTCGGTGCTTTTCCCGCTGTGCCCACCCCCGGGCAGCATGTTCCCGCACACCTTCCACGCTCTTCCGCCCACGCCCGGGTCCCTTCTCCGGCTCCTTGGTGACTGAGCTCTGCTGCCCTGTGCCAAAGCGCTGCCGGGTGGAGGTGGTGGGTGACACCAATAGGTGGGACTGTGGCAATTTTCATAGTCTGATGTTGAAAAAATAGTAATTTTTTAAACTTTAAAGCAAGCCATTCAAAGCTGAGCACTCTAGATGTGCAGTATAGATGCTGCTCCATTGGCAACACACAGTACTTCATTATTACACTGGCTTGTTTTCATTTTATTTCCAAAGCAGGCTTACTTTGCACTTTGGAATTAACTGATTTCTGGGCAATCCTCTTCTGTTCCTTGATCTAACTTAATATTTTCCTTGAGCCGTTATTATTGTCTTTGTAGTCCCTAAATAATAAACGGAGGCTTTCTCTTCCAGGATGTTTGTGCTGTGCTTGTTGAAGCCTGTCAGTTGGTTCCCCTTGATCAGGAACATCTTGTCAGCAAAGTCTGTCAGCTTATCCATCACTTACTCAACAGATATCAGGTAGGAAGAGTTTGGCCATGTCCCTCCTGTTCCTCACTAAGCCAGGGGAGCTCTGTCGTTTCCAGGGCTGTGGAGCCGACCTTCAGGCAAAGTTTCTTGGATTTTCACAGTATTAGTTATTTTTGGGCAGCTGAGGCTATGATCTGGTTCTAGCATGGTTCCTCATAAAACCAGCTCTCAGTCAGAAGTGATTCACCATGGGAAGTACTCTTGATTTTAGGACACTTGTGCAGATGTATCCATTTTTTGTCAGCTGATTCTCTGCTGGTGTGTGATTTTAACAGCCAGATCACCCGAATCTGACCAATAGCTCTGGGTTTATTGACTGCAGCAGTACATGATGATGTTTACCTTGGCCTTTTCTGTTATGACAGGTGATGGTTGATGAGCAGAACTTGAATTTCCTTCTCTCCTACTGCATCTCTGCTCTGAGGCAGTGCAGCTCCTGGACACATGTTGAAATTCTGCAAGCCTTAGCAGCTCTTGTTTACAATAATGGGCCTAAGTGTCAGAAGGTGAGCTTACAAACTAAGGGAAAGTAACAACAAAAATATTTGTACTGCTGCTGTTTCTACTTTATTTTTTTTCCTGAAAGAAAGAATAAAAAGTTCTCAAGTTGTGTTACCTTTAGTGCTAAGATTAGATCCCATTTAAATAGTGGCTGATATTTATGGGAAAGTTGAATTTCAGTTGTGTGTATTAATAATTATTATTCCCATGTGGAATACTCTGTACCTGCAGGCTGCAGCTGTAGTGATCACCATTAAAGAAGGGCACAGGCTTAGCCTGCAGACCAACCACCCTGTGCCTCAGGCAGGAAGAACATGGGGAGCTTCAAATTGCACATAACTCCACAGGCTCCATTGAGGATCCTGAAATCCATCCTGTAACCAGATCAGGGCTTTAGCTCAGCGCCATTTCAAAGCAGAGGCTCTCGGGTATCGATCCTGTGTGCAGCTCCTTGTTGCTGCAGCTGACAGTGTTTGAAATGCTGAATCCTCCTGCTGTCACCAGCTCGTGGCAGCTTGCAAAGCAGTCTCTGCTGTTGGGCTGAGCATGGGGGGGTGATGCTCACAGTTTGGGAGCTGCCAGCTTGTGTGGGCTTGTAGCCCATGTAGTGGCAGCAGTTTGGTGCAGCAGTTGTTCCTAGCTTAGCTTCATGTCTGGGAAGAGACCATAAACTGGGACTCAGCTGAGCTCAACCCTGTCCTTTCCTAATACAGAATAAGAGGACTTAAGGAATTAAGATTTTTTATGTTGTTTTTTATAAACATAATCTGTCTCTGGGATCTGAAATTGCAGCTGACAATTTTTAGGGTTTGTTTTATTTCTCATTATCCTGCTTTGATTTTTGACTGGTAATAAATCCAACTACTTTCACTAATTCAAGTCAGCTGTGCCCGTGATGGTTATCAGTGAGTGACCTCTCCTTGTCCTTATCTCAGCTCATGAGCCTTTCCTTATATTTTCTCTGCCCTGCCCATCTGAGGAGCAGTTTTGGTGGGCACCTGGTGTCCAGCCAGGCTCCAGCCACTTCCCAAACACAAGAACCAGGAGGCTGAGGGAGGAGCACTGACCCCTAATGACTTTTAGTGGTTTGTTTCAGTATCTCCCGGACCTGCTGGGCAAGGCTGGGCTCCTGCTGCAGTTCAGTGACCCTGCCCAGCCAGACGTGGAGCTCAGGAGGGCGGCTGTGCGCAGCATGGCAAACCTGTGTCTCAGGTGTGTACCAGCCTTTGCAGGTGCTTTAGAGAATGTGTGTCTGCCAGCACGGGGCCAGCAAGGTGTAGGTCCATGAATTTGAAATGCAGAGCTTTAGTGTTCCAAGATATCTGTGCATAAAACCATAAACTCTCAGTCTTCCAGAAATAATGTTACGGGGGTTAGTGGAGGGAGGAAATGAAAAGCTGTTGTGCTGTCTAATTTTTTGTGCAGAAGGTTTCCTTTTGTTCTCTGTATGGTAGAACTGGCCCCTTTCAATCAGCCATCCATCTATCTGGGGCTCTTCAGGCTGACAGAGGGCTTGGGTGGGACTTTGTGTAACTTTATGAACCTGTAAACCAACCTTGTGTCTCCTCCTGGTCTAATTTTAGTGTCCCTGGACAGCCATACCTGGATGAGTCCTACAGAAGTGTCTGTTTTCAAACTTTCCTAAGTGTTCTGCAGTCTTCAAAAACCTCTGATGTGGATGACATCACGTTTTGCATGGTAAGTGTCAGTCTAATTGTCTAAAATACTCTAATTAGGAGATGGAGCTGCTGGAATATGTGGAATTTGGAATGTTGTCAACTGAGATTTTGCTTTAACAGTTTACAATTTATCATATTACTGTCCCAGTTGAGCAAAACTGTAATTGCCTAGAAAGTTGCTCGGAAGATGTGAACCTGCAGCGTTTTGGGAAGGAAAAGTAAGTAATTCTTTGTTTTCAGTTACTGCAAAGTGCACTGAAAGGTGTCCAGTCGCTTCTCAACGGTGGGAAGATGAAACTGATGCAAACTGACCAAATTGGAGCTCTTCTGGCAGTGTTAAAGGTAAATCCACCTGAAGAAAGAGGCAGACACTGGGAGGTTCCAGATGCTGTTAAGTGGGAAACAGTGGGATGAGCAAGAGGGAGCAGAGAACCCTGAGTGTGGGGGAAATGGAGTGTGAGATGTAAAGAAAAATATATTGAGTTTCTCTCACAGCATCTTCACTGCACTTCCCACAGAGGAATGTGAGAGGAAGATGGGAGACTTGGTGTTTTTTGACATACTTGAAGTCCTTCTAGATGTAGATGTATTTCAGATGTTGCATAGCCTTACATATGGGAGAGGCAAGACCTGGGGGAAGGAGCACAACTGAAAATTGGTGAATTCACCTGAGTGGCTGTACAGTAAATCTGTGCACAGGAAAGGGACAGAATGCTAACACTTGTGTTCCTGTTGCAGAAATGCATGCTCCATGGGCTGCCAGGACTGAGCATAGAGGTGCCCACAGCCCTGTACCCTGCTCCCTTACCTCAGTATGATAAAAGGTCACCTGTCAAGCAGGAGCAGTCAGAACCAGCCACCTCTAAGCACACAGGGGTAAGCTGATTCTGCAGTGTGTTTGTTGTGGTTGTGTCTTACCTGTCGTGATATTGGTGGCTCTTCGTGTCCTGAGCATGTGGTACATTTAATTCTTTGCTTCAAAGGTATTGATTATAAATTCTGCACTGAGTAAAATTGCTTTGGGGACTCTGGTGACATGAACAAATGGCTCTGCAGAGCTTGGCTTTCCCAAGTTTAGCTCTGTGCAACAATTATTCATCCATAGCCAAGAATTCCTGGCCTGCAGGCACGGGACTGATGCGTGCAAACTAGCCAAAGCTTTTGATTTTATAAGTTACGTTTTCTCTCCTAACACTTGACTCTTTCTTAGGGAAGTCAAGTTCATTTAAGACTGATTTCTTGCCTCATCTGTTCTCCTTAACCCTTCTACAGGTTATTTTTTAACCCTATAAATACTTTGGATTACTGATTGTCTGAAAGACATTAGAGAAAATAAAGTTATCTAGTCATGTTGACTTGTTTTTTTTTAGGTGTTGAATACCTGCTGTACATCTGAAAGAACTACAGAAGTACTTAGTGTTGTTCTTTAATCACTTTAGTGTGAAATATGATTTTTAGATAAAAGTTTCCTTGGATATATTTTATTTTACCAATGAAGAAGCCAAAGCTTAGTTTTTGAGGCTATTCAGTTATAAACTGCTTACTTCAGTATTACTGAAAATTTGTGACTGTTGCTACTAATAAGCAGAATTTAAAAATTCAGATACCAGAGAGTACACAGACTGTTTCTGTGTGTAGAGTATTGCACAGACATGTAACTGCATTTATGTATTTGTTAAGTATTGACTAAAGAAAAAAATCAATTTTTTCTTAGAACCGAAGAAAAAAGTCCAAAGGGAAACAAAAGAAGGGAGAGTTTGGGGAAGAAGGAAGAGACAATTCGGGGGATGCAGGAAATGAGTCAGTCCTGGGAGCAGACATGCTGAAATTGCACTTGGGGGATGTGCAGAGCAGCCCTTGTCCGGATCCTCGGGCTCGTGCATCGGATGTGTCTGCTGGGAAGGATCCCCTGTCCTCACATCCCACGGGCTGGAAACGCATCAGCAGCAGTGAGTCGGAGTATTCCGACGCCGAGGGTGGAATACAGAGCAAAGTGAGGTGATTGTTGTGCACATAAACATAAAACATGGGGATCCATAAAACACTTCCACAGGACCCTTTGTTCTTCATCAAAACTGCTGAGGAAATCACTTTCCCTTTTGATTTATGAGATGATACAAGAAAATTGGAAGGCAGTAGTTTGTGTTGGTTTGGAAGTAAATTTGTTCTTCCTGTTCTTGGTCTAAAAGGTTTCCTCTCACAGCCAACCACTAATACGAGTAAAAGAGGTGGAGTCCATCCCTTGTCGCTGCTGTTTTCATTAATCTTTTTGTTTGTGTTTAAGGTCCTACCAAGCCAATGTTCGCCAAGGGGCTCTGGCCTGTTTCCTCTCCACTATAAAGTCAATAGAAAAGAGAGTTCTTTATGGCTACTGGTCAGCATTTGTTCCTGATGCCCCTGGTATTGGCAGCCCCCAGTCCGTGTCCCTGATGACAATTGCTCTAAAGGACCCTTCTCCAAAGGTGAGGCACTTCTGAGTACAAAAAGTGTTGTGTTTTCCTCTGTTAATCTTAGGAGTTGTCTTCTCTGTCCTTCAATAAGTATTTGGCTACTGCACCCCAAGAAATAAACAGGAAGCATTGGCTAAGGAAACTAAGGATTGGTTCTGTACTGCTTTAAGTTATGAAAAAAAGTTAGAGTTGAATTTTCTCTTTCTAGAGAGGATTTAATATATTTTAAAATTCTCCATCTGTTCAAAGGTAACATAAGTGTTTTATCATTTCAGACACGTGCCTGTGCTCTTCAAGTCCTCTCAGCCTTCCTGGAAGGTTCTAAGCACTTCCTCTCTGTGGCTGAAGATGCCAATGACCACAAGAGAGCTTTTACTCCCTTCTCTGTCACTATTGCTTCCAGCATCCGGGAGCTGCACCGCTGCCTGCTGCTGGCCCTGGTGGCAGAGTCCTCCTCTCAGACACTGACACAAATCGTCAAGGTAACTGCACTGCAGATGTGCCACGTGCTCCCAAGGGGTGACATTGGTCTCTAGATTAAGTCCTGAAGAAAGATTGCACAGAGCTGGTGTTGAAGAGCGAGGTGGTGGTGGTGGCAAACAGACCTTTGTCATCTCCCAGAGCTTCATTGGCTGAGTCATCCTGCAGAGTCATGGAATCACAGAATGGTTTGGGTTGGAAGGGTCCCTAAAGATCACCTTGTTTTGACACCCTGCTGTGGCCAGGGGCGTCTTCCACCAGACCAGGTTCCTCAGAGTTCCATACAGAGTCTTGGGGTTTCTTTTCAGCACAGTTCTCTTTCTCCTGCATTTTTTTAGTCTTTCTGAAGCTGAATTAACCTATGAAATGATTCTGAAGGCTCACATTGGCTTTAAAACTGCGATCCAAATTGACAAATCCTCCCATGGGCTATCGAAATTCCTTGGTCTTTATGCCAAGTCACAGTAGTTAAATCCTTGCTCTTAGGAGCCAAGTTTGTATCCAGTGTTCACACAGCAGATAATTGGGGTGGGTTTTTTTTCAGGTGCCCTCAGATAATGAGCTGCCTGAGTGACCTAAATTACAAATGTAAAAACAAACCTGTTGGAGGCCAGGCTGACATTGTAACCAGCACCTTTCTCTGTGTTTCAGTGCCTTGCAAACTTGGTTTCCAATGCACCCTACAGCCGATTGAAACCTGGGCTGCTCACCAGGGTGTGGAACCAGATCAAGCCCTACATCTCTCACAAAGGTTTGCATCCTCTCTCTGTTATATTCCTCCCCTCCTCTGTGCTCCATAAATTCATAATTCAATAGCAGTGGCTGTTCATATGTTGCAATCTATCTTGTCTGAAAACTGCTGAGGGAGGATGCTGGGCTGTCAGTGAGGTTCTAATGGAGGTTTTTTTGCTCTTTCTTCCCCCCCCATTGTCTCTTGCAGATGTTAACGTTCGAGTTTCCAGCCTCACATTGTTGGGGGCCATAGTTTCTGTCCAGGCACCTTTGCCAGAGGTGCAGCTGCTTCTGCAGCAGCCCAGCTCCTCGGGGCTGAGCAGCAGCGGCAGCGCGACCCCTCGGCGCTTCGTCTCCTCGGAGCAGTGCAGGAGAGCACTGCCGTGGGAAAGCCCTCTGGACAGCCCAGCAGGGTGTGCGGCTCCAGAGCCGTGCTGGCTGCTCCGCCTGTGCGTTTCCATCATTGTCCTGCCCAGGGAGGATTCCTGCTCCGACAGCGACGCCAACTTCCCGTCCTTGTCCAGCGTCTACGAGCCGTGTCCCCTCCGGCTGGAGTCCCTGCAGGTGGGGCGGATGCACGGGGGGCTTGGCTCAGCATCCAGCTGCCTCCCTCTGTCGTGGGTTCCCTTTGCTCCCTGCTCTCTCAGGGAGATTTAGGCTGAAGCCTTTGCTGGTGCAGTGGGGCTGAGCTGCTCAAAGGGAAATGTTTTGATTCCCTGGCTGCAGCATGCCTGTCCTGCTGCAAGCCTGCTGCAGCAAGTTCATCTGCCTCTGATTTTTATCTTCAGTATTTTTAAGTAGTATTTGAGGGTGTGTGCTGGCAGACTATGAGTCTTCCCCATGCAAACTACTCCATACAGAATCCAAGTGAACGATTTGGTGGAAAACAGTAGGGAAGAGCCCTGCAGTCAGAGAACAGTCTGCAAGGAGCTATGGAGCAACTCAAGGAGAGCCTGTGGATGCCTTGTTTTAATTCATGTAGCCACAGCAAAGGGTAGATTTTGAAACATGCATCCCAAGAAGTCTCACTCTTTCTGGAACACTAAATACTTGTTAAATCTGGCTTCACAGAAGGCAGCAGCAGTTTTACAGGAGGTACAGAATGTCTTGCTCTTAGTTTTTTTGGCTACAGGAGCCCTCGCAGTAAATAATTCATGGTGTTGCTATCTGATAGTGCTTCTTTGGCTCTTCTTTGAACAAGATAATGGAACAGGGAGGCTTTTAATCAGCTCTAGTATTCTGGAAGTTGTGCTGCAAGGTGTATCTGTTACATCAGAGTTCATTATATGGTGCCAGGGTTGATTAGCCCATTAACATCCTTTCAGTGTGTATTTGGGGTGTTTTGGGTAGAAGGGGAAAATGCTGAATGGAATTTCTTTTGTCTGCGTTTAGGTGTTGGCTCTTCTTGTGAAAGGTTATTTCCCTATGGCTCAGAGCTATTTCCTAGAACTTGGAGAAGTGGCTTGCAGATGCATGGAAGAAATGGATCCATCTATTCAGCTCCATGGAGCCAAAGTAAGAGCAGGAGGACACATCAACATTGTTTTACCAAGTCAGTTTTATCTGTCTGTGTGCTTTGCAAATGCAGATGAGTGGTGATGAATATTCAGAGCATCTGTGTGTGTGATGTAGAAATGCAGTACCCTGACACTTGGAGAAATGCACCTTCAGCTTCCAGTCTTGAAGTCTCAGCAGAATTTTGTTGCTCTGCTGAGTCACCAGGAAGCTTGGGAAATGCAAGGACTACAACACTGGTCCTTCCCTGACTGAGCATCAGCTGGTGCAGGGACTGGACTCTGTGACCCAAAGGTTTCCTCTTTGTGCAGTAATTTGTTATGCTGTTCTAGCTGGAGACTTTATGTAGGAAAAGCTTTTCCTCTGATTTCAGTCCTAGCGGGGACAGAACAGTCCAGACCAGTACTGAATCTTTTATTTTTGTTCCCTGGGTGAGTAGATGCAGTCCTAGGTGAAGGTTCTGTAGTTCATGGTCCTTGAGTCACCCCTGATGAAAACCTCCTTGCTTTTTGTTCTTTGTAGCTCCTGGAGGAGCTGGGCACAGGTGTCCTGCAGCAGCACAAACCCGACTCCCCCACTGCCCCTGAGCAGAGGGTGCCTGTCAGCGTGGTAAGTGTGAGATTCCACCTCAGTGAGCTCCTTCCTTGGACTCTGCAAAGCCACTGGCACAGACACAGATAAATAATTGCAGGGAAGCAGGAAGGGACTCAGACTGTGGCTTTATGGATGCCAGTGTGGACAGTTTCTGTAGATTTCCTGCAGTAATTTGGCAGTTGTTCCTGCCTGTAGACAGATGTGTTGGGTTTTATTTCTTTTACATGATGTTAGCCCTGTCTCTTTGCCTCTCCTCTTCCCAGCTCTTGCAGCCTGCTGTAGCTCAGAGAGCTGGAAGAACAGCACTGATTTTGCATGTGTCATTACTGCTGCATAAAACTTTTAGAATTTTGGTGAATTTGCATTGTTAAAGAACCAACCTACATTTTCTGGCTGCTCACAAGTGCAGGGAGGAGAGTGGCCAGAACCACAATATATGTGAATTCAGAAAAATTCATTAGCTGTTTGTTGGTTAAGTTTGCAGAAGCTGAGTAATACAGGCCTGTTTAAGTCTTGCTTCTGTGAACAGAAGGCAAGCTTAAACATTGTTTTGGCTCATGCTAAGTTTTGAGCCTACAAGCCAGGAAATGTGTTCAGTAGCATCAGGTTCCTGTTATTCTCTATGAAGGTAAATTGTCAGGCAAATGAAAACACTCAGCTGTGTGGATTCAGGAGTGGGATTACAACTCTATTTAGTGCAGTTTAAATTTCAGGGTATGTGGCCTTGAGAAGGAAACAAAAATAACTCAGTGAACAGCTACTTGATAGCAGTACTGAAATGTCTTTAAAATGTTTCTGAATGCTAACTATTTTAGGCTCCAAACAATTGTAACGCCTTCCATGTGTGATTATGCTCCCTGCTCTAAGTATTTCTTAAAGATGATCATCTTTAAGACAAGAACTTAGGCGTAATTGCTGGTTTAAAAGATAAACCTGGCTGTTTCTCCTGCAGGTTGTGACCTTCTGGACGATGATGTTAAATGGCCCTTTACCTGGCACTCTGCAGAACTCCCCCCACGCCACTCTCCAGACAAGTGCCTGTGATGCCCTCTCCTCTATCTTACCAGAGGCTTTCAGCCTCCTGCAGGTAAGAGAACACACCTTTAAATGTGGTGGTTTTACCTTTGAGGCTTTGTCCTTGTCCTCCACATCACAGCAGTGTAAAGCCTTCCTAAAACTTACCAGGAGAGAGTAAGGAAACCTCACTGAATTTTTTCTTTTCCTTTACATTCTTGAACATTGTGACTGTTGAAGGCTGGGAAAGGCAATGTTGGGAGTAATCATCCTGTCAGAACAATTAAACTGTGGGTCACAGCAGCTGTTTGGCCCTGCCATGAATACCCAGCCTTGGCAATGATGCACAGGAGATGGAGGACAAGAATTTCATGGCATGAGGGAGGGCTGGGGGATTGTTATTCTGCTGGTTAATTCTTTGAAGAGCCAGCTGAGCCAACAGCCAGGGCCTGATGTTGTGCACCCATTTGCATGTGTGTTTTTCCCCTTTGCAACATGAAACATGCTTTTAAACATGAAAGCCTTGGCAGGGGATCCCCCCTGCATTGTGCAGCTCCTTCTGTGTCACTGTGCCGTTGTTGGGGAGTGCTCTGCCAGATCTCATTTGCCCAGGAATTGCTGGTCCAGCAGTATCTCTGGAATTCTCCAAGTACAGCGTGTACTTCATCCCCCTGTACTTTGATCCCATCCACTCTCCTGTCCCTGTGGCCACATGGGGTCAAGTCAGTGCCCACTCTGACCCTTTGTCATGGGCTGGTGAACTGACAACCTGCCCAGGCTGAGCTCACCCTGCCTGTCCTGGTTAATGAGGGGCAGAGAGGGGGGGAAGGCAAAAGCAGCCCATCCTCTCTGTGTTCCCTCTGATGGGCCATTCCTTCTGCTTTGGATCAGAGTTAATATCTTGGTTTCCTTCGTGGTCTGACCTAACAGCAGTGAGATCCTGTGTGCTGGAAGCGTTCCTGGTCCCTGGGTGGGCTCCTGAAACACCACTCAGTTCACTTAGAGCACGCTCTGAGTGGAAGCTCCTTCAGATACAGGGTCTGTCAGAGTACTCGTGTGTCCCTGTGGAACAGAGCTCTCCTCAGTCCCCCCATGGCCACTCTGCTCCTCGTTGCAGGGTGACCAGCAGATCCTGTGTGTCACGTTGCTGCTGGGCCTGAACCACAGCGAGAACCCCCTGGTGAAAGCTGCTGCTGCCCGTGCCCTGGGAGTCTACATCCTCTTCCCGTGCCTCAGGCAGGTCAGAGCCAGCTCATTCCCTTCTTCTGAGCCATTTAATAATGGGTTTGGTGAGCCATGAGATGTGAAACATGGATTTTTTTGAAATTAATTATCTTTACTTTTGGTCTGTAGTGTATTTATATTTCCTTCCTGGCTCCAGACCTGCTCTTGCCTTTTGTGTGAGAGCAGAATCAGTGCAGGGAGGTGAAGCAGAAGTGAGAGGAAAAGGAGGGAGGTCAGGATCTTCTCAGGCTCTGAGGGATGGAAGCTGGAGGGGTTAGGTTGGCTCAGAGGAGCTGCGAGAGGTGAGGTGGAGCTGGGATGGAGGGATGAGCTGTACAGTGCTCTCTGGAGTTTAATGTTGGACTCGGTCTTAGAGGTCTTTCCCAACCTTCAGGATTCTATGATTTTAACAAGTTCTTAATGTGAAGCCTTCAGTTTTGCTTAAAGCCAAGAAATAAAGCTTATTTAGACAAAAAAAGCTGGGGTTTTTTTCTACAAAATATCATCTTAGCTTGGCTGAGCTGGAAGATTAGTTTTTACAATGTAACCTTAAGTGAATGATTTTAATTAAAAAAAAAATGCAGTAGCTGACTTTGGAGTTTAATTCCAAAATATTTGGAAAGAAAATTCTTCACCATAGGCACATGTAGTGTGCCATAGAAGAGAAGATTAGACAGGCAGCTCAACAGGGAGTTTGGAGAAGCAATTACTTCGAGAGTGGGATTTGATGAGTGTAAGGTTGGCAGTCCATGTAATTATGTTAAAATCCAAAGTAACTAAAGCACCAATGGAATTAAATAATACATGGGAGCTTTTCAGCAGCAGCTACCCAAGAGTGGTGGACTTGGTCAGCATTCAGGCTTGGACTGTTAATTAAAGGTCAGGCAAAGCTGCAGAGAGCACCATGAGCTCATTAAGAGGTGTCACCTAGAAAAGAAGAGTAAATGAATAGAGCTGGTCCCGGTCTCATTTTCCCTGCAAAACCCAGAATGTGTTACTCAGGAAATCACCTGCGTTTTGAGAACTTTGTAACTTCGCAGCACTTTTTGCTTTGACAGGATGTGATGTTTGTGGCGGACACAGCAAATGCCATTCTGAACTCCCTCCATGACAAGTCTCCCAACGTCCGTGCCAAGGCAGCCTGGTCCCTGGGCAACCTCACAGACACCCTGATCATCAACATGTACGTGACACAGCCTGCCCTGGGGTGACACCTCCCTGCCCCAAAGCGTCAGACAGACCAGACCTACTGGTCTGCAAGAGGACACAGCCTCAGGCTGTGTGCCAGGTTGGACATCAGGAGCAATTTCTTTATGGAAAGGGTGGTCAGGCATTGGAAGGGGCTGCCCAGGGAGGTTTGGAGTTCCCACCCCTGGAGGTGTCCAAGGAAGGGCTGGAGGTGGCACTCAGTGCTCTGGGCTGGGGACAAGGGGGGCATCGGGCGCAGCTTGGACTCGATGCTCTGCGAGGGCTTTTCTAACCAAAATGATTCTGTGATACTTAACATTAAAAAAAGCCAGAATTTGGCTTTGATACTTCTTTTTAACCACCCTCTGCCTGTGTGTCTGCCAGTATGTGACACTGTTAAAGCATCCTGTATCCCTGTGGGAACACCTTCCACTATCCCAGGTTGCTCCAAGCCCCATCCAGCCTGGCCTTGGACACTTCCACGGGTGGGGCAACACAGCTTCTCTGGGCACTCTCACAGGGAAGAGGTTTTTTCTAATATTTGTTCTAAACCTACTCAGCTTGAAGCCATTCCCCCTTGTCCTGTCACTCTAAGGAGAGGCTCTTTAAAACTTTTCACTTCTCAGTTTTCCACTTCTTGTGTGTTGCTTGGTGTAATTACGTGGTTCCTTTACTTTCAACGTAACACAGAAGTAAAATTAATAAATATTTAACCCTTCCTCAAGCCAGAGACTGAGGGAAGCCTAACCTACTGTTACATTTTTAACAGGAAAATAGTTATCATATATTCCTGCTACAGAATTGCCCCTGAGCAATTCCTTGCCCTCTGTTTTTTATTACAGACTTAACCATTGCTAACCAGCTTTCTTGCATTGATAGTTTGGTTTTAAATTAATAAACATAGTGGTCACATGCAGAAAGGTCTGTCTTACATATTAGCCTTCTAAAGAGTGAAGGTTGTTTGTTCATGGGCCTTTATAAAGGGTTGTATCACATCTTTGGGGATGGAGCAGCCGAGCTGGGTGTTCACAGGGTGATTCTCCTGCCAGGGAAACCATGGGACAAAGCTTCCAGGAGGAACTTTCTGATCTGCTGCTGCTGAAATTGTTACGGTCTGCAACAGAAGCATCCAAGGACAGAGACAAGGTAAGAGTGAAGGGAAGGAGGGTGGAGTTGGTGTAGTTAACTCTTGGATTTAAAAAAAAAACACAAGGAAAAAGCACTTTGGGTCTCTTTGCCCCAACGTTTGGGGGGAGCTGCAGCTCAGATCCTCCCCTGGGGGCTGGTGCTTGGAGGTTTCCTGGGCTGGTTGAATTGCAGGGAATTTGAGTGGGCTTTTCCACAACATAGGGATTTGTGGTTTGGATTGTGGCCATTGCAGAGAATGATCTTTCTGGTGGCATTTAGGAAGACACAGTGTGATTTCAGCTGTGCTCCTTGCTGGCTCTGAGATGATTTCACAGCAGGCTCGACAAGACCTGCCCACAACCCGAAAACTGGGGAGGTTTTTGTGTGTTCCAGGTAAAGAGCAATGCTGTCCGTGCCCTTGGGAATGTGCTCCATTTCCTGCAGCCCTGCCACGTGGCCAACCCCAGGTTCAGGGAAGCCATCGAGGAGTCCCTGCAGGCCCTGATTGCCACGGTGGGCAGCGAGGCCACCATGAAGGTGCGCTGGAACGCGTGCTACGCGCTGGGGAACGTGTTCAAGAACCCTGCCCTGCCTCTCGGTGAGAGCCTGCTCCCCTGCCCCGGCTGCCTCGGCTCTTGTGGTTCTGATCAGATCGTTTCCTAATGGGTAGAGAAGAAGGGGGGAAGCCAGTGGAGCTGAGTCTGGGTTCACAGCTTTCCAGGACTCTTCCCAGTGGAACAGACTCGGCTCCTTCCAGTGCAGGTGTAACTGCTGTGTTCAGTTGGATCTGCCATGTAAGGCAAGAGTGTGAGGGTGGGATTATAGATGGGAATAAATGCCAAATGTCCTCTTGTAAAACCTCAGGAGATTAACTGTTTTAACTCATATTTCATTTCATGACCCCTGATTCTCTCATTTAAACCACAATAAATTCAATAAATGTCAGTTCATTAAATATTCAGGAGACATTTATAGTTTTGCATATTTTGGCTGATTAAAAAGGGGTTTTTTTTGGTTTTTTTTTTCAGGAGAGGCTCCTTGGGCCACGCAAGCTTTCAGTGCCCTTTCCTCTGTAGTCAAGTCCTGCAAGAACTTCAAAGTGCGAATCAAGTCAGCCATGGCCCTGTCCATCCCCAGCAAGAGGGAATGCTACGGCTCCACGGAGCAGTTCTGCCAAATCTGGAGTGCCTTGGTGGTGGCCCTGCAAAGGAGCGAGGACGCCGAGGACTTCCTGGAGTTCAAGTACAGCTCCAGCCTCAGGACCCAGATCTGCCGGGCTCTGCTGCACTTGCTGCGGCTGGCGAGGAGCACGGACCTGCCCCTCATCTGGGGGAGCCTCAGGGACCACGGGGAGGCCATCAAACCCTACGTGCTGCAGTACCTGAGGTCCTCAGGGGAGGAGAGCGAAGCGGGAACGCACACGGACCTGGGGGAGAGGGAGCGAGGATTGCAGGGAGCCATCGACCATCTCAGTGGGATAGAGAGAGAGCTGCAGGGCAAGGCGAGGGTCAGAGTGTCCCTGTACCTGGAGGATGTCCTGACAAACCACACCAATGCCACGGAACTGACAGAAGCTTGAAGGAAACGCCCATTTCAGTGACCAAAACTTCCACAGGGAGCGCCGAACTGCGTCCCCTTGCACAGGGCATCCAGAGGAAAAGCTTCCTGCTGCTGATGTTAAATACTTTATTTCAGAATTTATTAATAATGCCTCTAGGACATCATTTTTATATTATTATCATTTTTTATTGTTGTGTTTGGTGAACTCTGCCGTTGCCCTCCCCGGGGTTGGTTTGTGCACTTCGCTGTCAAAGCATCGCCACTTGGAAAACAAACGCCTTTTCCTCCTCTGTGTGTTTTGTAAAGCTGCCTGTTCCCTCAGCTTATCTCAAAGCATTTTGTTCCTATTGCTGCAGGATCCAGAATCATGTTTGTAAAGCAGGGGGCTGGAAGAATTTTGTTTTTCAGAGCCACTGCAAATGTTGTCACTCTTGTGTTCCTGCAATAAACCCAAATACTCCAATATTTGAAGAACAGCTTAGAGCAAACACCCTTTGCCTTTACCTGTCTGTGTTCCTGGTGTCATACACCTGGCCTCTGCCTCCCTGCTGCCTCCACTCATCCTGTCTTCCAAAAAAAATCAAAATTCCTTGTTTCCAGCTGGATGGTACCATGCTGCCTAAGGCAGAAAATTCAAAGTAGGTTCTCCAAGGCTGGAATTTTGGCTCTTCAAGCACCTCTGTGGGAGGTGCAGTGATGTTCTAACAGCACATGGATTCGTTTCTGGTTCTGGAGTTCTGTCCCCTTCCATTCCTTCCCTCTGCTGTTACTTACTCTGTGTTTGCTCTGTGCTTACTCTGCTGATAGCCGGGGGAGCACTGAGCTCTCTGATGTTGCTGGGGACAAATCGGCACCTCCAGGAATGAGCAGGGCTCTGGGGCGCTCAGAGTTAAGTGCCTGCTGTCCTAACCCCGGGCTGGATGTTTGAACAGAGCTCAGGGCAAGCCCTGCCTGTCGTAAAACCTCTGGGGGATACAAAATTCATCTGCTTTGTTCTTCCACCGTCACGCTGGCTGCAGCAGGCCTCAAGTGCTGAGAGTATCCTCAACTTCCCAGAGTAATGGAGCCTTTTTCAGTGGATGGATGGGGCCAGTTCTCTGCCAGGGATCACTTCTGCTGCTGCCCCAGCCTGGTGTGTGCAGACAGGCTTGTGCCAGTGCTGGGAAACCCTGGGATGGAGGCAGAGCTGAGCAACCCTGCTGGGCCCTGTCCTGACGCTGCTTCAAGTGACACATTTGCACTTCAGCTTCATTTGCTCCTTTTCTCTCTGGCTGCTGCAGCTGTACCTGTACCTGTCTTTGAGCTCCCACACCTGCCACTGCCTTGGGGAGAAATCTGTCCCATGGCCACTGAAAGCACAACTCGACCTGGATTTCTTTCCCAATTTGCTGATATCTCTAGAGCTGCCTCTGTCCTGTACCAGCTGGGATGCTGGTCCTGAGGCAGCTGTGGGACTTGAGAAAAGGGTGTACCTGAGCTGAGTGTACTCCAGCAGCCCCATCCAGTGTCAGGGTGTTCTCTGAACGGAGGAATCTCTGGTTTTATGCACCCCAGGATGCAGATGGGAGCTGCTGTGACTCCCAGCAGAGCATCACCCTTAGGTGACCCTCTAGGGACAAAGGGGTGCAGGTCCAGGGGACAGCAGAGAGGCAGGAGCTGGTTTGTGCTCTGGCTGGTGGAACTAACTCCAGTCAGCATCTTCTGAAGCTGAGATAAACATCACCTGCCTTCCATCAGGAGCTGTGTGGCACAGGAGCATTGCTGGGGACACACACGTGGAGGGGGCAGGTGTGGCAGTGAGGCCAAATTTCTTTGGGTAACAAATAAAAAGCCTCTGTGTGGGGTCAGTTACAGGGTTCGGCTGTGCCTGGCCATGGCCCCACAGCTGCTTCTGGGGGAGCTGGGGCTGTGCTCTCCTGCCTGGTTTGGAGGTCAGTGATGATTTTACACGTCCCTTCAGTGTCAGATGTTCTGTTTGGTACCTGCCAGAGCAGCGTGGGCTGTGTGTGCCCTGTGCCACCCCTTGCTGCCAGTGAGGGCCACAGGGCTGGACACAGCCTCTGTCCTTCGGGGCCTGGTGGGGCACGAGGTGCTCGGGGCCGGGGAAAGGCAGCACCTTCCCCACCCCGGCCAAGGTTTTATTGTACTGCCTCTTTATTGTTGTGTTTACAAGCCAGGCCCTTTATAGGTTTTCCTATGAATAGTTCCAAGGAGAAGGTAATTACCTTATCACATGCAGGATGATTTATAGCCAAGGTGGCAAGGGACATTCAAGCTCCGCATCGGCTCCGTTTGAAAGACAATCCGCCTGTTCTTCCGCGGGGTCACTGGGTGGGGAAAACAAAAGGGCTTTAGTGCCCAGCCCGGGGATGTCTCCTGCGGCCGAGCAGCCCCCGAGGCAGCATTTCCCTGGGCTTGTCGCCCACCTGCAGCCCCGTGGGTTCCCCTGGGGACACCTGCGGTGGTGGGCTCTGCCCTGGGCAACCCAGCAAGGACCACCCCAGTGGGTCACTTACAGCGTCCCTGGGGGCTGTTAAACACCCCCCTCGCCTGCACCGAGCTTTTTTGATTGTTATTTTTATTTTTAAATTAATTTTTTCCTTCACTCCAACAACTGTGTCTACGACCGGGGAGCAAAGACTGATTTACTGGAGACCCTGCGGCTGTTGCGCCCTGAGCATCCCAAGGCAGCCGCCTCCGTGTCCGGCGGGCCCGGGAGCGGCCCCGGTCACAGGGCCACGAGGTGGCACCACGTCCCCGGGCACGGCGGGCGCGGCCCCGGTGGCCACAGCGGCGGCTCCGCTTGCCCGTGTCCTCGGCGGGGTCCTGGCTGTCCCCTCGGTGCGGTCGCGGGGTCCCCTGGCAGGCTGTACGGGGGTCCCCCGACAGGACACGGGTGCCGCCAGCCCGTGCTCCCCCAGGCCGCGCCGCAGCGCCGGGATCCGAGCACAGCGCGTTCCCCGGGTGATAACGCAAGGTTTTCCCTCCCGGTGCGCGGCCGCGGCTGGGGCCGGTGGTTTTGGCCCCGGGGAAGGCGGGTGCTCCCTCCGCGCAGCCCCCGGGGCTGTGGCTCCGGTGTCAGCGACATCGGCCCCTGAGCAATGGAGTGGCGAAGGCAGAGGTGACTTCCAGTGGCGGGGTCAAAGGGAAGAGGCTGATGCTCAGTTCATGCCTGCTGTCTCTCCCATAAAAAATGGCTCCGCGCTATCTCGCAGCCCGTCCCTCCCTGGGACCCGCTAATTCGGTGATTTTTATCCTGTCTGTTTTCCTTTTCTCCCCTCTGCAGCCTCCCGGCGCTCCTCCTCGGGCTGATGGATGGAGCCGGCAGCGCCCGCACGGAGGAGGCGGCGGCCGGCGAGGGGATCTGGGAACAGCCCGACCCTCGGTGGCCTGACCTGGCTGTTACACCAGCCTCCGCTCCCAGGCCACGCTCCTCCCGGGGGCTAAAGCCTGCTGCAGGAGGGGTCCCAGCAGGAGGGGTGTGGGCAAGGAGGAAAGGAGTGTGGAAGAAAACCGTGGGCACCCCAAGGCTCTGGGCACCGCAGCGCCAAGCGGGGATGGGGACAGAGATTCTAAAGGGATTTGGAGAGCCCCGGGGAGCAGGATTGTCCCTGGGGTCATGCCTTCCTGTGCCACCCCCGCGAAAAGGGAGCCCACGCTGCTCCGGGGGGGTCCTCTGGCTCCCCGGGAGCCCAGACTGGTATTTCAGTCTAGACGTGCTGGTATTTTTTCAGTCCAGCAGATTTCCTTGATGGCCCAGCGGTGGAGCAGCGGCACGCTCGGCACGCTGGCACGGTGGCAGCTGCAGGGCGGGGGTTCCCGCGGGGGCACGGGGGGCACAGCCTGGGCAGGAGTCCTGCCGGAGGTGACATCCCCAGTCCCCGCTCCTGGAGCAGCAGGAGAAACGTTTGCACTGGAATGGGAGGGAAAACTATGTGGAACTTGCAATTTGCTCATAAACCCGGGCTTGCAGGGTGGGAGGCTTGCCGCATCTTGCTCGAGCGCTGGCCCACGTGCGGAGGGCTGCGATGGGCTGGGTGATTCAACAGCCACCCCCGTTCCGGCTGCCCCGTGCGCTCCCACACCGGCAGGGTTGGGCTGGGTAAATATTTTGGGGGGCGACCAGCTCGGCGCTGCCGGAAACATCGCCGTGACTCGGGTCAGTCCCCTCGCCGCTGCCGCCACTGGGCTGATGCTTTTACCAGGCTGCCTGCCCAGGCAATGCACCTCTGCGTGCCACCCATCCCATGGGGACCCATCCCAGAGACTGCCAGGGGGACAAAGGCGGCTTTCAGGGCCCCGGCCGTGCTTGGGCGGCCTCGGAGATGTGTGAAATTCGGCTTTGGCCCAGCTCCTTCCTGGAGCGGAACTGTTCTCAGCGAAACCGTCCCCACCACCCGCCCTTAATGGCTTTTCTCTGTGCGCCCGCATTAATGAACGCGAGGCCCAGCCTAATCGGGGGGAAGCCATGCAAGTAATTGCTTGAATTTTTAATTCGGGGTTATGATAGGGGAATCAAAGTCACACGGCAGCCGCTGAGGCCGCCCGCGGCTCCGCACCATTGACTCCCGCAATTTGCTTTTGATTTTTGCCCTCCCGGCTCCCCCCACGGCCCGGCAGGGACCCTGCTGGGGGCTGGGGCTGGACCCTCCCAGGGAGGGCACTCGGTGCAGAGAAATGTGCTTGGAGTGGGGGTCTCACCTGCGACAGGGGCTGGGGTGAGCTCGGCTGTGCCCATGGGGGGCTCTTGCCACAAATGAGAAGTTGTTGCCAGTCTTTAACAGCGTTTCCTTGCTCCAAAACCCCTCTTCCACCTGCACCTCACTGCGCTGCCTGCGGAGAGCTGGATTTTACTTTTCATGGAACTTTTTGAATTTCTCTGGTTCCATTGTGGCAGCTCTTGCCCTCAGCCTGGGGAGCCACCAGTGGGGAGCCCCTGCCCAGAGCACGTCTGGTACCACCATCATCACACGAAGGGCCGAGTGACACAGACACCCACAGCCATGGGGTGACACGTGGGACGGTGGGGCTGGCCAGGGTTTGGGTTGGGTCCTCCCTGTAGTGCAACTGGGACTCGCACTGAAGCTGCCCCGAATTTGGGAGCCCTGTCCTCAGGGAGCTCCTCCAACCCTGAGCATCCCCTGGGCCTTGGCACTGGCCACGCTGCTTTTGTTTTCCCACAAAACAACCCCACCTCCGCGCTGGTTCCAGCTCGCTTCCCTCCTCTTTGTCTTGAAATTAATAAAGAGTCAGAGGACGCGCGGCAAAGCAGAATGGCATCCGTGCACTGCCTGCCCCTGCGGGGACACGGTGGCCGGCAGGGCCACCCTGCCTGGCACCGGCATCGGGGTGCAGTGGGAGAAGCCATTGGGCCAGTGCCACACTCGCCATCGGGCACAGCCCCGCGTGGGATGGTCCCCGCGGGCACGGGGCAGCCCAGCTCTGCTCGGGGACCCGCTGCCTGCCTGGCTCTGCCCCGTGACCCCGTGTTTGGGGTTTGGGCCGCTGTTGTGGTGTTCCTTGTGCCGCGATCCCATGGGCAGATAGCATTGTTTGCCCTGACACGTAAGCCAGTGACGACCTGCAAGAGCTCTGGCATGGATTCCGACCGCTCTCCCGGCCTGCCCCGCTTCCAGCGCCTTTTTATAGCCCAGCAGAACTTGTTTTGCTGTGGCAGCGAAGCAGAACCTGAGTGTGAGCTGGAGCTGCAGGGGGACCTGTGTGTGGCTCACGGGGGGTGCTGGGTCACGTCCGCACCCCTGCAGCCCCAAACACCCCGCAGCGGGTCCCTGCACCCCACGGCTGCCCAGCTCCAGCCCTCCCCTCCAGCTCAAGACCTGGGAAGCTTGAGGGAAGTTCCCAGCCTCTGAAAATGAGGGGTCTGGGGTTTTGGGGGGATGCAGAGTGGGCTGAGGGCATACTACTGGGGAGGGGATGTGGTGGGAAGGCCACCAGTGCGGAAGGACACATTGTCATGGCCATGGGCAGGGGACAAGCTGAGGTGGTCCTGAGCCCCACTGCCTGTCCCCCTGGCAGAGTAAGGGGACACCAAGCAGCCCCAGGGGGGTCCCACCTGCAGGTGAGGGGCCACCAGCCCCCCAGTGCCCCCCCAGAGCAGCAGAGCCTCAGCACAGGATGGGAGGTGAAGACGGATTATGAAAGTGTTTCTTTGCTTTGCTTTTGAGAAAGGAGAACTTCAAAGGGGCCATTTATCACCAGACAAAGAGAGTCGCGAGTTATTTGCAAAGTGTAAGGGAGAAACATTAATTATCGGCGTGACAGACAAACGCTGCTGCCGGGTGTCCTCCTGCCCACCCTGCGCCCCGGCCCAGCAGGTCCTGGGTGGCTCCTGTCCCCTCTGTGTGCTGGCCCCAGCTCCTGCCTCATCTCCTCCACCTGTGCCAGGTGGGGGCTCTGGGTGAGGGCACTGGGCTGATGGATGTCCCCAGGGGGATGACATCCCCACCATGGGTGTACCCACACGGCTGGAGGGGCAGCATGGGGGCTCCCCGTTGTGTCCCCGGTGCTGACACTGCTGCCAGCACAGCCCACCTGCTGCCAGCCCTGCCCAGGTGCACCTGGGGGGTGAGACCGGACGCGGTGGACACCAGATGGGGATAAATCCATGCCCTGCAATCCATCCCCTTCAAGGCTGAACAGCCCCAGAGCATCTCTTCCTGGATGATGCCCAGGTTCACGTTCGCTGCGCTCGGAGCAGGGGGCCCACGGGTGGAAGAAGAGTCCTTTCCACACCAAAGCCTCGCTCTGCAGCCTGGTGACAGCTCAGACTTGTCCCTTCCCTGGGAGCTGAGCGGGTTGTGCAGCACAGCCCGTGATGGGGCATCTGTAGGGTGTCAGTGAGGTCTCTGTGCTGGGGACTGCAGATGACAGGGTCAGGGACAGCAGGGCTCAGCCCAGAGCTGAGGCACCAGACCCCTACAACTGAGCCTCTCCCCCAGAAGCTCTGCAGAGGGAGAGTCAAGGCTCTGTCCATGAGCTGGGAGGGAGAAGACAAGTAAAAAGATAATTTGCGTCCCAAACCAAAGTGCCAACAGACCTGACTGCCCTGGAGAGTGAAAGTGGCACCTCTGTGGTGTTGGAGACTGTGAATGTGGGGCTGGTGGGGTATGAGGGCTCCCCATGGCCCTGCTGAGCGAGCCCCACGCAGGGCGGGCAGCTCTTCCTTTCATGTCTGATCCCTCCCGAAACCACAGCTTCCCTTCGCCCCGCGCGGGGATCAACCGCGGGTCATATTTAATAAAGGTGGGGATGGGAGAAGGCTTCAAAACATTACATCACCTCTGTGTGGGGGAGGCGGAGGCAGGCAGGGAATGCAAAAATCTCAGCGCAAGTGGGGGCAGAGGAGAAAAAATCTCCGTGAGGGGGTTTAATGGGCCTGTTTTGGTGGGAACTCTTCTTGCCCACTGCCCACGAGGTCAGAGGCGGTGTCTGCACGCGCTCAGGCGTTAAATGAAACTGTAAGGAAAAAATGAGAGGCAGATACGAAATGCGTAAGTGCGTCCGTGGCAGAAATCCCCCGGCGCTGCGCCTGCCCCGGTGGCTGCAGGAAAAGTCCCACCAGTGCCCCGAGGCTCCCGTGTCCCCGCTCTGCCTGGTGCGAGGGTGGGCACGAGGCTGCCCCAGCCAGGACATGGGGCTGCCCTGGCACCCGGCTCCTCTGCCGGGCGCAGCCGCGCCGTGCCAGGAGCAAAGTCCCCCGAGCCGTGAGCCGTGCCCGTGGCCGACCCCGCGCTGGCCCTGCGGTGACAGCTGGCACCGAAGGCTTCGCTGCTCAGTGGGAGCTGCAGCCTGGCTCAGGGCAAGCACTGCAGGCCCCTCTGTGGTGATGGAGGAGGAGGCGGCTACGGAAAGGGACTGCCTGGATGAGGCAGTTGCAGCGGGATGATTATTCCCTCCGTGCGGACAATGGGAAGGGATGGGCTGCTGGTTTGGTCCCTGGCGTCTCTGAGATGATGGGGAGCGGGAGGTGAGGCCGTTCCAGCCCTGGGAGCTGCTGGCCAATGTGAGCTGGCTGCAAACCAGGTGGCTTCGGAGGGTTGAGGGGCAGAGCAGAGCATGCTCAGATTAAAAAAACCCTCCCTGTGCAGCCGCCCTGCGTTCCCAGCCACAGTCACCTCCCGCTGAAAGCTCGGGCTGATGCTCCCGCCGGGCTGGGGCTGGGAAACTATGTGCTCCCAGCCCCGCGGGGCACCCACGGCCCCCCGAGCCGTAATGACCACGCTCTTCTGCTGAGAGGAGTTAATGAGCTGTGCCGGACAACGATGGGAAAAGGCCGCTTGCAGCGAGGCTCCTGACATCGCTCAGAGGAGCGGGGCGTGGAGGAAGGGGGAAGAGCAACGGGGTGAGAGAGATGGACCAGAAAACGATATCCACTTCATTAGCCAGGTGGTTCCAAATGTGTGGAAACAGGACAAGGTCCAGGTCACCCACTGTGACAGAACATTATTATCATGCGATGCCATGAAGCCTGTGCAAAGACCAAGTCAAAGCTCACCAGCCCACTTGAAAGGGAAAGGGGACCTTCTGGGAACAGGAGCCAGGCTGTTCCCAGGCCGGCGCAGGGTGGGGGTGTCACAGCCCGTGCCGGGGGGTCTGGGCGCTCAGCCCAGCTCCTGCTCTCCCCTGGCACCTGCAGAGCCTCCCACAAACTGCCCTGGGCAGGAAGGAGCCTGTGAAGGGGCAGCGGTGGGAGCACAGCCTGAGGGGCACGGCGGGTATGAGACACGTCCTGGTGGCTGCTCGGGGGTGGCAGAGGCTCTGCACGGTCCCTCAGCCCCAAGGGTGGGTGGTTTGGTGTCTGTTCCATCACCCAGGATCCGGAGAGTTTTGGGGTGATCAGGGACTCCCTGTGGTGTGAAGGACGAGGGCACCTATGGGTGCTGGGACCTGGTGGGCACGTGCCCCTCACCCTCAGAGGTGGGAAAGCCAGGCACAGGGGGAACACTCACCAGTACCCTGGTTCCTGCACCCTACAGACCTCTGGGTGCGGGGCACAGCAGAGCTGGGGAGCCCCTGACCCTCACACAGAGGATTCACGCCGTGCCAGATGGATGTGAGGGAGCTGCCGTGGCTGTGCAGCCTCAGCATGTGGAAGCAGAGCTGGGAATTTGCTCGGCTGGGCCGAGAGCTCCAGCCTGGGAACCAGGAAGGGGCTTTTTGGGATTTTTCAGTCCTCTCTTCTCTAGGTTGTGCCCACAGCAAACCCTGTGTGGCCATCGCGCGCTCATCCACAGCCTCCCATCCAACGCACAGAGAGGTTTCGTGCTCCCTTTAGGGGGCTGATCCCCAGCATCCCACCCCTGGCTGTGGCTCTGCCCCGTCCCCCAAAGGGCAGGGGGGCTCTGAGGGCTGCGCTGCCATCCTGGCCCCGAGCTGCTCCTGTTCCACGGAGCAGGAATGGTTTTATCGACAGTTCAGCCTGTGCAGCTCCCAACACTCTCTCCCTCCGGCGGGCGCAGGCTGTTCCCTGCCGAGCCGCGGGGCTTTTCCCTTCCCTTCCCTCTGCCTGGCTCTGCAGGAAGCCAAACTGCCACCAGCTCTCCAGGGTGTTTAACCGAGAAGGGATCCATGGCCAGCGGTGTCAGGGACCAGCAGCTGAGCTCCCGAGGGGCTCTGGGGCTGCATTTGGGGTCTGCCATGGGTGCTGGTGGCTGGCAGGATTTTCTGTGTGTTTTGAGATGGGCAGGTAACTCTGAGTGCCCTGGAAAAGTCTGAATCTGGGCTGGGAACACTGGGTTTAAAGCTGTTGGCCTTTGCCAGGGCTGCCGTTCAGGTGCCAGCCAAGAGCAGCAGGAACTGGAAGTGCTTTGGGCAACTGGGCAGTCATGAGTGGAGATCCTGGCCTGCCTGAAGGGTCCCAGGCTCATCTGCCGTGCTCTGGGTGTGGTGCTGCCTCTTGTCTTGCGCCTGCTTTGATTTCAGTGAATTTGTTGGTCTTTGGGACTTGGTGCATTCACAGCGATAGGAAAAGCAGGTTTTGTTTCGATCCCAGAGCACAGGTTGGATCTCTTCCTCTGCCCATTCCCAAACCTGTTCCCTGCTCCCACCCCTGACTGCTGCCAAGGGTCAACGGGGGCTTCGTATCCCCTGCGACTCCTGTCCCCACAGTGTCCCCTTTGCTAACTGGGTGTCCTTCCATGTCCTGCACAGCTAAATGGCAGTGAGCCTGTCCCCAGAGCAGCCCCACAGCGGGGGCCCTGACCCCCACTGGTAACCCCCGTCTTGGGGGTGCTCCCCTGGACCCTCACAGCCTGTTCCTGCTCTGTGCCAGGGCTTGGGCAGCAGGACCCCACACATTAGAGGGCATGGGGGGAGAAATCTCCCCTGTAAGACATGCAGGGCTTCTCAGCTTCGCCCCCTTCCAGCGTGGGGCACAGCGCCCGAGGGAGCCGAACCCACCGGGGGTCGTCGCTTGGCCCTGGGGGCGCGGGCAGAGGAAGGTGTTCCCTTCCCGGGGTGCGACCGGCAGCGGGACCCCCGACGGCAGCCGGGTCCGGGGCGCTCGGAGCCACCGTCCCGTGCGCGCCGTCCCGCCCGGCGCTGCCCCCGCCGCTCCCCCGGGGCCTCCCGCCGGCCGCGAGGCAAAGTCCGCCCCGGCGGGCGCTAAGGGCCGGGCCGAGCCGTGCCGGGCCGGGGCGGGGGCCGGAGGAGAGGCCTTGGCGCTGATTTGCATAAGGTATAATGCCTTATGGTGGCGGTCATGGCTTGGTAGAGCGCGGCCCGCGGCCCGCAGCAGCCGCGGCCGGGGCGGAGCGGGGAGGAGGGAGGCGAGCGGCGGGCGCGCCGCGGCCCCGGGAGGATGGTGTCCCAGCTGAGCGCCCTGCAACGGGAGCTGCTGGGCGCCCTGCTCAGCTCCGGGGCCACCAAGGAGGGGCTGATCCGCGCCCTGGAGGACATGGTGCCCGCCGCCGGCTTCGGCGTCAAGCTGGAGAGCCTTCCGCTGTCTCCCGGCGGGCCCCCCGACGGCAGGGCCGCCCTCCCGCCGCTGGCCAACGGGCACGGCAAGGGCAAGCTCTCGGGCGACGAGGGCTCCGAGGACGGCGACGACTTTGACACGCCGCAGATCCTCCGGGAGCTGCAGTCGCTCAACACGGAGGAGGCCGTGGAGCAGCGGGCAGAGGTGGAGAGGATGATCAGGTACCGGCACCGGGCTCACCCCGCGGCGCGCCGGGGTCCGCCCGCAGGCGCTCGGTCCGACGGCCCCGGCACCAAGCGCCCTGCCCGGGGGCCGTTCCCGGTGTGTCGAACCCCGTGTCGGGTCCCGGCGCTCCCTGCCCGCCCCTCGGTCAGTCCCGGCGCTCCCTGCTCGGTGTGTCCCACCCGGTGGCGGGTCCCGGTGCTCCCTGCCCGCCCCGCGGTCAGTCCCGGTGGCGGGTCCTGGTGCTCCCTTGCCCGGCGGTGGCGGAGGCCCCGCGGCGGAGTGGAGCGGGCAGGGGGAAGCCGGAGCCCGGCGGCCGCGTCCCCCCCGTCCCGTCGGGGCCGCGGCGGGGCCGGCGGTGCCGGGGCCGTGGGGGCTCGGACCGGCCGCCGGCTCCGTCCCTCCGCGCCGGCGGCTCAAACATAAACCGCACCACGTGGAGCCCGGGGCGTTATTAATTTATTTCTATAAATCATCAACAGAAAGATACACAAAGGGCCGCGATCAGGGCGATCGGGCCGGCGGGTTATTCATTGCAGGGGTTGTAAAGCAGACCGGCAGCGGGGAAGGAAGAGGGAATCCCCGACGGCGGCGGCTCCTCTCCGGCCCATCCCGAGATGCGGCTCCGCTCCGAGCCGGGCCGGGCCGGGCCGGTCCGAACGAGGCAGCCCCGGGCTCGGCGGGCAGCGCTGCCCCGGCCCTTGGGGGCGCGGGTGGCACCGACCCCGCTCCGGAGCCCCGGGGAAGCGGCGGCCGCCGCCTCTCCCGCGGCCGCGGGGCCGGTGCGAGCAGGTGGGAGCCCCGCGGGGACACCCCGAGTGCGGCGGGGACGCCTCGGGGTCCGTCCGTGTTCCCCCGTTGTGCGCTGCCGGTCTGGTGCCTGTGGCGATGCCCGGCGCGATACCCGGGGCGCGGCCCCGGTGCCGCCGCCCGTGTGTGCCCGTGCCCTCTGCCAGCCTGCAGAGCCCAGGGGCAGCCCCCAGTCCCCCCCGACATCCCTGGGCCGCGGCAGCGACGTGCTCCGGTCCTGCCCCGGCACCAGCAGGGCAGACGGTGCCGTTTGGGGACGGGGCAGTGTCACCCGCGCCTGCCCAGGCTGGGGCCCCTCGGGTGCCACAGGGGCTCCGTGCGAGGGAGGATCCGTCGCAGACCTTTCTTGATGGGTTCCCACCCCTCCTGCTTGCCACGGAGCCCTGCACCCCTGCGTGCTCCCACCTGTCCCCTGTGCCCTCCTTGCTGGCCACATCCATCCCCGGGGTGGCCGGGGGTGCCGAGCAGGCTGAGCCCCGGGATCACTGTGCTCCCACAGGTGTTTCCGTGCAAAGTTTGCCTTGGGTGCAAACAAGAGCGGGCACATGTCCCTGAGGAGCCTTTGCAAAGAGCTCGTGTTTGCTCTAAGAGAGGCCTTTGTACTTGGAGAGGGAGCGGGTAGGGGAGCCGGGAGACACCGACCGCGGCCGTGCTTGGGGGCTGAACCCCCTCTTCTCCTGCTCCCCTGGTGTCCTGACCCCGGGACAGGCTCACTCTCGGGCTATTCCCACACCCCTGGGGGTGCTCAGCCCTGCAGCTCTCCAGGACCGTGGTCTGGGCTTTGCTGCCCACCCATGGAGTGGAGGGTGCCGTGGTCCCCGTGGGTTCACCCTGGGCGGTGGCACGGAGAGCCCAGCTCTGGGAGAGACACCCCATGGCTCCCTCCCTGCCCCATCCTGCCTGCCAGGGCTCACCCAGACCCCACTCAGGCAAATAACAAATCCCAGGAGCACCCAGATCCCATCCATGGGCTGGGGACTTGGGGAAAACCACCAGGCCTGGGGACCCAGCAAAGCCACCTCCAAATGTGTGGGGAGTGTGGGTGCAGCCGATGCCCTGGTGTGCAGGGAGATGCTGGCCAGGGACGTCTTTTCTGCAGGGAGCTGGGTTTATAATCCATCTGTATAAATTCTTGGCATATTTCTCTGAGGATGTGGAGTGTATTTACCTGGATTTGAGGCTGACAAAATGGGTGCGCTGGTCTGAGAATCGCTGAGAAGAGGAACAGGCTTTGGCCCCCCGCCTATGTGTGAGACTGAGTGGGGAAACGACTCTTTCTTGGGCAGCATTGGCAGCCAGGCTTTGTGGAGCTAATTTTGTACAAGAAAAACACACCTTGCCATGATTTTGGTGGAGAAGGATTGTGGAGCCAGGGCAATAAACTGGTTTTCCAGTATTAGAAAGCACTCCTGGGTTGGGTCAGGGTTTTGGTTTTGTTTGTAAGTAAAGTCGTGTTGAAGATTGGACAATTAATGTTGGTTTTATTTCATTTTGGTGACAGAATCAAAGAAAAAGGGCTGGTGTTGACTCAAAAGGTTTTCCTCTCTGGCTTTTTAGGTTACCAAAAAAGAAAGGAAAAAAAAAAAAGAGGCCAAACAAACACTCAAACGTTTCATTTTTGGGTCAAGTCCAAACATTTTGTTTAACATGAAACAAAATGTTTGGGTTTGGTTTCAGGTTGTTTAACCCTTTTGAATACGGTCAAGTTGATTTGTAAAGGAAAAGTCACTGCTCAGAAATTAAGAGCTGAATAATTGTTTTGAAAGTGTAAGTGTGAAACACGTTGGAAATGTCAAGGTGAAGCCTTTTTAAAAATAATTAAATGGAGGGAAATTCTGGGACTTTTTTTTTGCTAATTCTCAGGTATTTTTCCAGCCAAAACATTGCCAAATTTTATTTGAATTCCAAAATCTCGCTTGTAGCCTGCGAGTCACTCCTTTGACATTTTCCAAGTGTTCTCTGATTCACTGGCTCACGGTTTCACTCTGAGAAAACGCTGCCCCGGGCTCGGTGGTGAACCAAACCGCTCTTAGAAATGATAATGAGCTCTGTTTCATTAACTTGTTATTAATCAGTAATTAGTGGGATCAGTTAGGTGACATGAACCGCTTGTGACAAAGGTCTGCCCGAGCCCCTCAGCCCGGGCGCGGCAGCTTTGCCCAGTGCCGCTGGGAAGGACGTTTTCTCCACATCCTTCTCCTTCCTTCCCACCTTCTCCTGGGAACCATGGCATGGAAAGGACCCCCTGTATACAGCGGGGTTCCCCTGCCTGGAGGATGCAGGGTTGGACACAGGCTCAGTGACTCCAGGAAGGCTCCGTGGCTCCTTCCCGGGGTGTGACAAAGCCCCGCTTGGCTCTGCTCCGGTACCTTTGCCGTGGATCCAACCAGCTTTGTTTTCAAGCTGCATTCAGGACAAAAAGTAAGAAATCTACTTGTTGGGCTTTTTTTTTTTTTTTCTTCCTCCACTTGACAAGTTGAAGGATCCAAAATAAGTAATGAATTGGGAAAGCAGTCGGACGGTCGCTCCAAGCGCGGCGTTGGGGGATCGCATTATTTGAGTGCAGGACTGTGACCAGGTCTGGGCTCACGCCGATTTTTCAGCGCTAAAATGCTTCCTTCTAGCCCAGAATTAACCCAGGGGTCTTGGATACAGCACAGGTGTGTGGGCCCAGCCTGCTGGCACACTGGGCATTCGATAGAGCTAAAGGCCACGGACAGCATTTGGATTTTCAGCTGTAATTTTATTTGTTCCCTAAATCAGCCTCAGCTACTCCAAGGACAAAAGTAATGTGATTTAGAGAAGAGTCATTTACCCTAGATCCTACAGGATCAAGTATTCAGTAATAATCAGGAATGACTCAACATTTTTGGGGTTTTTGGTTTCGGTTTTGCATTTGGGGACTCGTTGGGGTTTGTGTGCCTGGTTTGACCTTGGCTTCTCACCCTTTCACATATGGTCGATGTGTGCACAGCTGTGGGAGCAAGGGAATAGGGTCTCTTTTAAGGGGATATTGAGATTTTCAGATCATTATCCCTGCGGGAATGGAAGGAAGAAGCTACACAGCAAGCGTGGCAGGTGGGGCTTGGTGGCCGTGCAGGGGTCCCTGCCAGCCACTGCCGATCCTGGGGGCATGGGGCACAGTGCAGGTGCTGCACCCGTGAGCAGGGGCAGGAAAAGCATCCCCAGCACTTCTCTTTCTTCATTAAGAGACCAGGATGGGCGTCCCATCCCCATCCGTGTGTGTATCCCATGGCGTGTGTGTATCTTCCAAGGGAGAACTCGTGCTGAACGCAGCCGCAGCAGTTCACGGACGGGCTGTGCTTCTCCGCGGAGGATCTGGAGGAGCTTTACTGGCATTAATGAGACCTTGGTGTGTCCCACCAGGACACTGGGATCCTCTGCTTCTCCCTCCCTGGGGGAACAGTCTGGCTGGCAACCCCCGGGGTGGGTGTGAGCCCCCATCCCGCCAGCCCTGGGGTGGGACAGGGCTGTTTTGGGGGCCTGGAGAAAAATATACGCTCAGAGGATCTTGTGTCCTTCTGAAATAGTAATAATAATAAAAATAGTAATAGTAATGATAGTAACAGTAGTGAAAGGTTTCCATTATGGGAAGAAACAAATACTGGGGGCTTTTCCCTGGCAGCAGATATTAACTCTTGATTTCCCTTGCTGCAGCGAGGACCCGTGGCGGGCAGCGAAGATGATCAAGGGGTACATGCAGCAGCACAACATCCCGCAGAGGGAGGTGGTGGATGTCACCGGCCTCAACCAGTCCCACCTCTCCCAGCACCTCAACAAGGGCACCCCCATGAAGACCCAGAAGAGAGCTGCCCTGTACACGTGGTACGTCCGCAAGCAGCGGGAGATCCTCCGGCGTAAGTACCCGCGGCAGCGCTCGCCTCTGGGGACGGTGGTGGGGAGAGGGGTCCCCGTGTCCCTGTCCTGCCCCTGGGTACCAGCACAGCCCCCGGACTCCAGCTGTGTAGCGTCTCCCCAAAACATTTTTCCAAGTAAAATGAATTTAAGGCGCAGGAAAACTGGGTGAGAGCCCCTCTTGGTGGCAGGGTTCCCCCTGGCTCACCCACACAGCTGAATTTCAGGGTGTTTGTATTAGTTAGAGCTGGGAAAGCAATTAATGATGGCTCACAATTAGGTGCCTTTCCCACCTTTGCCCCTTTTCGTTTTTATTTCTAAGGCTGCTCATTTTTTTCAACTAAGAGCAAAACATGTAGAGAGAGAAAATTAAAGCCCCCTGAATTGCTGCTGTCTGTAGCAGGGTTTGGGGCAGTCTGTGCTGTTTAAAATGCAGATGATTTTGACCAAGAACACAGACTATTCTTGTGTGCCCCTCTCTCGCTGTTCCCTGCCCTGGGATCTGTCCCGTCGAGCTCAAAGCAGCCCTGAGAGGCACTGACACCCCCCAGGGAAGGGCTCTGCCTCCCTCCTCCAAAAGGATGCAAAATCCAGCAGATGGGAAGTGCAGAAAAGGGTTTAGCACCAAATGCCATTGCTCTGAAAACACACCTTGAGACGTTAGAGCAAACAGAGCCTGCTCCAGCCTTGCCCTGTGTTTCCCCCCCGTCACGGGGGGAAAAGCCATTATAAAAAGAGGGAGAATTCCCCTGCAAAAGTGGGAATAATAAAACCCTCCCATTAATCTCCCTTTACTGCCGTGGTGACAAGCGCCGGGGCTGAGGCGGCCGCCGAAGGTCACCTCTGGTGCTGCCCGCCCCGGGCACGGGGCCGGCGTCCCACCACGCCAGGATGGGAGTGGGAGGGGAGCTGTGGGTGAGCAGAGAGGGGCACCCTCTCGGGGGGCTTTGCAGTCGTCCTGCCCAGCTCCTTGCTTGGAAAAATCCTCCCAAAACAAGTGCAGGCTGGCAGGGGCCCTGTCCATGAATATGCATGGCCATACGCATGCCCTGCATGTGCCTCCCCATTAAACAGGGATGGCAATAGGCTGGCCCCTTCCCGGGATGGGTGGCAGGGAGCACCTGGCTTGCTCCAAAGGCTGCCATGGGCTCGGGGTGCTGCGGGAGGGGACACGGGGGGGCCACCTCCGCGCGGGACAGTGACTCCGAGCGGCGGCTACAGGCCAGCTCACGTCTGCTCCTTTCTCTTTCAGAGTTCAACCAGACAGTCCAGGGTTGTGGAAATATGACAGACAAAGGCAGTCAGGATCAGCTGCTGTTTCTCTTTCCAGA